>NC_057719.1:83647061-83654001 GCF_004010195.1 Chiloscyllium plagiosum
CCATGTTGACTATCCCTAATCAGTCCTTGCTTTCCAAATACATGTGCATCCTGTCCCTCAGGATTCCCTCCAACAACTTGCCCACCACCGACATCAGGCTCACTGGTCTATAGTTCCCTGGCTTGTCCTTACCACCCTTCTTAAACAGTGGCACCACGTTGGCCAACCTCCAGTCTTCTGGCACCTCAGCTGTGACTATCGATGATACAAATATCTCAGTAAGGGGCCCAGCAATCACTCCCCTCGCTTCCCACAGAGTTCTTGGGTACACCTGATCAGGTCCCGGGGAAGCACTGAGGATGGCAAGAGTGTAAAATGTACTCCAGGTGGGGGATTTCAATGCCCACCACCAAGAGTGGCTTGGCAGCTGTGCTATTGATAGCTGTGCTACATTGGGTCCTAAAGCACATAGCTGCTAGACTGGGTCTGCGGCAGGTGGTATGGGAACTAACAAGATGGATAAACATATTTAACCTCATCCCTATCAGCCTGCCAACTACAGAAGCATCTGTCCATGACAGAGGGACCACCGCACAGTCCCTGTGGGGACCAGGTCCCAGCTTCACCTTAAGAATACCCTGCATCGTGTTGTGTGGCACTATCACTGTGCTAAATGGGACAGACGTCAAACAGATCAAGCAGTTCAAGACTGGGCATCCTTGAGGTACTGCAAGCCATCAACAGCAGCAGCACTGTACTCTAGCACAATCTGCAACCCCATGGCCTGGCATGTCCCCCACTCAACCATGTCCTTCAAGCCAAGGCATTGACCCTAAATCAATGGTGTGTGAAGGAGGGCATGCCAGGAGCTGCATCAGGCATACCTGAAAATGAGGTGTCAACCTGGTGAAATGACCAAACAGGTTACTTGAGTGCCCAGCAGCATAAACAGCCAGTGATAGACAGAGCTAAGCAACCCCACAACCAGTGGATCAGCTCTAAGTTCTGCAGTCCTGCCACATCCAATGGTGGATGATTAAACAACTCACATGAAGGGGGAGACTCCACAAATATGCCCACCCTCAATGTTGGAAAAGCCCAACACATCAGTGCAAAAGCTATTGCAGCAATCTTCAACTAGAAGTCAGGTGGATGGTCCACCTTGGCCTCCTCCAGTAGTGCCCAGCATTACAGATACCAGTATTTCATTCACTCCATGTGATTATCAAGAAACAGTTGGAGACCCTGGATACTGCAAAGGCTATGGGCCCTGACAACATCTCGGCAGAACTGTTGCTCCAGAACTTGCCGCTCCCCTAGCCAAGCTGTTCCAGTACAGTTACAACACTGGCATCTGCCCGACAATGTGAAAAATTGCCCAGTGTGGAAAATATGTCCTGGACATAAAAAGCACAACAAATCCAACCTGGCCAATTACCACCCCTTCAGCCTCCTCTCGATCATCAGTAAAGTGTTGGAAAGTGTCATCAACAGTAGCACCTGCTCAGCAATAACCTGCTCAGTGACGCCCAGTTTGGGTTCTGCCAGGGCCACTCAGCTCCTGACCTCATTACAGCCTTGGTTCAAACATGGACAAAAGAGGCTGAATTCCAGAGGGGAGGGGAGAGAGATAGTCCTTGACATCAAGACTGCATTCAACCCAGTTAGGCATTAAGGAGCCCGAGCAAAACTGGAATCAGTGGGTACCAGGGGGGCAAATTCTCTGCTGGTTGGAATCATATCTGGCACACAGGAAGATGGTCGTGGTTGTTGGAGGGTCAATCATCTCAGCTCCAGGACATCTCTGCAGGGCTTCCTCAGAGTAGTGTCCTAAGCCCAATTACCTTCAGCTGCTCCATCGTAAGGTGAAAATTGGGAATGTTTGCCAATGTTCAGCACCATTTGTGACTCCTCAGATACCGAAGCAGTCTGTGCTAAATACAACAAGGTCTGGACAATATCCAGGTTTGGGTTGACAAGTGGCAAGTAGCATTCTTGCCACACAAATGACCATCATGATTAAGATACAATCTAACCACCACCCCTTGACATTCAGTGGTGTTACAATAACTGAATCCCCCTCTATCAAACATCTCCGGGTTACCATTGACCAGAAAGTCAACTGGACTCACCACATAAACACAATGGTCACAAGAGCAAATCAGAGTCTAGGAGTAACTGTGGCAAGTAACTCACCCCCTGACTCCCAAAAGCTGGTCCATCATCTACAAGGCCCAAGTCAGCATTGCCATGTAATACTCCCCATTTGCCTGGATGGGTGCACCTCCAATAGCACTCAAGATGCTTGACACCATCTAGGACAAAACAGCCTGTTTGATTGGCATCACATCCACAAGTATCCACTCCCTCCACCACCAACACTCAGTGCAGCAGTGTGTACTATCTACAAGATGCACTGCAGAATTTCACCAAAGATCCTCAGCCAGCACCTTCCAAACCCACTTCCATCTAGAAGGACAACAGCAATAGATACAAGGGAAAAACACCACGTTAAGCTCCCCTCCAAGCCACTCATCTTCCTGACTTGGAAATAATTGATTGCTCTTTCACTATTGCTGTGTCAACATCCTGGAATTCCCTCCCAAAAGGCATTATGGGTCAACCTATGGCACATAGACTGCAGTGGTTCAAGAAGGCAGCTCACCCTCACCTTCTCAAGGGACAATTAGAGAAGGACAATAAATCCTGGCCTAGCCAGCAACACCCATATCCCACAAATTAATTTTAAAAAGATGCCAGAGTGAGGAAACTATAAGTAATGAATGTGAAGGTAATGGGTTTGCATGGTCATGTAGCATGGAGTGGAAATAGCACATAGTGAGTAGTACATTGGATGAGGACTTTATACAGGATACAGAGCACCATCAATGACAGACATAGAGCAAGACCATTCAGTCTGTCAAACCTGTTCTGTCATTCTATGAGATCACAGCTGATCGATCTGCCCTCATTTGCTCACTATCCCTTGCTGCTGCTCAAAGCTGCTCCTATCTGTTGTCACGGTTTGACACACCCATCTGCCTTGTGCTGTCCTCTTTTGTCTAGTGCAGTTCATCTGCGACCACTCTGAGACAATTCTTCACCCAACTACACCCACATAGCCCTCTTTCTGCTGCCTTCCAGTATGCCTCTCCATGGGACCCCTGTAGCTTTTCAGTTCTAACCAAATGGTTAAAATACTGACACTTTCTTTTCTGATGTCTATTTTTACAGTTCTTTTTGTTCTTGCAGTTTCAAGTGCATTTTTGTTTGTCTCCTGGCCTATATATAGAATTTTTAGCATACATCCTAACATCCACATTTCAAAGGCCTGTATTCCCTTGTATTGATCTTCATTTATTACTCAGATTTCAGAGGCATATGGGTAACTGGATGGAATGTACCATCTTACCTTGATATAATCTTGGGCCTTCCTATTGTTAAGAATTCCTTCACCTTCACAGAAATAACTCTAAGTATCTCCATCCTTCCTCGTGTATCACATCTGCCAGCTTCTGTTTCTCATTTGTCCTAAACAGACATATTGACTGACACCTGTTATGGCTCAGACCTTAACCTCCTCAAAATACATGAAGAAGATAACTTAGACTCTAACTTCTTATTTTAAAAGCAAATAGCAGTTGTTGTATTCCAGATGCAATTCAATAGGTCAAATTACCAGCCTTGAAGTCAAACACACTTTATTTGTACACTATAGTTAAAATCTAACTAAAAAGAAAAGAAATTGTTATAACAACTCTACTGGAAAACTTAATTTAACAATAGATTAATAACTACTATTGATTAACTGTTCCAATATAGTAACAGCCCATAAACACAATCTTGGTAAAGGCAATTCAGTAAAATACATTGTCTCACATGCAATTCTCCAGTTCAGGAGGAAATCATCAAAAGAAAATTCTGAGAGAGCGAGAGAGAGGCAGGGAGAGATGTACTGCAGTTTCAAACCCAGCTTCAAACCCCCAGCAATAACTGTGACTGAAAAACTAAAACTAAAATGCCTGGTTCTGTGGGAGCTTCGCCCCACCCATTCAGGCTGTTTCTATTGTTCCAGCTTAAAAAAAAACCAAGGCCTCACAAGCTGTTTATTTTGTGGGCTTTCAATAGACAAAACTCAGCATCTCTGCCTTAAAACCTCTCTTCAAAAAAAAGGACAAAATTAACCTTAAAGCCAGAGAATCGTCACACACCATCCTTTCGATCTTCTCCAGTTTCTCTGAATATACTCCACTGAATGACCATGTTGTCTTTCTGATGTTTCAACCCAATCTATATTCAGAACTCTTGGGGCCTCTTCCAACTCTGCAAGTAGCACTGTGTCATCAATGTACGCCGAGTTTGTTATGGTAAGGCATCCAATTTCTTTACCCCTGGACAGCCATCTAATTCTCCGAGTATTTATTCTTCGTACAAATTGAGGGAGCCCTCAAGATGGAGGGGTGAGCAATGGGTGATCTCTGAGGTAAAGATTGATTAAAATTGATAAATACAGGAAACATCCCAGGTGTAAATGGAGCAACAATGGAACATCTCTAAAGCAATTGGAGAAACAGAAATAATAACAGAAATTTGGGAAACGTATCTTAGAATCCCTACAGTGTGGAAACAGGCCATTCAGCCCAACACACCAACCCTCTGAACAGCATCCCACCCAGACTCACCCCCCTTACCCAGTCCCTGTAACCTTGCATTTCCCATGGCTAATCCACTTAACTTTCACATCCCTGAACACTATGCTCAGTTTAGCATGGCCAATCCATCTAACCTGCACATCTTTGGGCTGATTGGTCTATACTGAACAACTTTTGAGACATTCATTATTTGTGAAGTTGCCTCAGAAACCTAAAGCAATCGAGCAAAATCATTTCAGAATTATAGGAATGTGTCTTCACATTAAAGTGATTGTGAAATTATCGAAAGAAATAGCTCATTGGGGATTGGTGAAAAGCAATCTGGATTTAGATCTGAAATAAGAACTATGGGGGGAATTTTAAAATTAATAACAGTGTTCGATAAGTATGTGCTTTGACATTGATGTTGATTAAACCAGAGCCAAACAGATCATTTGGCCCATTGCTTCCACACCAACCCACTGAAGAGCATTCCACCTAGAGTCTCTACCCTATCCCTGTAACCCTGGGGTTCCCATGACCAACCTAACTAGCCTGCACAGCCCTAGATACTATGCGCAATTTAGCATGGTTAATCCACCTAGCCTGCACATCCCTGGACACAATGGGCAATTGAGCATAGCCAATCCACCTAACCTGATTGTGAGAGGAAAACCAGAGCACTCAGGGGTATCCCGGGGAGAATGTGCAAACTCCACACAGACAGTCGTCCGAGGGTGAAATTGAACTTGGGTCCTGGCGCTGTGAGGCAGCAGTGCTGACCACAGAGCCACCGTGCCACCTACAATATAGTAAGCATCTAGCTACAAGAGGGCACCCAAACATGTTGGCATTCTTACCTGACAACAATCTACCAATCTCAGGTTTGAAAGTTCCAGGTGCACCCATCCCCCCAGTCTTTCTTGGAGGGCGGGGTAAGGAGTTTTAGGTTTCCTCTAAACACTTTTATTGAAAGAAAAACAGTTCCAGAGTTTCCTCTTGAACAGCCTCCGGCTAATCAAATGTTCATTCGGATGTCAGGGCTGGCCTGATAGACTGAATGGTCTCTTTCTGTGCTGTATCACCTCTATAGCTCTGTGTTAACACAAGGGAACACAGCCATGTTTAAGCAAGCTGAGGTAATCTCTTGGCAGGAAGAACACATCAGGTGCCTCCCTGGACATTTCACAAGATCATCAAGGTTTAGGCAACGTGGTTGGGGGGGGGCGGGGCTTTATGGATGAGAAGGCTATGAAGTCAGTGGCAATGTGAAAACTGCACAGGTTTAACAGAAGTGTTTAAAGGGGAACCTACTAATCATGCAAGTAGGAAATGAGAACTGAAATTGTCGGGAATGCAAAATGAGGCCCAAGAGTGTTTGTAAGGAGAAAAGGCAGGCTAATATTTAACATACTAGATCCTGGTCCAAAACTGGAAACCAAATCCTTTTAATAAGGCCAGACAAGTAAAACATGGTGGAGGCACAGGGCAGATGCAAGTCCCCAGCAAACGCTACGTTAATGAGACAGAGCCAACTGAGTGTGTATCTTATGGAAATTTCCCGGATAGTGATATGTAGGATAGGGCAGGGGAAAGTAAATCTGGAATGCTGTCCCATGTCGAATTGCTATGGTAGAACATGCTCAACTATTATATTCAATGTTAATTTCATCACTGATAGACGGAGGTTCCTCAAAATCCAAGGCTGATCATCACAGGGAACAGACTCCTGGGCAGGACTGTGCAGACAATTGAAGCCAATGAAGAAATGGAGGGGGGGGGGCATAGTGGCACAGCACCAGGGACCCGAGTTTGGTTCCAGCCTCGGGCGACTGTCTGTGTGGAGTTTGCACATTCGCCCCGTGTCTGCATGGGTTTCCTCCGGGTGCTCCAGTTTCCTCCCACAGTCTAAAGATGTGCAGATTAGGTGAATTGGCTATGCTCAATTGCTCATAGTGTTAGGTGCATCAGTTGGGAAGAAATAGGTCTGGGTGGGGTACTCTTCGGAGGGTCGGTTTGGACTTGTTGGGTCAAAGGGCCTGTTTCCACACTGCAGGGAATTTAATCTAACTGGCGGAGATAATCGAAGGAAAATGAGCCTTTTTGGATAGATAAACTAAGATAGGCTGAATGGCCTTGCTCTTCTATCTCTGTGTTTGAAACTTGAGTCCAGGTTCTGCTGTAGTGGCATGGGGAGGAGTTAAGGGCAGTAGGGAGGTTGCAGTTTCCCACTGTGCCTGTGACTGTGGGCTCCCACTCCCCATAGCACAGAACAAAATAGCAGTATGGCTGTGTAGTGCATCCTGACTCTTTAGATGATTTAGAATCATAGAGATGTACAGCACGGAAACAGACCTTTTGGTCCAACT
>NC_057719.1:83654121-83657508 GCF_004010195.1 Chiloscyllium plagiosum
CGCTCCAGGGAAAACAGCCCCAGCCTATTCAGCCTCTCCCTACAAATCCTCCAACCCTGGCAACATCATTGTAAGTCTTTTTTTTAAAATTGTCACACGTATTTTGATAGAAACTACAGTGAGAAGTGTTGTAGAGTGTCACCACTCTCCAACACCATCTTAAGACACATAAAAGTAAACCAAAACATAGAATATAAAGGCAAAAAAAATAACGATGAGGCACACAGATCCTGCTGACATTTGTACTGAGCAGTGCTGATGGTCAAAGGAAGCTACCTGTTAGCAGCACAATGCTGGGAAACTGCCTCCAGAGGGTTAAAAGCCTCACACAGAGATACTGTTAACTCATTCATCACAGGTCAGGGAGAGGTGTTGTATAAGGACCACCCTTAATGAGGGAATACTTACTGTAGGTAGTCAGAGGACTTTTCCCAGGGTGGATGAAATGACTGTACAGTGGCCGATATGCCGCCACCAATCACTTTATTTATTTGTGCACAGTACACTGCCTGTGTGGCCAGCCAGCTCAGAGTCAGTCACCTGAACTGAGGAGACTCCAACTCTCTTGGTCATATTGGTCAGCCAGGGCCCAGCTTAACAGCCCCAGTCAAGGATCTCATAGTCAACAAGGGCCAGCTGCTCCAATCATTATAATGGAAAGGTCAATTCCAAGAGGGGACAGGTTCAAAGAGAGAAGGGGAAAGTTTGGGGGAAAAGTGTGGGGAAAATGTTTCACACAGAGGGTAGTGCGTGCCTGGAACGCACTGCCAATAGAGGTGGTGGAAGCAGGCCCAGTAGCAACGTTTCAGCCTGCCTTGGTAGACACATGAACAGGAGGTGATGAGAGAAATGGAAACCGCGCATGGACAATAGGTAATGGATCTAAATAAGGACTGGGAATCGGCACAGGCTTGGTGGGCTGTAGGGCCTGTTCCTGTGCTGTACTGTATTGTATACTGTATTATCTGGAACTCACTGCCTTACAGATAGTAAAAGCAGGAATCTTCAAGGCCTTTAAAGGATTATTTAGATGAACAGTTGAAACACCACAAGAGCTAAGTACAGGGAGATGGGATTAGAATTGATCATGTTTGATGACCAGCAGGGTTCTGGTAGACCAAATGGCATCTTTCCATACTGTCAACAAACTCAATGATTCTAACTCTAGAAGGTGGTTTTGCATATTTTTCGAAGTCTTTTTTAATCAGGTAACTCACAGCTGGTGAACTGGAGAGAGATAAACATGCTCATTTTACATGATAAACTAATTTTCAGCTGTATTAATCAACCATTCCTAAATATTTTAAAGACAAAATGTTATTTTCTATAATGATATTTTGAAATGCTACCCAACTGCAGCAGTCCATGCATAGCTTCACAAAATGCAAACAGGTTTGTGCAGGATCCTGGGGTGGGGAAGATCTCTTTTCGAAATAGCTGCAACTATGTTTACACTGGAGTCGACTGTGCTCAAAGGGCAAATTGTTGTGTCATAAGAAAAGTTCAATTTTGCCTGAAATATATGAGGGGCATTTGAGGGGTTCACCTGACTGGATTGATGTGAGCTGTTAATATTCACCTGAGAGCAGGAAGTTATGTCTCGAGTTCCAGTGTCTGCCAATCCTGTGTTGGTGCCCTTACTCTTTCTAGCCTACACCAGGATTCAGAAACTCAAAGTGGTCACCTTCGAAGGTGACCATCGTAGGTGAAATTTGGAAGAGACAGCTCAGAATCTGCAAGGTGAGGTGGATGAGATATGCAAGGGGCCAGAACAACAGTGGATAAAGCTAATTCAGACCAGTACAGAGTCAAGACAGAAAGGAAGTATAGACTCTCAGGTTAACAACATTGAAATAGCTCAGACTGACACTGGCACAATGCAATTGAAGCTAAGAATGCCTGCATAAAGCAGAGTAGCAATAAATGAAGGTTACATTTAACTACAGGATCAAAACAGCAGAAGAGAAATCAGATTTAACACTCAAATTGTATTCAAAGCAATATATTCACATTTGTAGGTCATTCAGCCACTTGAGCTTGTTTTGACCTGCCACTGGATCGCAACTGATTGTATTTTCCACCAGGACCATTATGATTGGAGTTTTCTGTCTGAATTTCTTTTTCCACAAAGCCAGGTGGCAAAGGAGATCAAGCTTTGCATCCATTTTTAGTAGGTTTACATTTTTGGAGACAAACGTAACAAGTATATACTTCCTCAATGAAAAGTTTCAGTCTGTCCCTATGTTTACAAAGATAAATGAGTCCCCAGTTATTGCCTACCACCACATACAATTAACAGCGACTTAAACCGATACAGTATTCCAAGTGGGATCTGACGAGTACAATCTGGACAGGGAGTTATAACGGATAATCAAAAGATTAATAGAAAGCTGACCTTTACTTCACATCTCCAGTGCTGTGGTTTAACCTCATCTGGAGTCTGACATTCAATTCTGACCCTGCACTTCAAGAAGTGGGGCGGCGCAGTGGCACAGTGGTTAGCACTGCTGCCTCACAGCGCCAGGGTCCCAGGTTCGATTCCAGCCTCGGGCAACTGTCTGTGTGGACATTCTCTCCATGACTGCGTGGGTTTCCTCCGGGTGCTCCGGTTTCCTCCCGCAGTCCAAAGATGTGCAGGTCAGGTGAATTGCTAAATTGCCCATTACTCAGCGGTACATATGGAGAATGGGTCTGAGTGGGTTGCTCTTCAGAGGGTCGGTATGGACTTGTTGGGCCGAAGGGCCTGTTTCCATACTGTAAGTAATCTAAACTAATCAAACTTGCCCTGGACAAGAACTGTGTCAATTCCTCACTATCATTGCTGTGCTGAAAGGATAAGATGATGAGGACAGGTTCTATTGACTAAGGCTGCATTCCCTGGGTGTAGACGATTAAGCGCGGTCTAACTGAGGTGTTTAGGAAAAAGAATTTGAAGGAAACTTGAATCATAACGACCTTGGTGGAAAATGGCAGAAATTTACAAGTGTAAATTGTCATGGTATGATTATCCTCCGCTGGTTTTGAAGCCTGGCCAGTCGAACACAGAAGTAGATATGTGGGCTGGGTTACACAACGACAAAGAGAAAATAGGAGAAAGTGAGGACTGCAGATGCTGGAGATCAGAGCTGAAAAATGTGTTGCTGGAAAAGCGCAGCAGGTCAGGCAGCATCCAAGGAGCAGGAGAATCGACGTTTCGGGCATAAGTCCTTCTTCAGGAATGAGGAAAGTGTGTCCAGCAGGCTAAGATAAAAGGTAGGGAGGAGGGACTTGGGGGAGGTGCGTTGGGAATGCGATAGGTGGAAGGAGGTTAAGGTGAGGGTGATAGGCTGGAGAGGGGGTGGGCGCGGAGAGGTCAGGAAGAAGATTGCAGGTCAAGAAGGCGGTGCT
>NC_057719.1:83657734-83673454 GCF_004010195.1 Chiloscyllium plagiosum
TGGGGGGGGGGTGGGGGGGGATGGGGGGGCGCAGGTTTGGCGGGGGAAGGGGCCGGGGGGGGGGGGGGTGTGGACCTGACGAGGGAGTCGCGGAGGGAGTGGTCTTTCCGGAACGCTGATAGGGGAGGGGAGGGAAATATATCCCTGGTGGTGGGGTCCGTTTGAAGGTGGCGGAAATGACGAAGGAAAAGAGACAAAGAGAAAATATATGATAAGGAAAATCCGGAATATTTTGAGAGACCTTTCAATTGGATATTGATGCAAGATTGGATTAGAATTACTGGATGGATAAAAACATGGATCTGTTAAATGCATATGAGGTGTCATCAGAAGCAAATGGATATTGGAAAACAGATTATTCCATGGAAGAATATACCAAGGAGTTTAATAAGTTGTATTAAAATGTCAATGAAATTCAATTTGAGGATCTCTGGTCAGGGGCTTTACAGAAATCCAAACTCAAGATTGTCTTCAACTATTCCAAACTGTAAACTCAGTTCCCTATTTTGTTTCAATTTCTTTGCCTGTCTTGGATTTTCTTATTTTCACTTTCAGGCAACAGCACACCTTCTGCGGACTCAGTTTTTGATGCTTTGTTTCTTTTCTTACCCCATTTCCACTTCCGTTAGTCCTGTAAGTCTCACCCTTTGTCATTCAATCTCTCCTATCTTCCACACTATCACTGACCTTCCTTCGCCCTTGTCCCGTGCAGTCTTACATCCTTAACATTTCCTGGCCATAGAGATGCACAGCACAGAAACAGACCCTTCGGTTCAACTCGTCCATGCTGACCAGATATCCTAAACTAATTTAGTCCCATTTGCTAGCACTTGGCCCATATCCCTCTAAACCCTTCCTATTCACATACCCAACCAGATCCCTTTTAAATGTTGTAATTGTCCCAGACTCCACCACTTCCTCTGGCAGCCCATTTCAAACACACACCACCCTCTGTGTGAAAAAGTTGCCCCTTAGGTCCCTTTTATATCTTTGCCCTCTCACCATAAACATACACCCTCTAGTTTTGGACCCTCCTGGGGAAAAGACCTTGGCTATTCAGCCTATCTATGCCCCCCATAATTTCATAAACCTCTTTAAGGTCACCCCTCAGCCTCCATTGCTCTAGAGAAAACAGTCCTCTCCCTCCAACCCTGGCAACATCCTCGTAAATCTTTTCTGCACATTTTCATGTTTAACACCACCTTTCCTTTAGCAAGGAGACCGGAAATGAATTCAGTATTCCAAAAATTCTGATGCTGTCATTGACCTGAAACATTCACTCTGTTTCGCTGTCCACAGTGGCTGCCTAGACCTGTAGAGTTTCTCCAGCATCTTTTTTTCTAATTTAAATTACAGAATTGTTTAAGATGTTTTATATGGATTAACTGGTATTTGGTTCCTGGAGGAGACTCCATTAGTTCAGATGTCTGCGGTCTTAAAAAATTCTTGTGGAAACAATAACTGCCTTTCGCAATAAATGGCAAGTTCTGTACTGACACAAAGAACAGAAGATTTGATGACTGCCAAATGTCAAAATTGTCCAGATATTGGGAGCAGGCATCAAGACTGTGGAAGAGTTAAAGACAAGTAGAAGGAAGATGAAAGCATCTCTAGCAAATATGACTATTACAGCAGAAGACAAATTTGGAACAAAAAGAGTCAGTTCCAGAAATACCTGAGGACCATAAATAGGTGCTTTAGGTGTAACACAACGTATCGTTAAGTGGTGAACCCCCAAAGTGGAGAACGTCCTGACTTTAAAACTTTAGTTAGGCTGCATGTGGAGTATTGTGGAGAGGGCACAGAAGATGTTCACCGGGATGTTGCCTGGATTGAAATGCATTAGCTATATCGGACAAACTTGAATTGTTTTCATTAGAGTGTCAGGAACTGAAGGGTGACCTGATAGAAGTATAGACAGTTCTTCTATAACACGATGGTGGCGTTCTTGTGCAAGCCCGCATTATAGAGATTTAGAAACAGCTCTTAAAGTATTGTTGAGGTAATCGCCTTGCAGCCAATGCACGATTTTAAAATTTGCGCTTTAGGAACAGAGTCCCCAAGTCATCAATCACATTGCAGCGAATTCAGGTTGATGAAACGTTGGCGTTACAGCAGAAAGACCTGTACATAAAATTATAAGTGGCATGGATAGGGTAGACAAATGGGAGTCATGTTATCAGGATGGAAACGTTAAATACTAGGGGGGCATAATTTAAGATGAGAGGGGAAACGTTTAAGGGATATTTGCGAGGCAAATTTTCTTTACTTAGAGGGTGGTAGGTCCCTGGAATGTGGTGCCAGTGGAGATGGTAAAAACAGATTTGATAGCAATGCTTCAGGGGCGTTTAGACAGATACATGAACAGGCAGGGAAAAGAGGGATACTGACCATGTGCAGGCAGATAGGATTAGTTTAGAATAGCATCATGGTTGGCACTAATGTTGGGCCGAACGGCCTGTTCCTGTGATGTGCTGTTCTATGTTTTAAGGAGAGTTCTGAAAATGACAAAATGAGAATTTTGAAAAGGAGTTGAAGATAATGATGAATCTGAACAAATTTCACTGGTCAGATGGAGTTTTAGTCCTGTGATGAATGTATGAATTGCAGGCTGCTTTTATTGTCCACCATTAGGTCTCATTTATACTTTAACAATATGGAGGACAGATTAGGTAAACTGTTATCCTAACAGTTAAGCAGTGAGGATTAACAGAAGGTTAAGAAATGGGGAAATACTAGTCGCTTTGGATTTGGTGATGACAAGACATTGAGATAATTAAACAGAGTTGTAATTCGATGTAAAATAATTGAGTTAAGCCATTTTATAAGCATGGATCTATGGTCTAATGAAATATCTGTGCTATTAAGTGAATCTTTTGTGAAAAGACACAAATGAAACTTGGCATGAAGCCAATATGTTCAGAAAGTCAATTGATCTGGGGTTTACTCAGTTAGGACATTATTGAAAAACTCAAGCCTGATTTTCCTCAGCGTTAGACATGTATTAATGACATTGTTTGATAAGAGTGAGAAAGAAGAAAAAAAGAAAATTGTCCTAAAGTTATCGTACATGCGAAAACTTAAAAATGCTGCTAAAGGGTGTAGCTATGTTCGATGAAGTGTCTTTGAGACCAGTAGAACAGATTAGTATGATGTGTGAAATCTGTAAACCCTATATTGCTGCATCCTATTAGAAGCCTTCCATTGGCATGTCATCTTAACTAAGTCACTGTTACGGATCTAAAAATATGGAACTAAGAAGGGAATTTTTTCATCCTGTATTATATGAATCTCTATTTAGTTTTTCTGTCATCAGATGTAGACAGGACTTGGCCTTAAGCTACTGACCTTGGAACTAGCCAGACTATAGTGGAAAAGAATGGTAGGTCCCTGGTTGGAATTTAACTGCTGTTCTGACCAGTTTTAGAAATCCCCTTTTATGTGTGTGTGCACGATGGCATGCCTGAGTTTGTGCTGTTCTGCACTTCTGGCCTCTTGCCCACTTCCTTCATCCCACATCAATGACCATGCCTTCAGCTGTCATGCACCAAGCTCTGAAATTCCCTCCCCGACCCACACCTTTCCGTCATCCCTGAAACCCAGTCCATTGCCCATACTTTTGGTCAGCTGCCTGTGTGGTTATGGCCAATTTTGTTCAGTAACTGTTCCTGTGGAGTGCCTCAGAATGTTTTATTGTGTTGAAAGCACTGTACAAATGCAATTGTTTGTTTGTGTCGATGGAGCATGTGGGAACTTATATCTGTATTTGATTATGTCTGTGCATATACATGTTGAACAGTCTATGTCCATGTATGTGTGTATATGTGTGAGCTGGTGTGTGTATCGTGTTAATGTGTCTGTGTACCTGTGCAAGCCTGTGTATCTTAGAATTGCAACAGCATTTGGAGTCTTTTAACTCAGTGCCATAACCCTGCATATCCTATTTATTTAGATTATCATACAACTTCCTGTTGAATGATCCAATTAAACCTGCCTCCACCACATGCCTGAACCCTGGAACGTGTGGAAAAAAATTCCCGCTTTTTTTTCGCAAATCGTTTTAAAATCTTGTCTTCTGATTTGCAATCCTTTTTTTTTAAAAACCTGGAACAATTTCTCCCTATCCTTTCTCTTCCGATGTCGGAAAACTTCTATCAGGGTCTCCCCTCTGCCTCCTCCTCTCCATGGGAAACAATACCAGCTTCTCATCCCTGGAACCACAATCATAAACCTCTTAGAATTCCGAAGGTGTGGAAGCAGGCAATTCAGCCCATCAAATCCACACTGGTCCACCGAAGAGCATCCCACCCAGACCCACCCCACCACCTTATGCCTGCATTTCCCATGGCTAACCCACCTAGCCTGCACGTGTCAGCATGACGAATCCACCTAAACTTGCACATCTTGGGACTGTGGGAGGAAATTGGAGCACCCGGAGGAAACCCACGCGGACACGGGGAGAACGTGCAAACTTCACACACTTCAGTTGCCCGAAGGTGGGATCGAAACCGGGTCCTGCTATTGTGAGGCAGCAGTGCTGACCATTCATTCACCATGCCATACTTCTGTATTCTCTCCGGTATGTTCACATCTTCCTTGCGGTGTGCTGTATATAACTGTGCACAATACTCCAGCTGAGATCTAATGTGTCCAATATCGATTCAGCATAACCTCTCTGCTATTCTAATCAACAGGAGAAAGTGAGGGCTGCAGATAAAGGAGATCAGAGTCAAGAGTGTGGCGCTGGAAAAGCACAGCAGGTCAGGCAGCGTCTGAGAAGCAGGAGAGTTGACATTTCAGGCACAAGCCCTTCACCAGGAATGTTTGGAGGGTGGGGGGGAAGGAGGCTGAGAGATAAATAGGTGGGGGGTGTGTGGCTGGGTGGGAAGGTAGCTGGGAAGGCAAAGGATGGATGCAGGTGGGGGTGATGCTGATAGGTCAGAGCCGAGGGTGGAGCGGATAGGTGGGAAGGAAGATGAACAGGTAGGATAGTTCAAGAGGGTGGTGCTGAGCTGGAGGGTTGGATTGGGATAAGGTGGTGGGAGGGGAGATGTGGAAACTGGTGAAATCGACATTGATTCCTTGTGGTTGGAGTGTCCCAAGGCAGAAGATGAGGGGTTCTTCCTCCATGCGTTGGGTGGCTAGAGTCTGGCAGTGGAGGAGGCCCAGGACTTGCATGTCCTTGGCAGGTGGTAAAGTGTTCGACCACAGGGCAGTGGGATTGTTTTGTGCGTGTGTCCCAGAGTTGTTCCCTGAAATGTTCCGTAAGTTGGCGTCCTGTCTCCCCAATGTAGAGGAGACCACATCGAGAGCAATGGACACTGTACATGAGATGTGTGGAGGTGCAGGAAAATCTCTGTCAGATGTGGAAGGATCCTTTTGGGGCCTTGGATGGAGGTGAGGGGGGAGATCTGTGCACTGGATATACACCACTTGCGGTGGCAAGGGAAGGTGCTGGGAGTGGTGGGTGGATGGGGGTGTGGGGCGTGGACCTAACGAGGGAGTCGTAGAGGGAATGGTCTCTGTAGAACACAGATGGGTGTGGGGAGGGAAATGTATCTCTGGTGGTGGGGTCTGACTGTAGGTGGCAGAAATGGCGGGGGATGACGCGTTGTAGGATGGAGATTAGTGGGATGGAAGGTGAGAACTGGGGTGGGGCTCAACCCTTGTTGTGGTTGGCAGGAAGTGGGGGAGATGTGTTGAAGGGCATTGTTGACCATGTGGGAGGGATGCTCTTTGGAGGATCAGTGTGGACTCACTGGCCTGCTTTCACACCGGAGGGATTCTATGATTTATCAACTCTCAGCTCTTCCCGTCGCTGAGTTACCTCTTTTGTCACCATGGTCTGGGCAGCATCTTCCTTTTCCAGTAAGATACAAAGCAAAGGTCCTAGTTAAGACCTCAGCCACGTCTCTTGGCTCTTTGTATAAATCATCTTTATGGTCCATAATTGGCCCTTTTACCTCCTCTTTACTGCTGATGTAAAGCTTAAAGAAGAGATTTCCCTTTATCTTAGCTGCCAGTCCTTCTTTATGATCCCTCTTCACTTCACTTACTTGCCTTTTCCCTTCCCTTGTGAACCTTTTTCATTCAACTCCATTTTATTTAGTACCTGACACCTCTCCCAATCAGACACTTTCCTTCTTTAAATCATTTTCAATCTCCTTTACCATCCAGGGAGCTCTGGATTTGTTTTTGCTCTACCTTTCCGTTTTGAGGAACTATACGTTGACTGTGTTTCGAGCATCGCCTTTCTGAAGGTAGCCCATTGGAACTGAAGATTGCAGGAGAAGCTAATGAGCTGTGCCAGCTCCACCTTTGCCCCATTGAGGTCCGCTGTACCAGTTGAACTTTCTTACTCTGGATTGGTCAATGTCCTGTACCTGCAACATTGTAAAGTTTATGATACAAAGATTACTGCCACCCACCGCAAGCCCCTCACACCCCCCAAAAATGTCCCCACTGTCATTTGATTGACTTGGCCCACCTCAGTCCCAAGAATCAGGTCTAGCAGTGCCTTCCTGGACATATTACATTAGATTATTAGATTACTTACAGTGTGGAAACAGGCCCTTCGGCCCAACAAGTCCACACCGACCCGCCGAGGCGCAACCCACCCATACTCCTACATTTACCCCTTATCTAACACTTCGGGCAATTTAGTATGGCCAATTCACCTGACCTGCACATCTTTGGACTGTGGGAGGAAACTGGAGCACCCGGAGGAAACCCACGCAGACATGGGGAGAACGTGCAAACTCCACACAGTCAGTCGCCTGAGGCGGGAATTGAACCCAGGTTTCTGGCGCTGTGAGGCAGCAGTGCTAACCACTGTGCCACTGTGCTGTACAGAATTCTCCAAAACATGTGGCACAGTAGCCAAGTGGTCAGCACTGCCACCTCACAGTGTCAGGGATCTGGGTTTGATTCCAGCCTCGGGCGACTGTCTGTGTGGAGTTTACACATTCTCCCCACGTCTGTGTGGGTTTCCTATAGGTGCTCCGGTTTCCTCCCATAGTCCAAAGATTTGAGGGTTAAGTAGATTGCCAGGGATGTGCAGGTTAGGGTGGATTGGCCATGCTAAATTGCCCATAGAATCCAGGGATGTGCAGGTTAGATGGATTGGCCATGGTAAATTGCCCATAGTATCCAGGGATGTGCAGGTTAGGTGGACTGGCCATGGTAAATTGCCCATGGTATCCAGCGATGCATAGGCTAGGTGGATCAGCGCTGGGTAATGTGGGTTTACAGGGACAGGATACATGGGGAATGCTGTTGGATGGTCAGTGTGGACCCAAAATGCCTCCTCCCACACTGTAGGGATTCTATTTCACGTACCTGTGTTCATGTGAGAAGTCTGGGTAAACCTCTGTATTGTTTGGAATGCACAAAGAATTTAAGTGCATGGGCTCTTTAAAGTTCTGTAAGCTTGCATTCCTACTATTGGGTACTGTGAAATTTCCAGGGAACGCTACTTGAGAATATCCATACACACATGTTTGCTGCTGAACACAAGCTCGATTCTGCAATTTGCAAGTCAGCTTTGTATTACAGTGCTTCACCGTATATCATCTTCATCAAAGTTGTTTATGGCCCACCCTCTGCAAACAAGGCCAAACCTCTGTAATACGTTATGGTGTCACTGCAGCAAAAGATATTCAGCTGTTTACGTGTGGTGAATGTTCGATTAAGCGTGTACAATCTGTTCAGTTCAGTTCTGTAAAAGACCACGCCCAGGCCGGTTGAGAAAATCAAACAAGTCAGCGCAATCTACAAGAACGTGCAAGAAGTCCCTTGCAGAGTACAACACTGTTGCATGATGCCCTACAATGACTGGGAAACCCCCTAACAGCCCCACTCCCTTTCCCAGGCAGGTTCTGGCACACCTTTGCCCCCGTGGGCCTCTTCTCGTTCCCCACTGCCACTTACAGGAACAGGAAAAGGCTACTCATCCCTCAAACTTGTTCCATCATTCAGTCGCATTGGACTCAACTGAACAGTTCTGCTCAGCACTACACAGCCCTTAACCAACATCACGAAACGCAGAAAATCTGGCCGTTATTGTTTTGTGGGACATCATCACACACAGACTGACAGCAGTGTGTTCTTCAATGCACTGACTAGACTTTAAAATACTTCCAAGATCCCAGCTAATAACTCGCTCCCTGCTATCCATTATTCTGAAAATAAACCAGCAGAACCCCCCGATTAGATTCCAGTCTGTAACTTACTCTTGTGTATCCATTGTTCTTTATATAAACCATCTGAACCCATCCATTAGATTTCAGTCTGTATCTCACTCCCAGTGATACATTGTTCAATATAGAAACCATCTGAACCCCTCGATTCACAGCTGGGGTGTCCTGTTCTGGGAAATGACAATCTCACCTTTTCAGTTGTACCCGTCCAGCGATACCAAAGAAGATTCTAGCCTTGAGATTTTGAGCATCACTGCGTATGGTTGTAAAATGGGAAAAATGAGAATCAATTTAGCAGGGCAGATACTCTACCAGAAGCATAATTCTCAATTCAGTACACTACTGGACTGTAGCTCTCATGCCAACTCAACTTCTAAAAACAACTTCCAATCCACCTGCTCAGAGATGGTATGATACACCTCTGGAAAAAGATGGGACTTTTTAGATTAGATTCCCTACAGTGTGGAAACAGGCCCTTCGGTCCAACAAGTCCACACTGACCCTTTGAAGAATAACCCACCCAGACCCATTTCCCTCTGACTAATGCACCTAACACTACGGGCAATTTAGCATCTTTGGACTGTGGGAGGAAACCCACACAGACACAGGGAGAGTGTGCAAACTCCACACAGCCCAAGGCTGGAATTGAACCTGGGACCTTGGTGCTGTGAGGCAGCAGTGCTAACCACTGAACCACCATGCTGAACCCAGGCCTTCTGGCTCAAAGGGAGGGATGCTACCACTGCACCACAAGAACCTCAACTTTTACACTTGCTGAAATCAGCCTTGAATTGACATATCCAGGTCACAAGAGACCAAACTATGGCTGTCCTTAAATGGTCTTCTACAGGTTGTAGAAGAGAAAGGCCTGAAACCATTGAAAATTCACTCTCCGTTTCTAAAAAATAACCCATTCACAGGATGAGGGCATTCCTGGCTGGGCCAGTATTTATTGCCCATCCTGGCTTGCCCAGAAGGCTGTTTAAGAGTCAACCACATTGCTGTGGGTCTGGAGTGACATGTAGGCCCAGACCAGGTAAGGATGGCAGTTTCCTTCCCGAAAGGGCGTTAGTGAACCAGATGGGTTTTTCCCCAACAATCGACATCATTTAATTATAGCTTTTTTAAAAAAAAATTGAATTCAAATTCCACCATCTGCCACGGCAGGATTGGAACACTGAGCCCCAGGTCTTTGGATGAATAGTCCACTGATAATACCAGTAACTCACGGCCTGCTGATGCGTTGTGGCTTGTTTTTATTCTTGCACCCATACACCATCATCCTACCATCCCTCCCACAACACATCGCTTTTGTTTATCAGCTTCCAGCTGACCCTGGGGTGGCCTGTTAGCATCCACAGTTGATCAGAATTATGGTGACTGGAGTTCCTCTTCTCTGACACACTGCAAGCACCTCTCCCTCATTATGGGTACACTATATGTTTAATTCCTCAGAGATAAAAGCAGGATTCCAATGGAGACAAAATCAGGGAAACAGTTCTAACTGGAAGCCGGGAAAGCAGTCCTGCATTCCAACGGGGCAGTCTCACACATTTCTGTCTCAGTCTCTGGCTCTGTGAGCATTGCAGAACTGCTTATTACTAGCTGCCTTTGAATCAGGGCTTCAATAGGCTCTCTGTGGAAAGAATCAATCACTAATCTTCAGCAGGGCCCAGAGGCCGACAGCAAATTAAAAAGATAATGAGTTGTGAAGGGCAGAGGGCCCTAATCAGGAGCTCTTCCACACACCCATTCTCATTATCTGGACTTTGCTTAGAATGGACAAGGCAAGACGTTGTTTGCCGTCATGAATGATGCCTCCATGTTGCAGTCTGATGGTTTGTAGTTTGTTTGACTAGGGCGGGAAAGGACCTTGAGAAACTGCGACAAAAGGGAATCTCACGCAGCATTCAAAACCGAAGAACATTCCACGGCTGGAGAAAGGGATAATGAAGCATGTGAGAGAGAGAGAGAGAGAAAGAAAGAGAGAGAGAGAGGCATTTATGCCTGAGACATTCTTGCCATACCCTCCCTTAACTGTAGGTTAAAAACTAAGTTGGTTTCAGCTGGCTGTGGGTGAAGAGTTCTGTCTCCTCTGCCTCTGATTCATCAAGAAGCAGCTGAGAGAGAGAGAGTGTAATGCTCCCATCCCAGCTCTCATTCAGAGGTGCATGAGCTCAGCCCGCTGCTGCAAGTCACCAGGGAGGTAGCCTTTGAGGACTTTGCCCACTATCTCATCGCCGCAAAGGTCAGGACCCAGTTCCCAATGAGGGTGTGTTGGGTGTTTTACCAAGAGAGATTTATCCGAGGACAGACGTCGTGGATGAGGTGGAGGGAAGCCGTGCTGTCAGAACAGGTCAGGTTGATCAAGCACTGAGGGTGGTGTCTACCTGTCACCTACAGGGACTGATGTACGAACAGAGTGTCCATAGTCCAATGCTCCTACATACACTGCACTGATCCCTACAATGTGGAAGCAGGCCACTCAGCCCATCAAGTGTACACTGACCCCTCCATAGAGCATCGCACCCTACTACCCTATCCCTGTAAGCCCGCATTTCCTATAGCTAACCCACCTAGCCTGCACATCCCTAGACACTCTGAGCAATTCGGCACAGCCAATTCACCTAACCTGCACCTCTTTGGACTGTGGGATGAAACACACATAGACACAGGAAGAACATGCAAACTCACACAGACAATCACCCAAGGTTGGAATTGAACCCAGGCCCCTGGTGCTATGAGGCAGCAGTGCTAACCACTGAGCCACCATTCCACATGCTGTGCTGATCTTTGTTCCCAACATACATGATCTGTGTTCTTGTACACATAACATTAATTATATTCTCACCAATGGGTGGGATTTTACTTCTCGGTGGTGGTGTGAACTGGGCATTGCCATCAGTTTTCGTTATTCCGAAGTTGTTACCCATTAAAACACAGCTCGGTATGAGAGAGCAGTAAAGTAGACACTCCTGTCTCACTGTGGCTAACAGCATTTAAAAGGACAATGTGAACATTGTCATTGCTCTCTGTCACTAAGGGCAATGACAGAGAAATAGCCTGGATTTCTTTGGCTCTAGAGGGCATGGTCTCCATCTCATCCGAACAGAACAAACTCACTATCCTGTCAGGGAAGATGCTTACAAATGTGGTCACTCCTCATCCCACCCTGACCAGCTTCTTTCAGAGGGGTCCTACACTGACACAATGCTGAAAATGTGTTGCTGGAAAAGCGCAGCAGGTCAGGCAGCGTCCAGGGAACAGGAGAATCGACGTTTCGGGCATAAGCCCTTCAGGAAGTCCTGAAGAAGGGCTCATGCCCGAAACGTCAATTCTCCTGCTCCCTGGATGCTGCCTGACCTGCTGCGCTTTTCCAGCAACACATTTTTCAGCTCTGATCTCCAGCATCTGCAGTCCTCACTTTCCCCTCAAAGACTGACGCAATGCTGCCAATCTCAGAAGCTGATGGAACAAGTTTCCAAATCCCTGTGGTAGTCCATCATTCTACTTTAGCCTTTAATTCCACGGTGATGTTCAGGCAGGCTCAAGCCTGTGGAATGTGATGTTTCCCGTGGAAGTGTTGCTAAGCTTCCCCTGGCACCTCGGAAGTGAATGATAAAATGGTATTCCCATCAAGGGCGTCCAAACATGAGGTGATCTATCTGTGTTGTGTCACCAGCAAATGTATGGAGGAACTGAATGGACAGGATAGGCGGATGGAGAAAGTTATTGGTGTGAACTCCAACCCGATTTTAATCCAATTACTCCTATTCCAGCTCTCTCTGTCGTCTCTCTCCATGGGATTGGCACAGGTTTCTCATGCAAACTGTCTGGTTTTGCCTTCCTTGAGTTTTCCCTCACGTTGGTTATGTGTTGCATTTTGAATCTGAATAAACAGCAACTATGAAGAAGGGAAATTCAAAAACTAGCACTGGAATATTTAAATGATGATACTTGACTATTAGACTTCAACTAGTTGAGTCTGGCAATGATTTTTTAAAAATTCATGGCATGTAGGCATTGATAGCTGGGCCAGCATTTATTGCCTGTCCCTAGTTGCCCCCTTGAGAAGGCAGAGGTGAGCTGCTGCAGCCCATCTGCTGTAGGTTGACCCACAATGCCATTAGGGAAGAGAGTTCCAGGATATTGTCCCAGTAGCAGTGAGGGAATGGCAATATATTTCCAAGTCAGGATGGTGAGTGGTGTGGTGGTGGTGTTCCCATGTATCTGCTGCCCTTGTCCTTCTACATGGAAGTGATGGTGTGGAGCTGCCACTGCTGGACTGGGGTGGGCAAGCCGTCAGAAGCCACACGACACCAGGCTGTAGCCCAACAGGTTTATTTGGAATCACAAGCTTTCAGAGCGCTGTTCCTTCATCAGGGGAAGCATCACTCCTAAAGCTTGTGATTTCAAATAAACCTGTTGGGCTATAACCTGGTGTTGTGTGACTGCTGACCTAAATGGAAGTGACCATGGGTTTGGAATGTGCTGTCTGAGGATTTTTAGTGCAGGGCATCTTGTAGATGGTACACTCTGCTGCTACTGAGCGTCAGTGGTGAAGGGAGTGGATGTGGTGCCAATCAATTGGGCTGCTTTGTCCTGGATTGTGTCAAGCTTCTTGAGTGTTGATGAGATTCCCTACAGTGTGGAAACAGGCCCTTCAGTCCAACAAATCCACACCACCCTCCGAAGAGTAACCCACCCAGACCCATTTCCCTCTGACTAATGCACCTAATACCACGGGCAATTTAGAACCTTTCGGAAACATGGGAGGAAACCCACACAGACATGGGAAGAATGTGCAAACTCCACACAGTTGACTGAGGTGGGAATTGAACCTGGGTCCATGGTGCTGTGAGGCAGCAGTGCGAACCACTGAGCCACCGTACCCCCCCTATTGTTGGGGCTGCACTCAACCAGGCAAATGGGGAGTATGTTGAAACTTTATTGCTGGAACAGCACAGCAGGTCAGGCAGCATCCAGGGAACAGGAGACTTGACGTTTCGGGCACAGGCCCTTCTTCAGGGAGTATTCCATCACAGTCCAGACTCATGCCTTGGAGGTGGTGGACAGGCTTCGGGGAGTCAGGAGGTGAGTTACTCCCTGAAGTATTCCAAGCCTCTGACCTGCTCTTGTAGCCACAGTGTCTATATGGGGAGTCCAGTTGAGGAAATGGTAACCTCCAGGACATTGATAGTGGGGGATTCAGTGATGGTAATGCCAATGATGTCAAGAAGCAGTGGTTAGATTGACTCCTTTGGAGATGGTCAATACCTGATATGTGTGGTGTGAATGTTACTTACCACCTGTCAGCCTAAGCCTGGATATTGCCCAGATCTTGTTGCATTTGAACATGGACAGCTTCAGTGTCTGAGGAGTTGTGAATATTGCTGAACGTTGTGCAACCATCAACGAACATCCCCCCTTCTGACCTTATGATGGAGAGAAGATCATTGATGAAGCAGCTGAAGATGGTTGGCCCTAGGGCAATACCCTGAGGAACTCCTACAGAGATGTCCTGGAGCTGAGATGACTGACCTCCAACAACCACAAAAACCTTCCTATGTGCCAGACAACCAGTGGAGGGTTTGCCCCCAATACCCATTGATTCCAGCTTTGTTCAGGTTCCTATGCCCGCGCCCAATCAAATGCAGCCTTGATGTCAAGGGTTGCCCCTCTCCCCTCCCCTCTGGAATGCAGCTCTTGTGTCCATGGTTGAACCAAGGCTGTAATGAGGTCAGGGGCTGAGTGGACCTGGCAGAACCCAAACTGGGCCTCACTGAGCAGGTTATTCACTCTAACCACTATTACCTGTAAGACACACTTTGACAAGTCACCAAATCTCCTTCGGGAGAATCCTCCAACCCACAGCCTCTACCACCTCACATTGCTGCATGAGGGAACACCGCCACCTGGAAGTTCCCCTCCAAGTCATTCACCATCCCCTTTTGGAAATGTATCGCAGATCCTTCAGTATCACTGGCTCAAAATCCTTAAATTAACAGTACTGTCCGTAAATCTACAACTTGTGGATTCAGGGCTTCATTAGCACCATCTCAAGGGCAATGAGGGATGGGTCCGAAATGTTGACCTCGCCGGCAATGTTCACATCTCAAGAATGAATAGAAAGCCAACGCCTGAACTGGAAAACCAATGTAGAGTACTCCCAGAAGTGTTCGCTTTTGACAGTATAGATCAGGGTACCACTGCCACCCTCGAGGGGTCTGGTCTGCAGTGGAACAGGACATAGCCAAGAGTGATGATGATGGAGGACTCTGTCATATCAGCTGGAAGCTATGAGTCAGTGAATATGGCGGTTTTTACTTCACAGGTCACAATGACAGCTCTCCTGAGGAGGACCCTGCATCAGACGACAGTGCATTGTTGCCTTGGTTGAAGCCAATTGGTCCAATCAGTTTAATTCTGAGTGAACTCCACTGTTATGATTTGAAACGTCAGTGTAGATGCTAGAGTATTTCAGGGGACAGTTTAGAGTCAAGCATGTCACTGTACATCTGGAGTCATGAGTGAGTCAGACCGGGTAAGGACGGCAAATTCCCTTTCCTAAAAAGGACATCGATGAACCAGATGGGTGTTTGCAATAATTCAATAGCTTGGTGGGCATTATTCATGTGGCTAGCATTTCATGCCATAGTTCAACAAAAGGTACATACTGATATTAATGAACAGTACACCTGAATTAATCTAGCTGATTGGTAGTAACTGAGCGAGGATAACTGAACTGAGTTGTCAGAACTAAAATTTATCAATCAGCATGCATTATTTGGCACATATCATTAATAAAATGAGTATTTATTCAGAAATACCTGGACTAAAACAAGAATAACAGAATCCCTACAGTGTGGAAACAGGCCATTCAGCCCATCGTGTCCACAGCAACCCTCCAAAGAACATCCTGCCCAGTTGCACCCTGTAGCCCTGCATTTCCCATGGCTAATCTACTTAGCCTGCACATCCCTAGACACTATAGGCACTTTAGCATGGAACAAACACATGAACTCTGTGGACTATAACATGGGTGATGCTTACAGCACTCTGATGCAGCATCTCCCAGTCCCCAAATGACACTTGCCCCTGCACTTAAAAATGGAGTCCTTCAGTCGACAGGTTACAGCTAGTAACAGGCAAACAGGCCTCAAATTGTTCAAGGAGCATACTCAGCCCACGTGCTCCAGAGCAGGAGTCTGAAGGCAACCTGAGATGTGAACCAGTGCTTACTCCTCCTCCTGCAACTGACAGGCCATGCAGCCCGACCCCCTCAGAATTCTCCCCACCTCCCCGTACCTGAACACAGAGAGACAGAGAGAGAGAGTGCAGGGGCAAGTGTCAGTTGGGAGAGAGAGACACACACACAGAGGAAGAGACCGAGAGGGAAAGACAGAGAGAGACAGACGCAGAGAGAGGGAGAGAGAGAGAGAGAGAGAGAGAGACACACACACACAGAGGAAGAGACAGAGAGGGAAAGACAGAGAGAGACAGACGCAGAGAGAGGGAGAGA
>NC_057719.1:83673987-83683827 GCF_004010195.1 Chiloscyllium plagiosum
GAGGCAAAGAGAGAGTAAAGAGAGAGAGAGACAGACAGAGAGACAGAGAGACAGAGAAAGAGAGAGCCATAGAGACAGAGAGAGAGAAAAGAGTGAGATAGAGAGAGAGAGACAAACAGACAGTGAGAGAGAGAGACAGGCAGACAGAGAGAGAGACAGAGAGACAGAGAGAGAGAGAGAGAGACAGATACAGAGACAGAGAGAGACACACACAGACAGAGAGATGCATAAAGAGATAGAGAGAAAGAGAGAGAGAGAGACCTCCCCTTAGATAGTCACCTCAAGAGATTTCCCCACAGAGGAGGGGGGAGCGGGGGGAATGAAGGCTAAGGAGGGTGGAGCTGGAGGGTGGAGCTCAGGAATCAGACAATTCACTTCATTGGCGTACGATCCAAAAAAGTGCTTGAGACCTGTGAGGTCTCATTGATTGGCATTTTAAAATGAGTGATGGTATTCAGATTCGAACATTTAATGGGATTTTTAAGCCTTCCTTAAGCAAGTGCCCTTGATACTCACAGAAACTATGCCGGATCTATTTTTCCTGGTAGTCTACCTCGAGGAATTTTAGAAGTAACCAGATATACTCTCAGCGTACTCTCCTACATTTGAACACAGTTATAGGTATCTAGTTACTAGATTGCATGGTCATTTGGGAAGCCCAGGTGCCCAAGGTATCTATGGTTTGATGAACCCAATGCGGTGGTAAGCATGAACAGGATTCTGTGGGTTCACCCTGGAAAAACGGTCACTTTCACTGTGTCCAGGACACCCAATGAGAGTCTTACTCTTTGTTATAGCAGCATAGGGTTCAGAGGATTGGTGGGGATTTCTACAAATGGGTGGCACAGAGTAAAGCACCTTAGCCCACAGCCCAGAGGAGGATTCAAAATGAGAATACCTGAACTAATACACCAAGTAAATGTACTCTAGTCCTGGTTTATCAGTCAGATACCCGATCTGACATTCCCTGATCCAACATAAGCTGGAGGCTCAGTGGTTAGCACCACTGCCTTGCAGCGCCAGGGACCCGGGTTCAATTCCAGTCTCGGGTGACTGTGTGGAGTTTGCACATTCTCCCTGGGTTTGCTCTGGTTTCCTCCAACAGTCCAAGGATGTGCCTAAGTGAATTGGCCATGCTAAATTGCCCAGAGTGTTCGGGTAGGGGAATGGGTCTGGGTGGGTTACTCTTCAGAGTGTTGGTGTGGTCCTGAAGGGCCTGTTTCCACACTATAGGGACTCGAATTCGAGTTAAGAGTCTGCCTCCATCTTAAATCCACTCAATGACGTGGCCTCCACAGCCCTCTGTGGCAATGACTCCCACAAACTCACCAACCTCTGGCTGAAGAAATTCCTTCCCATCTCAATTCTAAAGGGTCATCCCTTCACTCTGAGACTGTGCCCTCAGGTCCTAGTCACTCCTATTAGTGGAAACATCTTCTCCACATCCACTCTACCCAGGCCCCTCAGTATCCTGTAAGTTCCAATCACATCCTCCCCTACGTCCTTCTAAACTCTATCGAGTATGGATCCAGAGTCCTCACATGACAAGCCTTTCATACCCACGATCATGGTTGTAAACCTCCTGTAGTCCCCCTCCAAGGCCAGCACATCCTTCCTTAGATACAGGGTCCAAAACCGCGCACAATATTCTCAATGTGATTGACCAGAGACTTAAATAGCCTAAGCAGTGCATCTCTGCTCTTGTTATCTAACCCTTTTGAAATGAATGCTAACTTTTGCCTTAACTGCCAATGGGATGGCACGGTGGCTCAGTGGTTAGCACTGCTGCCTCACAGCACCAGGGTCCCAGGTTCAAATCCCGCCTCAGATGATCGTCTGTGTGGAGTTTGCACGTTCTCCCGTGTCTGCGTGGGTTTCCTCCAGGTACTCCGGTTTCCTCCCACAGTCCAAAGATGTGCAGATCAGTTGAGTTGGCCATGCTAAATTGTCCATAGTGTTAGGTCCATTAGTCAGAGGGAAATGGGTCTGGGTGGTTACTCTTCAGAGGGTCGGTGTGGACTGGTTGGGCCAAAAGGCCTGTTTCCACATTGTAGGGAGTCTAATCTAAATTGAATCTGCATGTTAACCTTTTAAAAAATCCTGTACTAGAGCTCCCAAGTCCCTTTCTGCTTCAGTTTTCCAAAGCCTTTCCCTGTTTAGAAAATAGTCTATGCCTCCATTCTTCCTCCCAAAATGTATAGCCTCATACTTTTTCACATTGTACTGCATCTGCCACTTCTTTTCTCATTCTCCTAGCCTGCCTAACCCCTTCTGCAACATCCCCACTTCCTCAACGCTACCTGTCCATCCATCTAGCTTTGTGTCATCTACAAACTTAGCAACAATGCCCTCAGTTCCAGATCATTAATGTATAACATGAATGGTTGTGGTCTCAACGTGGACCCCTGTGGAACTCCACTAATCACCAGTTACCATCCTGAAAAAAAAATCCTTTATCTCCACTCTCTGCCTTCTGCCAGTCAGCCAACCCTCAATCCATGCCAGTACCTTGCCCCGAACACCATGGGCTGTTAACTTATTCAGGAGCATCCTATCTTTGGCACTTTGCCAAAGGCTTCCTGGCAATCCAAATAGAGGATGTCCACACTCTCTCCTTTGTCCAGCTTGCTCATTACCTCCTCAAAGAATTCCAACAGATTTGTCAGGCGTGATCTTCCCTTTGATGAAAGTGAGCTGACTCGGCCCTATTTTACCATAGACTTCCAAGTACTCCATAATCTCATGCTTAATAATGGACTGAAAATCTCACCAATGACTGAGGTCAGGTTGACTGGCCTGTAGTTTCCTGTCTCATGCCTCCCTCCCTTCTTAAACAGGGCTGTTATGTCAGCCATTTTCCAGTTCTTTGGGACCCTCCTTCATACCAGTGATCCCTGAAAGATCATCACAGATGTCTCTACAAACTCCTCAACTACCTCCTTCACAGAGAAACCTGGGCTGTAGTTCATCGGGTCTGGGTAATTTATCCACCTTCAGACTTTTCAGCTTCCGCAGCACCACCTCCTTAGTGACAGAAATTGCTGGAGAATCTCAGCAGGTCTGGCAGCATCTGTGGAGAGAAATCAGGTTAACATTTCGGATCCAGTGACCCTTCTTCAGAACTGATGGTAGCTAGGAAAATGTTGTTTTTATGGAGAATATAGGGTGGGGGGTGGGGTGGGGATAAAGAGTAAGCAATAGGGGAGGTAGAGCCCAAAGCGAGAGAAGAACTATTGGCCAGACAAAGGAGTGGTTAACGGTCAGCCTGGGAGGATGAATAGCTGCTAATGGGACAATTAGTGGCTAACAATGGGCTGTGTGTAATAGCAAACCATTTGTTAACAAGGCCTGTTGTGTTGCATTGGGGAAGGTGCCTCAAGGTCTAAAATTGTTGAACTCGATATTAAGTCTAGAAGTGTCGAGTTCCCAAGCAGAAAATGAGATGCTGTTCTTCCAGCTTGTGCTGAGCTTCAATGGAGCATAACAGGAGGCCTCTGAGATGGAGATATTGGCTGGGAACGGGGTGGTGTGTTGAAGTAGCAGGCAATGGGAAGTTCAAGGCCTTTTTTTGCGATGGAATGTAGGGGTTCTGAGAAGCAATCACCCAACCCATGCTTCATTTCCCTACGATAGTGTAGCCTACTAAATACCTGAATCAGAGTATCTGATCTGATAGGTGGGAAGGGCGGCACAGTGGCTCAGTGGTGAGCACTGTTACCTCACAGCTCCACGGACCCAGGTTCGATTCCAGCCTCAGGCGACTGACTGTGTGGAGTTTGCACGTTCTCCCCGTGTCTGCGTGGGTTTCCTCCGGGTGCTCCGGTTTCCTCCCACAGTCCAAAGAGGTGCAGGCCAGGTGAATTGGCCGTGCTAAATTGCCCGTAGTGTTAGGTGCATTAGCCAGAAGGAAATGGGTCTGGGTGGGTTACTCTTCGGAGGGTCGGTGTGGACTTGTTGGGCCGAAGGGCCCGTTTCCACACTGTAGGGAATTAGAGTAACATATCTGATATAGGTAGATATGAATAGCTCCACGGAAATATCTGAGTTAGAATACCTGGTCTGACATATCTGAATTACAGCTGGAAATTGTGGTGCTGGAAAAGCACAGCAGGTCAGGTAGCATCTGAGGAGCAGGAGAGCTGATGTCTTGGCATAAGCACTTCATTAGAATACGGGGAGGGAGAGCAAAGGGGGCTGAGAGATAATAGGAGGGGGTGGGGGCTGGGAGTGGCAGGTAGCTGGGCAGGTGATAGGTGGATGCAGGTGGGGGTTGATAGTGATTGTTCGGAGCAGAGCGGATAGGTGGGTGGCATGTGCCTCAGAGATCTTCTCTGAAACATTCCGCGAGTTGGTGTCCTGTCTCCCCAATGTAGAGGAGACCATTTAGAGAGCAACGGACACAGTAGATGAGGTGTTTGGAGGTGCAGGAAAATCTCTGCCAGATGTGGAAGGATCCTTTGGGGCCTTGGATCGAGGTGAGTGGCAGGGGAATGTGCCAGGAGTGGAGGGTGGGTTGGTGGGGGGGGGGCATGGACTGAAGGAGGGAGTCGCTGAAGGAATGGTCTCTGCGGAATGCTGATAGGGGCGGGGAGGGAAATATATTTCTGGTGGTGGGGTCTGACTGTAGGTGGCAGAAATGGCGGGGGATGATGCGTTGTATCTGATGTGCCTTACTCTGATTATCCGATCTGATATACCTGAATAGCTGCTTGGAAATACCTGAATCCCTGATCTGATATATCTGAATAAGAATGCTTGTAATCTTGAATTAGAGTACCAGGTCTGACATGCATGAATCTGATTTCCTGGCATGAAGTACGTGAACCAGAGAATGGGTGATCTGATATACCTGAATTAGAGTGCCTGATCTGATGTCCCTGAATCTAAATGCCTGATCTGACATACTTGAATTAGTATGGTGATATATCTGAATTCGGATACAGAACCTGACATATCTGAATCGGTGTGCCTGATCTGATGAACCTGAATTATGTTCCAATATACCTGAATGCTATACTGCCACATATTTGCCCAGTCACTCAGTTTGTCCAAATCTCACTGAAGCATCTCTGCATCCTCTTCACAGCTCCCACTCCCAGCCAGGTTTGTGTCATCTACAAATGTGGAGATATGACAGATAGTTCCCTCATCTGAATCATTAATATATATTGTGAATAGCTAAGGGTCCTGGTGCCGATCCCTGCAGTACCCCATTGGCCACTGTCATTCAGAAAAACATACGTGTTTATTGCTACTCCTAGTTTCCAGTCTACCGACCAGTTCTCTATCCATGTCAAGAGTGTGTGGTTGGTGCTGGAAAAGCACAGCAGGTCATGCAACATCGGAAGAGCAGGAGAATCAATGTTTTGGGCAGGAGCCCTCCATGTCAATGCACTTCCCCCAATCCCTTTTGCTTTACTTTTCCACGCTAATCTCTTCTGCAGCATCTTATTGAAAGCATTCTGAAAGTTCAAGTAAACCACATCCATTGGCTCCCCCTTATTGACTCTATGGTTAGATTTGTCAAGTGTCATTTCCCTTTTGTAAATCCATGAATTTCACCAGAATTCTGGTCCCCATCTGTGCAGCATATACTGATGTCAGATTTCTCTTCGGAAATTTCTTGGGGATGGGGGTAGTGAGGAACGATTGGGTTAGGTGTCATGGTAGTGAGATCCCAATCAAGAACTAAATTAGTCCCCAGTGCACATGTAAATAGGCAAATACCATCAGAACAGCACAACACAGCCTTACACATACAGCAGATAGTCGACATGTGTAGTGGTTTTTCATTCATTTATGAATGCAGAACTATAGTTTTGATGCAACATTGACCGAAATGACCTTGGACGGTGTGCTCTGATCATTGGTGGCGTGAGGGCCCTTGGCATTGTGGGTAATTCCCTCCCTGGTGACCGATGACCTGCTCCTTTCCTGACTTGTCACATTGGGTACTCCGTCTTCAATCTGCGATAATACTGCCAGGCTGGGCATTACCCTTCCACTGGCATCTTAGGCCTCACTTCTCCCATGAAAACAATAGTAAGTAAATGAGTGCCAGATCTGGATGGATCAGTAACTCAGGTCAGTGTTCAGCCACTTTGACCCTTCTGCGTTGACCACTATGGTTTCCTTGTGGGTCACTTTCCCAGTCAGAACACCCCAGGCCTCAAAGCCTTGCTGTTCTTTCCTGTCACAAAACCTTGGAACTCCCTCCTTACCAGCAGTGTGGATTTATCTATACCACTTGGGCTGCAGTTATTCAAGAAGACAGCTTATTAACACCCTTTCAAGGGGCAATTAGGGATGGGCAATAAGTCATACCATTTCCAATAACCAGCATTTCTAGATGAGAGAGAGAAAGAAAGTTAATTTTCTGTGTTCCTTCTCAGAGTACACCTAAATTCACTACAATGCGGTCGACGAATTGGGGACACTGTATTTAAAGCACAAACATTTAAAGCATGTATTGTTTGTGATGTGTTTCCAGCCCCATTAGTTTAAATGGTCCTGCTACGGCACGATTTTCTTATAACACGGCCTTGCACGACAACAGAACTACCGTGTCATAGCAGAACCAACAGGTACTTCTTTTGGCTTGCATTCCCATCAACCTTTGCACTGTCAGCAAACATCAATGCATTGCACTCAGGGTCTTTGTCAATGTCACTAATACAGATTGTAAATACCTGAGGCCCCAGACCTGCATTTTACTAGTTCCGATCTGCCAACTTGGAGATGCCCCATTGATTCCTCCTCTATATCTCCAGTCTATTAACCAATTCACCACCATGTTAAAACACCAGCCCCAAACTCCATGAGCTCTTGGTCACCTTATCAACAAGTTTGGGAATTCAAGTTCACTACAGCTCCCCCTTTACCTACCGTTACATTTACATCAACACAATACTCACTAATAAATTCATCAGACGTGATTTCCCTTTCGCAAACTACACTGATTTTGTTTCATCACAGTACGATTTCAAAAGTGGATTGTTAAAACTTTCTTGATAGTATTTTCCTGTTGACTTATGTTTTCTTTCCTTTTTCCCTGTTTTCTTTTCCCTCTTCTCTTGATTAGCAGTGTTACTTTTGCCATCTTCCCCCAGTCCAGAAGCCTGACCTGGAATAACGGAAATAAAATACCTGAATTTCAAATACATGAATGAGATTACCAGAATTAAAACATCTGAATCGAACTTAAATAACAGTCAAAAGGTGTGGTGCTGGAAAAGCACAGCCGAGGAGCAGGAGAGTTGACGTTTCAAGTATAAACCCTTCATCAGGAATGGGGGAGGCCCAAGGTAGGACAGTTCAAGAGGGCAAAAATGATATAAGGAATTGAAATGCAGATCAGACCAGATCTAACCAAGCAACCCTCATTTAACTGAGTAGGCCTGATCAAACTGAGTAGGCCTGATGAAGCTATTTGGTCTGATCTGGGTGGGCCTGATCTGACTCAACAGGCCTGATCTAACTCAGCAGGCCTAGCCTAACTGAGTAGGCCTGTTCTAACTGAGCAGGCTGGATCTAACTGTGTAGGCATGATCTAAACATGTGGGCCTGATCAAACCATGTGGGCCTTATCTAACCGAGTAGACCTGATATAACTGAGTAGGCCTTATCTAACCGAATAGGCCTGAATCTAACTGAGTAGGCTTCATCTAATCAAATATGCCGGGTCCAATTGGGTAGACCTTATCTAACCAAGCAAACCTGATCTAACTGAACAAACCTGATCTAACCACATAGGCTTGATCCAACCATGTAGACCTGAACAAACCTAATCTAACTGAGCAGTCCTGATCGACTGAATGTCCGACTCCTCTTCCTGATGATCCCAAGCTGAGGTTAAAGTGTAAAACAGTGAGAACAGAGCAAAAGAGTGCCAGCCTTTCACTGCTGTAGATACACCACTTGGTCTGTACACCCTTATGCTTTTAACCAGCGTCAAACTTATGAGGAACATGAAATGCATGTTTTGGCCTACGGCAGAGTGGACCAGGTTCCAGGAATATTCTGGAAACATTCCTGAGGTGGAGGTTAGGCAAAGGTTAATAAGATGCATGTATTACAAGTTCTTCTTTCATTTCAAAGTAATACTTGGCTCCCTTTCATAATGGCATATTGTTTTCAAACACATAATTAAACCCTTACAGTCAGAAGGTCTGCTGACTTCTTGTCCTGATATAAAAATACATAAAACTTCGAAAGCTAGCAAAAGCTGCCCAACTAAAACAACTCCCACAGTTTCCAAAAAAAAACCCAGCAGAAGAAAACATCACTGAGTACAGCCCTCTGCGACGAGGAATGAGACTGAAAGTGCAGAGGGCTACTTGTACTTCAAACTCCAAGTGTACCCGACATCTGATCACTTCGGGGGGGGGGGGGGGGAGGGTTGGATTTTGAAGAAGGAGTGGATTTAGCACTTACTGATTTCACCAGCTTTATTTTCCAGGCAGCTGTAGAGGAATTCGATTCTCTTCCCCACATCAACGTCCCATTTTCTGAACATTTTAAATCAGTAACTGCTCAGATACTTCAAATGGAAAGGATTCGTTCTTCAGGCCACAAACTCTGAACCTATTCCTGAAGATTTTACCTCATGACTTTCCCCTACAACTCCCCCATCCAGTTCCATACTGTCGGAATGAATTACCAAAGGAAATGGAAGAAATACTTATATTTCTTTCTAATGGCTCCATTTATTTTCTTTCTGAGTTGCACCCAGGAGAGTAATCCTTAATCCTGCAGGATTGGCAACTTCATTCTCCAAAATATATCTCAATGTGCCTTGACAAGCAAAAGTAACCAGTTGGTTCAGAGAGGGTGATAGCAGGGAGTAGAAATGGAAAATTAAAAACGTGAATTTTGAGTAACACTGGAGTATAATAAGATTTAAAACTCCGGCTTCTTCTCAACTCCAGAAGTTGAGAAGAAGCTGGAATGAAACTCTCCAAAGGAGTTCAAAGTTTCTAAAGGAATAGGGCAGCACAGTGGCTCAGTGGTTAGCTCTACTGCTCATAACACTAGGGACCCGGGTTCGATTCCAGTCTCGGGTGATTGTCTGTGTGGACTTTGCTCATTCTCCCCGTGCCTGTGTGTGTTTCCTCCGGGTGCTCTGGTTTCCTCCCACAGTCCGAAGATCTGCAGGTTAGGTGAATTGGCCGTGGGAAATGCAGTGTACAAGGTAGGGAGGTGGGTCTGGGTGGGATGCTCACCAGTGGGTTGGTGAGAACTTGATGGGTTGAATGGCCCGCCTCTACACTCTAGGGATTCTATGATTGTGGGGATGAGAGGAGCAGGCAGCATTCTGCACAGTGGAGGCATGTGTGCAGGTATCGTAAAGGCAAACACTTAGGTTAATATGTCACCTGAAAGATGGTACTGCTGGGCATGCAGCACACCCCCTCAGTGTGAGGGGTGGATTATAACCAGTCATTAATTTATTTCATAGGTACATCCACAGAACCTATTGCTAACAGTTACCCAGACAGAAAGGACACAAACTCATTGATGTGCTGACCCCGATCTTTCACCAAGGTTCATTTTCTAACATTATCAATATGACTCATTTCATTAAAACTTACATCATACTATGTCCGCACACCAAATCTAAACCTCCTTTTATAAACACAGAAGATGCTGGAGAAACTCGGCAAGTCTGGCAGCATTTGTGGAGAGAGTTAACGTTTTGTGTCATAGAGTCATAGAGATGTAAAGCATGGAAACAGACCCTTCGGTCCAACCTGTCCATGCCAACCAGATATCCCAACCCAATCTAGTCCCACCTGCCAGCACCCGGCCCACATCCCTCCAAACCCTTCCTATTTGTACCCA
>NC_057719.1:83684105-83710580 GCF_004010195.1 Chiloscyllium plagiosum
CTACTTTCAAGGAGCTATGAACCTGCACTCCAAGGTCTCTTTGTTCAGCAACACTCCCTAGGACCTTACCATTAAGTGTATAAGTCCTGCTAAGATTTGCTTTCCCAAAATGCAGCACCTCTCTTTTATCTGAATTAAACTCCATTTGTCACTTCTCGGCCCATTGGCCCATCTGGTCAAGATCCTGTTGTAATCTGAGGTAACCCTCTTCGCTGTCCACTGCACCTCCAATTTTGGTGTCATCTGCAAACTTACTAACTGTGCCTCATATGCTCGCATCCAAATCATGTATATAAATGATGAAAAGTGGACCCAGCACCAATCCTTGTGGCACTCCACTGGTCACAGGCCTCCAGTCCTAAAAACAACCCTCCACCACCACTCTCTGAGTTCTACCTTCGAGCCAGTTCTGTATCCAAATGGCTAGAGATCTAACCTTACTAACCAGTCTCCCATGGGGAACCTTGTTGAATGCCTTACTGAAGTCCAAATAGATCACATCTACTGCTCTGCCCTCATCAATCCTCGTGTCTGGTATGTGTCTTCTTCAGAACTCCTTTTGAATGCTCTTAAACATGTTCCTGATTCATAAAAATCCAGATATTATAATAGACTTCTCAAGATCAAATCTTTCAAATATATTCAATCACAATTCTGTACAAATTACTGCTTACTAAACAGCATTCAATGCTCTAACATAGTGAACCATCCTAATTAGATTCCCTACAGTGTGGAAACATGCCCTTTGGCCCAACAAGTCCACACCGACCCTCCAAAGAGCAACCCGCCCAGACCCATTTCCCTCTGACTAATGCACCTAACACTACGGGCAATTTAGCATGGCCAATTCACCTAACCTGCACATCTTTGGATTGTGGGAGGAAACCGGAGCACCAGGAGGAAACTCACGCAGACACAGGGAGAATGTGCAAACTCCACACAGACAGTCACCCGAGGCTAGAATCGAACCTGGGATCCTGGTCCTATGAGACTGCAGTGCTAACCACTGAGCCACCGTGCCACCCCTAATGGCCCCACAGAAATGCTACCAGACAAAACGTGGGTTACACAGGAAATATTAGGGGTGATGCCCAAAACAGAGTTGAATAGATTTTGGGAGGTATTATTGCGATACTATTAGCTGAGTGGTGCATAAGGTCAACGCACTCCCATACTCTTGCAACATCCACTTTATAGTAAGGCTCTCAATGTATGGATTGGGAATCTCTATCACTGATCTGTGAAATCAACCATGATCTTGTCTCTGCATTCAGGACTGGGTTTGTACATATTGTAATGATGTAGGATCAAACATTGCAAATTTTGTCAAACTTAATAAAGACTAACCGCATACTCGTTAAATCTTCAGTACCACCATGAGGCCGCTGAGCGAACTATCTCCCAGTAATCATGTAATCTTATATTAGTCTCCAAGGAGAATATGAGCAACTTATTTCCATATTACACTAAATCCTCCATCAAGTCTTGATCACCACCCATTATGTTATATCTCCCAGTCTCTGGGTTGATCCCTGATTCACAGAGATAACTACTGTGGTGGTTTGGCACAAATACCCAACCCTGTTCTCTGCTGTCTTAGAGGGAATTGGGAAACATGAGCTCTCCATGCATTCTTTCAAACCTGTTAGTCAGTGTTAGATGATACAGGTCCATTCTTCAGGCATCCCGAAGAACTGGTCCACTCTGTATTACATCACCTCCTTGCAGAAACAAATCAACTCCTGATTCTTTGAACTAGTGCACTGTCTGCCTCCGCAGGATAGGATCACGGATGTAGAGTTTCCTCAGGTATTTGGACTAGATGACATTGATCACAAATACACCTCGATTCTCCGGCCTGGAGGTTCAATAGTCAGTTCGTTCTGTGGCAATGACTGTAAATTGGATCGACTGCAATGATACACATTCCCCTTCTCCTTGTCCAAATCTGCTTCTGTGAAACATGGCATATGAAAGAATTGAAAGTAGAGCATGTGGGTTCCTCTCCATAAAAAGCTGCATGAATCCAGAACATCCTGAAACAGGGTAGAGTGATACATGAGCTTTTTTTAAAAAAAACTTTTACTGTACTCAATCGTCCTTTGGCTTCAGTGATAGCGTATGACCCGTCTCAGTGAACTAGTCATGTGAAAAGACCCATAGGATTCAATTAACGCATTGAAACAATGGTAGGCAAGTTGCAGGCCTCTTTCCAAAATAACAAGAATTGAAATCTCATGTTTGGTGAAAATCTCTTCCCAGAATGCAAATGGTATTGTATTATAGACCCCCTAATAGTCAGTGGGAAATTGAGAAACAAACTTGTAAGGAGATCTCAGTTATCAGTAAGAATAATAGGGTGGTTATGGTAGGGGATTTTAACTTTCCAAACATAGACTGGGACTGCCATAGTGCTAAAGGTTTAGATGGAGAAATTGAGGGTTTGGTTAAGAAAAAGAAGGAAGCATATGTCAGGTATAGACAGGATAGGTCGAGTGAATCCTTAGAAGGCAGTAGGAGTATACATAAGAAGGGCAAAAAGAGGACATGAGATAGCTTTGGCAAATAGAGTTAAGGAGTATTCAAATGGTTTTTAAAAATACATTAAGGACAAAAGGGTAATTAGGGCCCCTCAAAGATCAACAACGCAGCCTATGTGTGGAGCCACAGAAGATGGGGAGATACCAAATGAGTATTTTGCATCAGTATTTACTGTGGAGAATGACATGGAAGATATAGACTGTAGGGAAATAGATGGTGACATCTTGAAAAATGTCCGGGTTACAGAGGAGGTGGTGCTGGATGTCTTGAAACGCATAAAGGTGGATAAATCCCCAGGACCTGATCAGGTGTACCCAAGAACTCTGTGGGAAACTAGGGGAGTGATTGCTGGGCCCCTTGCTGAGATATTTGTATCATTGATAGTCACAGCTGAGGTGCCGGAAGACTGGAGGTTGGCTAATGTAGTGCCACTGTTTAAGAAAGATGGTAAGGACAAGCCAGGGAACTATAGACCGGTGAGCCTGACCTCGGTGGTGGGCAGATTTTTGGAGGGAATCCTGAGGGACAGGATGTACATGTACTTGGAAAGGCAAGGACTGATTAGGGATAGTCAACATGGCTTTGTGCGTGGGAAATCATGTCTCGCAAACTTGATTGAGTTTTTTGAAGAAGTAACAAAGAGGATTGATGAGGGCAGAGTGGTAGACTGGAGGCCTGTGACCAGTGGAGTGCCACAAGGATCGGTGCTGGGTCCACTTCTTTTTGTCATTTATATAAATGATTTGGCTGTGAACATGGGAGGTATGGTTAGTAAATTTACAGATGACACAATCGGAGGTGTAGTGGACAGCGAAGAAGGTTACCTTGGATTACAACAGGATCTTGATCAGATGGGCCAATGGGCTGAGGAGTTGCAGATGGAGTTAATTTAGATAAATGCAAGGTGCTGCATTTTGGCAAAGCAAATCACAGCAGGACTTATCCACTTAATGGTAAGGTCCTGGGGAGTGTTGCTGAACGAAGAGACCTTAGAGTGCAGGTTCATAACTCCTTAAAGTAGAGTCGCAGGTGGATAGGATACTGAAGAAGGCATTTGGTATACTTTTCTTTATTGGTCAGAGTATTGAGTACAGGAGTTGGGAAGTCATGTTGTGGCTGTACTGGACACTTTTGGAATATTGCGTGCAATTCTGGTCTCCTTCCTATCACAAGGATGTTGTGAAACTTGAAAGGGTTCAGAAAAGATTTACAAGGATATTGCCAGGGTTGGAGGGCTTCAGCTATAGGGAGAGGCTGAAAAGGCTGGGGCTGTTTTCCCTGGAGCGTCAGAGGCTGAGGGATGACCTTCTAGAGTTTTATAAAATCATGAGGAGCATGGATAGGAGAAATAGACAAGGTCTTTTTCCTGGGGTCGGGAATTCCAGGCTAGAGGGCATAGGTTCAGGGTGAGAGGGAAAAGACATAAAAGAGACCTAAGGGGCAACTTTTTCACGTGGATGTTGGTACGCGTATGGAATGAGCTGCCAGGGGATGTGGTGGAGGCTGGTACAATTACAACATTTGAGAGGCATTTGGATGGGTATATGAATAGGAAGGGTTTGGAGGGATATGGGCCAAGTGCTGGCAATTGGTACTAGATTAGTTTGGGATATCGAGTCGGCATGGACAGGTTGAAACGAAGGGTCTGTTTCCGTGCTGTACATCTCTTTGACTCTATCTGTTTCAGAGGTAGAACCCTGTAGACATTTTCCCTTGATCCACCTTGAATCCACCTTCTGCCAGACTGGATGAGGAACTTCTTTCAGTGTAAACAAACACACAGAATTTGCTTCAGGAAGTACAGTCATGTGATGAGCTGTTTTCAGCTTCCCATGCCTTTTGAAGAACTGCACAAATGTAGTGCTAAAAGCTTTCGGTTTTCCTTGGTTTCTTAATTCTCCCACTTTGTAAATTAGCTGTAAAACTCTTCCACTTTAAAGTGAGCAATTCTGATTCTGGACTATACATATAATGTTCCTCTCTGTATATAGATGGACGGCAGTTATCTGTCCCACTTCAGAATAGAACAGCCTTTACTGTCATGTACGCTCTGATGAGTGCAGTAACAAGTTTGTAATGTCACCTCTTGACGCCATCTTAGGTACAGGGTACCTAGGTACAGATACTTCAAGTGTTGTTACAGAATTGAAATGGTAAAAGATAAGATTAGTATGGGATTAGAGAGTTTATGAAGTCCCAAACGAGAATAAAAGGAATGTTTAAACTGCTCAAGCTCTAGTCCCTTTCTCATGCGTCCGTGCCCACTGGCTTCAGAACATGAGACCTTGCTGCCTCCACGTGCTGGCCTCTATCCTGGACCCGCCTCCAGTACCCGTCCCCTCGACCGGCCTGGGCTCACTGTGCTCCCGCTCCAGGCTCTGGGCTCTAGCCTGTGACTCGGTTCCCAGCTCAGCCCGTGCTCACCCTGCTCCCGCTCCATTCAGTCCTGACTTTGGGTTTAATGCTTCCTGGGCCATTTACTTTCGATAGCTGACGAGAATCTTGCTTGAACCGCAGCTCAGCATCAGAAGAAACTAAAACTCCACCCCCAGTAGCCAGTTTAAAACTTGCTGTTGGCTAAAATTTCTATACTCTTGCTGTGACGTGCTGCTTTAAGATGACTCATCTTTTTACAAAAATGGTCCTTTGCAGTTTTGATGGGACAGCTGGGTGGATGCTGTCTTTTCTTGTCATTCTGATAATAATGGATCATGGCAGCTACTGTGTTCTCTTTGTACACCCCCTGTGTCTGTACAGCTATGTTTTCACTACAGAGTTTAACAAACTGCATTCCTGACCCCACAGTAATTGTATGGTTCTGTTTTCAAACTTCAGCTTGCTTTGTCAACCGGACAGCATTCAAAAACGTCAAGTCATCCCAGGACTGCAAAACATCTGACAACGTTTCACTGAAGACCTCTGCAACAATTCAGTCTCAGGTCAATACTTCCTATAAATTTGCATATTCACACTTATCCACGGGCTGGGATAAATCATTAACAGGCATTAACATTCACTCCCAGTCCCTGGGTGCATTCAACAGGAGTATTTTTCCTGAGACACACTGAGTACTTGAATTACTTTATCACATGCAGTGTCTTCCATGCTGACCTGTACCTGTGTTTTTGGTTTTGCTGCTGTTTACCTATTATTTACTATCCATGCTACTTAACTCTGTGATCTGCCTGTGTTGCTCGCAAGACAAAGCTTTTCACTGTGTCTCGGTACACCTGACAATAAATTCAATTCAATTCTTATCTTTTATGAGGACCCTTGTGGTGCAGTGGTAGTGTCAACTTGTGGCCCAGGAGGTCCGAGGTTCAAGTCCTACTCACTCCAGACAATTCTGACCAGGTTGATTTTAAAACGTCTACCGCGACATTGTCACCTCAGATCGCAAACAAGAGAATACTGATGCCCTTTTGCCAGGCGGGGGGGGGGGGGAGTTCAGAACTACAGGGCACAGATTTAAGGTGGGAAGGGAAAGATTAAAAAGGGACCTGAAAGGGCAGCTTTTTCACCCAGAGGGTGGTGCGTGTATGGAATGAGCTGCCAGAGGAAGTGGTGGAGGCTGGTACAATTGCAACATTTAAAAGGCATCTGAATGGGTATATGAATAGGAAGGGTTTAGAGGGATATGGGCCAAGTGCTGGCAAACGGGATGAAATTAATTTAGGGTATCTGGTTGGCATGGATGTGTTGGACCAATGGGTCTGTTTCCAGGCTACATGACTTTATCTGCTCCTTGCTGGGCTATAGAGCTCCTTCAGCCACTGTTCAACCTGATTTGAGCCTCTAATCTGGCCAACACACTCTGGTAAGGGCAATGACTTCCCCTTTACTTTTTCTTCATTAGTTGCTGCTCTCCATATGCTGTTCAACGGTGACCTTTCGCTGTTCCTGTTACCCATTGACCGCTGCCTCCTCATACCATGATTGGGTTCAGGAGAGAGGTTAGTCAATATATTAGGAGTCTTTTGATATACGGACCAATACCTTTTTTTAATATTTAAACATAATAGATAAGTGCTGTTTACAAATACATCTTCACCTCTGTCACGGGCTGTTAAGGAGAACCATCAACACATACTCAGGTGATTTAACCCACTGATATTTAAACTATCAGACTTAAATATTTACATTAATTCTTTACACTCAATGCCTATTGTGTTCAAATTCTTTGCTAATTCAGGCACTGCATTGCAGAAGAAGAGTTTCATCCTCAAGCGATCCCTAATTCTTTGAGTTGTACACACAATGCAAGGTACAAGAGCCAATCAGTACACTGTGTCACTATTGATGTTAATCCAACTCTCTTGCATTGTCACTCAGTAATCCCTCTCCTCCATCACCCTGTGTTACTGACTGTATCTGGATTGATATTAATCCAGCTCCCTTACACTGTCACTCAGAAACCCCTCTCCCCCAGCACCCTGTGTCACTGACTGTATCTCTCCTGATATTAATCCAGCTCCCTCACCCTGTCACTCAGTAACCCCTCTTCCCCAGCACTGTGTCACTGACTGTATCTCTCCTGGTGTTAATCCAGCTCCCTCACACTGTCACTCACTAACTCCTCTCCCACAGCACATTGTGTCACTGACTGTATCTCTCCTGATGTTAATCCAGCTCCCTTACACTGTCACTCAGTAACTCCACTCCCCCAGCACCCTGTGTTACTGACTGTATCTCTCCTGATGTTAATCCAGCTCCCTTACACTGTCACTCAGTATCCCCTCTCCCCAGCACCCTGTGTTACTGACTGTATCTCTCCTGGTGTTAATCCAGCTCCCTCACACTGTCACTCAGTAACTCCTCTCCCCCAGCACCCCGTGTTACTGACTCTATCTCTCCTGGTGTTAATCCAGCTCCCTCACACTGTCACTCAGTAATTTCTCACACCAGTTACTGTCTCTAATGCAGAAGCTGTACTCTTAATGGAATCTGATTCAAATTTCTGTCTTGAGAAGGTTTTCAGATGGCTGGTCTTTTAACTTGCTGAGTTACTTTGCTGGATTGAATGAACCTTTTCCTCCCAGTTCAGTACAAAACACCTTCAGATCAGGAGCCCATTTCTTTGACAGGAACCTCCCATGCTTACTGACCTTTACATTTCTAAGCTGGAATCCATTGCTAACAGTAAATACTGCTGAGGATGTGTGGAGGTGAAATGTTTCTGTGTAAATTCACTGCCTTCCCCATCACTATCTGAGGCATAATCTACGGTGGAGTTATTGTTAAATAGCTCTGCTCCCCAGCTAGTACTGAAATATGAGTTTACACTCGAAAACGCATGTCCAGGAGTGGGATCATGCTGACTTCCCATTTCATTCACAATGGGGAGTGTAACCAATTCCCCAGGATCACCTTGGAGTCTCTATGAAGTCAGGATTAACCTCCAGTGTTGTATGAGGTAATGGTTCTGAAAGAGTTAATACTGAAATTGTATTAAGCTCCACCCAATCCTAATGATGTCGCATAACCCTGGACGGAAATAGAGGAGCCCAGCACAAGGGTGCAATGGAGACAGACTGTCATCACTATTACTTCACTCAGTCTAGTTCACTTTATTCACTACTCACAATGTGGTCTCCTCTACATTGGGTGACTGCTTCACAGAACATCTACGTTCTGTCCACAAAAATGACCCCGAGCTTCCAGTTCCCTGCCACTTTAACACCCCATCCTGTTCCCTGGCCAACATCTCTGTCTCAGTCCTGCTGCAGTGTTCCAGCGTTCCAGCACAAGCTAGGAGAACAGCACCTCATTTTCCACTTGGAAACACTATAGCCTTCTGGACTCAATATCGAGTTCAACAACTACAGGGCTTGAGCTTCTCCCACGTCCTTACCTAACCCCCACACAACAGGCTTTATTATCACATGGTCTGCTAAAAAACACACAACCCATTGTTAGACGCTAACAGTCCCCTTTAATAGCTATTCACCCTCCAAGGCAACCATTACTTACCTCTTTGTCTGTCCAACAGTTCTTTTCCCTCTTTGAGCTCTATCTCCACCTATTATTTACTCTTTACTCCCTCCCCACACCATATCTTCTGCATAAAAACCCTTATTTTCCTAGCTACCATCGGTTTTGAGGAAGGGTCACTGGTCCTGAAACATTAGCTCTCCGAAGGTACCGCCAGACCCATCGAGCTTCCCCAGCAATATCTGCTTTTGTTTCTGATTTCCAGCATCTGCTGTTCTTTTGGTTTTTATGTCACTGCTAGTTCCCGAGAGTCTCTGTAATTTTGCCTAACTAGTGGGTATAATTTGGTACCTATTGCTATTGTGTAATAAACTACAGTCGGTTCTGCTATAAGGCGTGTCTCTTTAACACAAATTGTAGAATCTAGGCAGTTATTTGCAGAACATTCCTTACCTGTATTGGCTATAATGTGATTCTGGCCCCATTAGCTTAAATGATGTGGCTACTGCACAATTTTCTTGTAACGTGAGATCGCATGACAACGGATTATTATCATAACTGGCTGTACATCTTTACAAGAACATTTACTTGCTCAGACTCTACAGAGGTCTGCCCTGTACTAGTGCTAATTGCACAGGCCCTCAGACTCAGCATTGATTGCTGCATGCTGTGGACGGGGTGTGCATGTCTTTCTGCCTGGTGCTGTCAAAAGAGGGAAGAAATATTGTTCACCAGCTTTCACGGAAGGACAGGCTGGCTGAGGAGAAGGTGGCTAGGGCCACTATGAGTGCCAGTACATGGTAGTGCGTGGTGGTAGTGCGTGGGTGGGTGGGTGGGTGGGGGAACATTGCAGGGCGAGGACAAACATTCAGCCACAAGCATCTCCACCTCCACCTGCACGTCCAAGGTATTATGGACCAAACCAGACCCCCTCTAAGTATTTTAAGAAGGAAGGCTAGACCCTAACTTGTTCTCAATTTTTAAGATAAATGCAAAGTGTCTCTGTTCCAGATGTAATTCGACTGGTCAAACCACACAATGTTAAGCCAAACACAGTTTGTTTAAACACTGAAGTTAAAGTACAATCAACGAGCTGCAAAGTGTTTGTATAACACCTCAACCATTTCCCTTGACAGCACATGCAACTTTTCATTTTGGTCCCTATTTGGCCCTTTGCCACTATTTTACTAACGCTGAGCTTAAACAAGTCTGTGGGATTTCTCTTCTCCAACCTCGGTAATTATGAAGTGCTTCGAGAGGTTAGCCATGGCTCACATTGGCTCCAGCCTCCCAAACTGCCTTGATCCTTTACAATTCACTTCCCGATGCAACAGTCCACAGCAGAAACCATCTCCCTGGCCCAACACTCATCCCTGGAATATCTGGGTGATACCTACATCAAGCTCCTACTTATTGATGACAGCTCCACTTTCAAGACCGTATTTGCAAACCAACTCATCTCCAAACTCTCAGGTCTCTGCTCCACCCTCTGCAACTAGATCCTCGACTTCCTGATCGACAGACTGCAATCAGTGAGAATAGGCAACAGCACCTCCTCCATGATAGTCCTCGACACCAGCACCCTGCAAGGCAGCATACTCAGTTCGTTATACACTCACGCCTATATGGCCAAATTCTGCCCTAACTCCATTTACAGATTCGCCGATGACATCACTGTTGTAGGCTGGATCTCAAACTATGACGAAACAGAATCCAGGAAAGAGATAGGGCACTTGGTGGTGTATTGTAAAAATAACAATCTCTCCATCAACATCAGCAAAATGAAGGAGCTGGACATTGACTTCAGGAAGTGGAGTAGAGGGCACGCCGATGCCGCTGAGATGGAGATGGTCGAAAGCGTCAAATTCTTGGGAGTGATGATCACCAACAATCTGTCCTGGTCCATCCAGGTTGATGCAACGGTGTAGAAAGTGCACCAATGTCTCTACTTCCTCAGAGTCTAAGGAAATTTGGCATGTCTTTAAGGACTCTGACCAATTTTTATAGATGCACTATAGAAAACATCCTATCCGGATAAATAAGTTGCTTGGTACGGCAACTGCTCTGCCCAGGCCTGTGAGAAACTACAGAGAGTTGTGAATACAGCTCAGTCCATCACACAAACCCACCTTCCAGCCACTGACTCCATCTATACTTCCCTCTGCCTCAGGAAGGCAGCGATATCATCAAAGGCCCCTCCCACCCCGGTTATAATCTCTTCTAATCTCTTCCATTGGGCAGAAGATACAGAAGCTTAAACACCGTACCAACAGATTCAAGAACAGATTCTTCCCCGCTGTTATTAGACTTCTAAATGGACCTCTCAAGTTTCATGTTGATCTCACCCTTTATGCACCTTTCTCTGCAGCTGTAACATTGGATTCCTCGCTCTGTTCTATTACCCTAATGAACTGTGTATGGTATCATCTGCCTGTACTGCACGCAAAACAAAACCTTTCACTGTACCTAGGTACATGTGACAGTAATAAATCAAATTCCATCAAATCAAACCACCCAGAGTTCTGAAGGCGATAACTGAGGAGGTTGTATGGGCATTAATTTAGATTTAGATTTGGGTTTAGATTTTATTGTCAGGTGTACTGGAATACAATGAAAAGTGGGCAAAGTTGCCATTCTCTGAAGCCATCTTTGTAACAAAAAACAGCATGAAAAACAGAAGCAGAAATAAAAGAAACAGCCAAAAGAAAAGGAAACGCCCAGATTACTCCCCCATGAGTCACCTCCAACAGAACAACAAAGCCACCAAATCCGCCCCTTAATCCGCGAACACTCAGGTGCCCCGAATCCTCATATGTCACTGCAGCCGGAACTCCACTGCCTCCATTGGGCTTAGCTGTGTCCCAAGATGCACTGTTGGAAGCATGTCACCGCTCTATGGCGCCATCTTGCCTTCACCAACATCAGCACCACCGTGAGTCCGCACTGGGCCCAAACCCGATGCTAGGCCCACCACACCGAAGCAAACAGTGCCTCGTTTTGGCTTACACCGCTGCCACTGCCACCGCCACCTCCTGGCGACACCGTTTCAGCAAAGGAACCTGCCACCGCTGAACCCTTAGAAAGAACTGCTCCCGCCATTGCCCACACTCCAAGGGGAACCACACCTGCTGAGGTACAGGAAAATAAAGAGCTGAAGTAAAAGAAAGAGAGAGAAAACAGAAAGGCAGTGGGAAGCAGGCCAGCCCCAAGCCCAGGACCCAGGCCCAAATGCTGCTACTCTGCTGACGCCAGCTTGAAAAAGGTTTCTTTCAATAATCAATGGAGTCAGGAACAGTCACAGAGGACCGGAAAATGGCTAATGTAACACCCCGATTAAGAAGGGAGCTAGGCAGAAGATGCAAAGTTATAGGCCAGTTAACTTGACCTCAATTGTTGGTAAGATTTTAGTGTCCATTATTAAGGATGAGATTGTGGAGTCCTTGTAAAATAGGGCTGAGTCAGCACGGCTTGGTCAAGGGGGACGTCATGCCTGACAACTCGCTAGAATTCTTTGAGGAGGTAATGAGCAGGTTACACAGAGGAGAGCCAGTGGGTGTCATGTAAGTCCAGAAGGAATTTGACATGGAGGCTGCTAAATAAGATGAGTCCATGATGTTAGGGGCATGGATAGAAGATTGGGTAACTGGCAGAAGGCAGAGAGTATGGGTAAAAGGGGTCTTTTTCAGCATGGCAGTTGGTGACAAATGGGATTCCACAGGGGTTGGGTGCTAAGACCACAACTATTCACATTACACTTTAACAATGTGGACAAAGGAACTGTTGCTAAGTCTGCAGCTGACACAAAGTAGGTGGATGGACTGGTCATGTTGAGGTAGCAGGGAGGATGCAGAAGGACAGGTTAGGAAAGTGGGTAAAGAAGTGGCAGAAAGTGTGAGGTTATGCACTTTGGTAGGAAGAACAGAGTTTATACACTATTTTCTAAACAGGGAGTCGTCTTAGTTCAGGATTCTCTTAACGTTAACATGCAGGATCAGTTGGTGGTTATGAAAGCAAACACAATCTTAGCATTGATTTTGAGGGGGCTAGGATACAAGAGCTGGAATGTATTGCTGAGGATGTACAAGGCTCTGGTCAGACCACATTTGGAGTTTTGAGAGTAGTTTTGGGCCCCGTTTCTAAGGAAGGATGTGCTGACATTGGATGGGGTACAGAGGTGGTTTATGGGAATGATACTGAGGATAAAGGGCTTGTAATATGAAGAGTGATTAAGGACTCTGGGTGTGTGTACTTGATGGAGTTTAGAAGGATGAGGAGGGTCCTGATTGAAATTTACAGAAAACCATGAGGCCTGGATAGAGCGGATGTGGAGAAGATGCTCCGACTAATAGGAGAGACGAGGACCTGAGGGCACAGCCTGAGAGTGAAGGGGCGACCCTTTAGAACTGAGATGAGGAGGAATTTCTACAGCTGGGGGTGGTGGATCTGTGGGAACACACTGCTACAGAACGCTGTAGAGGCCAAGTCATTGACTGTTTTTAAGACAGTGATAGTTAGATTCTGGACTGGTAAGGGAATCAAGGGTTACAGAGTGAAGGCAGGAAAGTGGGATTGAGAAACATTTCAGCTCATGATTGAAGGATATAGCAGACTCAACGGGCCGAATGGCCTAATTCTGCTCCTATTATCTTATGGTCTCTGTGGGTTTGGCTGATGAAGGATCCCTTGCATTTGATTTGCAGAGTATCAGGTTTCAAACACTCACCTATTAAAGCACTCAGCTCTCTCTTGATCCGTCCCATCTGGATGCTTTGTGGAAGGACCTGTCACAGGGTCGCAGTACAGACTAGCCACAACTGCACTCTACTAGCTCTCAAGGGGTAAACCCGCAGGGTTGGACCATGGAAATCCACAGAGGGTTCAGGGATGGCCTCGGAAACAACTACTCTTCGATTTGAGAGGAATTTTCTAACAAAGGGAGAACTGCCCCTTGCTTTGCTGTCAAAAAGGGATGATCTTCAGCTTAGATTAGATCAGATTAGATTCCCTACAGTGTGGAAACAGGCCCTTCGGCCCAACAAGTCCACACCGACCCTCCGAAGAGTAACCCACCCAGACCCATTTTCCCTCTGATTAATCCACCTGACACTACGGGCAATTTAGCATGGCTAACTCACCTGACCCACACATCTTTGGACTGTGGGAGGAAATTGGAGTACCCGGAGGAAACCCACGCAGACACGGGGAGAATGTGCAAATCCCACACAGACAGTCGCCCGAGGCTGGAATCGAACCTGGGACCCTGGTGCTGTGATGCAGCAGTACTAACTATTGAGCCAACGTGGTTTCTTAAAACGCTGGCATCTGGTCTCCCAGCTCAGCAGTTTACAATACCTTTGTCAGCGTGATGTCTTCCTGCTTCCCTTCTACTCCAGCCCAACACCAGCACCTCCACATCATTCCTGCCTTGGCACAGTGATGGGCCACACCACCCTACATCACATGACCACACCTCCACTGGGCTGGGCCTGACATGATACCATCCACCTGGTCTGGGATATGACCCACTTGTCCCAGAGGAGTGCTCTGTCAGCTGCCTTCCCCTCCCTTGACAGGAGAAGGTGCTTGATAGAATGGGTTGTGACCATTTATTGCAGACTTTGTGAATGCTTGGGGTTCAGGAAGGAGCTCATTGTCCAGATTTGATCTCTTTTCAGTGCTGCAGAGTGTCAAATTAAAGTTAGCGGGTCACTCACAGTGTGAGAGGAGTGTGACAGGACTGGGTGCAGGTTTGTAGTTTCTTGAAAGTGAAGTCGCAGGTAGACAGGATAGTGAAGGTGGTGTTTGGTAAACTTGCCTTTGTTGGTCAGTGCGTTGAGTATAGGGGTTGGGAGGTCATGTTGCGGCTGTACAAGACATTGATTCGGCCACATTTGAATGTACTGTATCCAGTTCTGGTCTCCCTGCTTCTTGGAAAGGTGTTGTTAAACTTGAAAGGGTTCAGGAAATATTTACAAGGGCATTGAGGGGGTTGGAGAGTTTGAACAATAGGCTGGGGCTGTTTTCCCTGGCCGATCAGAGGCTGAGGGGTGACCTTATAGAGATTTATAAAATCATGAGAGGTATGAATAGGATAAATACACAAGGTCTTTTTTTTTTTTTGCAGGACAGGGGAGTCCAGAACTAGAGGGCATAGGTTTAGGGTGAGAGGGGAAAGATGTAAAAGGGACCTATGGGGAAACTTTTTCACGCAGAGGGTGGAGCGTGTATGAGCTGCCAGAGGAAGTGGTGGAGGCTGGTACAATTACAGCATTTAAACGGCATCTGGATGGATATATGAATAGGAAGTGTTTAGAGGGATATGGGCCAAGTGCTGGCAAATGGGACTAGTTTAATTTAAGATGTTTGGTTGGCACGGACTAGTTGGACCGAAGAGTCTGTTTCCATGCTGTACATCTCTATGGCTGCCTGTTGTCTGGCCAGTGAGTGCTATTTGCATGGAGCCGTTCCTTTGTGTCTCCTTGAGGAGACTGTAAGATTTGGCTCTACCGGGGCTGGGGGAGGGGCGCAGAGGGGTCCTCTTGTCGTACACAGATAATGCGCTCCTCGTGTTCACAGACCCAGCTGACCTGTGGAGGGTATAACAGTGCTGCAAGATACGCTCCGGAACAACTGGGGAACATGTTTCAGATGGTGGTTACTCAGTGACAATGGGCTCCCTGCCAGAGGAACTCCCGGCTGGCGGTCAGACAGAAACTAGAGGCCAATGTCCACCTTTGAGGATGAGAACAGGGATCCCCCACTGCCTCCTGTGGGACATCAGCGTTGGTCATGAACCAGCCTACATCCGGCATTTTGTGGTACCAGCGGGTCACTTTGATCCCCTCTCCGGAGTTTGTCACAAGTTACAGAAGATGCTTACAGGTTGCTTTTGGGACTTTTGGAAGTCAGTCTGCGGTTTCAGGAGGGCAGGCACTGGTTTGACTCTGCTCCCCAAGGTGGGCACTGTCCTTTTCTCAGGGCCTGCACCGATACCTCTATGCTCACCATCTTCCTTGGTGGTGTGGCCTGGTCACTCCTTTCATTTGTCAGGTGCAAGCCCTCAATGGCATCCTCTCCCGTTTGTGGATCTCTCTCTCTCTCTCTGGTCTTTGAAACAGGATTTTCACACCCGGTTTGGGCCACAGTTGTCCGATGCCAGCGCTCTCCATCAGGAGGAGTAGCACCACCATCAGCAGCTGATGGAGGAGATGGCTCAGGTGATCAGACTCAGGGACATGCCAGATGGTCACCGCAGCAACTCAGTCGTCAGTGTCCAGTGCTCAGCCAATGCCACTCGGAAGCCTGGAGACTATAACTCTCAGTCCTAAAGCAATCTCATGGCATTGACACCTGAAACCTCTGGGGGAAAATCTCTTCTGTCCGGGAGAAGGGTTTTCTGGTACATCCTTTATGTCTTACTTGCATTGGCTGTCCATACACACCCTTGCACTTGCTATGGAACTCTGGGTGGTGTGCGGCTCTCTACAACAAAGTCCTCCCTCTCTCCCACCATGATCTGGGGTGCAGGAAGTTGTAATCAGCAGTGCCATACAATCGGGAGTTAATACACAGAATCCCTACAGTGCGAAAGCAGGCCATTTGGCCCTTCAAGTTCACACTGACCCCACCCCACTCCCCCAAAGACAATCCCACCCAGACCTCCCAGTGCCCCCAACCCCATCCCTGTACCTGCATTCCTGAAGAAAGGCTTATGCCCGAAACGTCAATTCTCCTGCCCCTCGGATGCTGCCTGGTCTGCTGCGCTTTTTCAGCACCACACTTTTCAACTCTGGTCTCCAGCATCTGCAGTCCTCACTTTCTCCTGGTTGATCTTAACCTACTGCATCTCCCATGGCTAACCCACCTACTCTAAACACCCTTGGACATTACAGGGCAATTTACCACAGCTAATCCACAGCTCTTGGACTGTGGGAGGACACCAGAGCACCAAGAGGAGATCCATGCAGACACAGGGAGAATGTGCAGAGTCCACGTAGACCGTTGCCTGAGGCTGGAATTGAACCCGGGTCCCTGGTGGTGTGAGGCAGTAGTACTAACCACTAAGCCACCGTGCCACCCGGTGGGGGTCTGGGGCCTTGAGGAGTCTGTGAATAAGCTAGACATTCATGGGTTATTGAAAGGGGCTGCATGTGGTAAGAGTCAGGGGTGGTGAGCAGATTCTCGTGGGGGGATCCTACTCAGGTCGGGCCTACGTTGCCAAGCAGTGGACCACCAAGGGGCCCACTGTGCCCACACTACTGCCTCTCTTCTCAGGACATGTCCGAACCAAAGTGCCCAAGGAGTGGGAGTGGCCAGGAGGACACGACCAGCAAGAGGCGCTGGAGTGCATCATCATACTTCAATATAAATTCGTGCTTTGACTTTTGTTCCAGTTCCCTATTGGGGGCTGTCAACTTTCATTTGGTCAATCAGTTTTATTAAACAAAATAAATGTAAAGGAGGCAGTACTTTACCCCAGTCACAAGCACCTAGTGTTTTGGACTGTAACATATGACATTGTTACAGGTGGCATGGTGGCTCAAGTATCTGGGTTCAATTCCAGCCTCTGGCGACTGTCTGTGTGGAGTTTGCACATTCTCCCTGTGTCTGCGTGGGTTTCCTCCGGGTTCTCCAGTTTCCTCCCACAAACCAAAGATGTGCAGGTCAGGTGAATTGGCCACGCTAAATTGCCAAGAGTGTTCAGGAAGGTGTAGGTTAGGTGCATTAGTCAGGAGCAAATGTAGAGTAATAGGTTAGGGGAATGGGTCTGGGTGGGTTACTCTTCGGAGCGTCAGTGTGGACTTGTTGGGCCGAAGGGAATGTTTCCACACTGTGGGAATTGTATGATACAGGTCGTAACCATGGAGATAAAGAAAGTTTAGTTATAAAATAATTGGAGAGGAACAGGGGGTGGGACGTAGAGGTCATTTGGTCGGGGAGGGAGTTACAGAATTGGAATTGTCAGCCTCCAGGAATATGGCTAACCAGAGACAGCAATGCCTCCATCAGATAATAACACACAAGCAAGGTTAAATCCAGCTACTAGACAGAGAAGCCATGAGGATAGTTGTAGCATCCGACAAAGGAGAATGTACCCCTCTGGACGGAGGAGCTGGAAGGTAAATGACTCGAAAAGCATCAAGCATCATCTCCCCTTCACCCTGGTCCCTTTTCCAGACCTTCAGTGTCCTGACCTGATGCATAGCTGACCAGTGAGCTCCCTCTGCTGGTCAGTAGCATGTTGACTGAAACGCTGGCTGACACAGGACTTTAAATAATGTAAAATTATTCTGTCAATTGGTCCATTCTGATCCAGCCTTTGAGAGTGGACTTGAAAGCAATACACCTTATAACTTTATTTTTACTCTGTGCGGGTGTTTTATCCAAATGCCCACCTCTTTACGATCTTGTTGCATGACCGACACACTAGGGAAGCTACAGCAGCTAACTTGTACTTAGTTTGTATGGTAGCATGTGGCTCAGCCGTTAGCACTGCTACCTGACAGCACCAGGGACCAGGGTTCGATTCCATGCTCAGGAAACTGTGTGGAATTTGCACATTCTCCCTGTGTCAGTGGAGGGTCCCCTCTGGGTGCTCTGGTCCCCTCGCACAGTCCAAAGGCATACAGGTCAGGTGGATAGGCGATGGGAAATACTGGGAGGGGTGGTAAGCCCGTGTGTGGGATGGTCTTTGGAGGGTTGGTGCGGACTTGATGGGCCGAATGGTCTGCTGGCACACTGTAGGAATTCAATGGATGGGAGCTCTTGGATTCCCGCCCAACTTAAAGGCAACATTATTTGATGTCTGCTCATCAATTAATGGATGCAAAGCGTCATAGAGATGTACAGCACCCTCCAGAAAACAGATCCTTTAGTCCAACTCAGATATCCTAAATTAACCTAGTCCCACTTGCCAGCACTTGACCCATATTCCTCTGAACCCTTCCTATTCATATACCCATCCAGATGCCTTTTAAAATGCGGTAATTGTACCAGCCCCCACCACTTCCTCTGGCAGCATCAGATGGGGACAAATCGGCCATGCTTCCTTTGCTGCGCAGGTGACGCAACAATTTGCAGCTTCTTCATTTACATTTCCCCTTTCTGACATTCTAACACACTTCACGGGAATGTCACAACCCAAAATGTGACACCAGGGCAATTAAAACTGGGGTTGCAAAGACCACCAGAATCGAAGGGATGTGGGCATCTTTGGAGATTTGCAGGGCTGGAGGAAATTGCGGAGATGAAGAGGTGTGAAACCACGGCGGGATTTGAAAGCGAGGATGAGGACTGGATAAAATCTAGGAGTTGCTCAACCGGGAGCTTGAGAAGGGCAGTGAGAAGAGGATGAGGGGTCAAACAGGACTTACGGTTGAGATGGGATACAAGCAGCAGGCCTCAAGTTAGTGCAGGGTAGAATGTGGGAAGTCAGCCAGGATTAGAGTGGCCGGGTTAGCAAAGGCACAGATGAACGTTTCAGCAGCGGACGAACTGAATGAAGCAGGCATGGAGTTCGACGCTGTTTCAAAGATGAAAACTCGTGGCCTTTGGTGACATGACATTAAATACACAACCATTCTGGTTCAGACTCTGCCAGTGAGAAGGATAGAGTGAGTGGCTAGGGAGCAGAGTTTGTGATGAGGACTGAAGATATTAGCCTTACTTGGAGCAAATCTCCACTCACTCAGAACTGGACACTGATGACACAGCCTGGGGACAGGGGAAGGGTCAAGAAAGGAAGCAGAGAGACTGTGCTCAACTGATTAGATTAGATTAGGTTAGATTACTTACAGTGTGGAAACAGGCCCTTCGGCCCAACAAGTCCACACCGCCCCGCCGAAGCGCAACCCACCCATACCCCTACATTTACCCCTTATCTAACACTACGGGCAATTTAGCATGGCCAACGTGCAAACTCCACACAGTCAATCGCCTGAGGCGGGAAATGAACCCGGGTCTCTGGCGCTGTGAGGCAGCAGTGCTAACCACTGTGCCACTCACAAACTGCATCAAAGCCTGCAAACAGCTCAAGAAGGATGAGGAGGAATAGTTAGATTTTGTCACAGTTACACAGCATGTTACTTGTGACTCTGGTAGAAGTCATTTTGGTGATGGGCAGAAAAGCTGTTTGTAGGGATTCAAACACAGCGTTCCCTGGAGGAGTTTTGAGAGATGAGGGATCTTCAATGGCGTGGAAGAGGACAGGGAGATTGGAGATATACAGTCCACTGAGGTACAGAGAGAATTATGAGGCACGAGGTGGGTGTGACATTCCAGAATGGGGTCGATGGTGGAACAAGGGAGGAGTACTGTACATAGCTAAGGCATCTGTTCTGCAGAAGGAAAAAATGTTTGCATTTATATGTTGGCATTGTGAATTCCAAACGTTTTAGCCTGTGAAACACTTTAATGCATTGTAACATGGGAGCCATTTTGCCCACAGCAAAGTCCAGACAGGTGATCAGTTTCAATGACGTTGTTTAAGGGATAAGCATTGGCTAGGACTCCAGGAAAATGTCTGTTGTCTTCTTTAAATATTATTAGGATCCCTACAGTGTGGAAGCAGACTATTCAGCCCATTGAGTCCACACCAACCTGAAGAACATCCTAGCCAGACTCACCATTGCCCCTCCCATCCCTGGCAGCCTGCATTTCCCATGGCTAATCCATCTAAATCGCACACCCCTGGACACAATGGGCAATTGAGCATGGCCAATCCACCTAACTTGCACATCTTTGGACTGTGGGAGGAAACCAGAGCACCCAGAGGAAACCCATTCAGACACAGTGAGAACACGCAAACTCCACACAGACAGTTGCCTAAGGGTGGAATTGAACCCGGGTCCCTGGCATTGTGAGGCAGCTAACCACTGAGCCACCATCAACAATGGATTTATGGTCATAATTAAACTCATAATTCTAGATTTTTATTGAATTCAAATTCTATCTGCCATGGCATTCAAGCCCAGGTCTCCAGAACATTACGTGGGTCTCTGGATTAGCAGTCCAGCAATAATGTCACTAGGCCAAAATCTCCCTCATGGGATGTCGCATTTCCACCTGAAAAGACAAATAGGGCCCTGTCTGAACAACTCACCTGGAAGATGGTAGGAGAAAGTGACCTAGATGATGGTGCCTTGGGACGCAAAGCACAGGATAGGACGTGAGGCTGTAGACCCCATAGTGAGCGCATTTAACAGGCAAAGTATCTGCTGTGCTGCCCTGCCAATGTCTACAATGTACACTGAGCGTGTCCACAGAACCGGGAGTCAATGTTCACACTCATGAGTTTTGGAGGGCCCCTTGGTCTGCCTCTGTATGCCAATCTTTTCCCAATATTCTCCTGTAACACTTGGAGAAAGTGAGCAACTCTCTACTACATACTGCCCACCTTTCAGATGTGAACTCAAGTAGATAACTACACAGGGAATACAGCAGTCTGTGCTTAACCATTGCCCATGGATCAGCAACCCATGGAATTGGTTATTACATAGTGACTGGGAGTAGGACTCTGGCTAATTCACTTATCTACAAACTCTGCATTACTCTTATTCCAACATCAGCTCAGAGATATTGAGAGCATCATAACTCAAGTGTTTAGCTGATGACCAGCTAACTGAGCACAAGGTTTAAACTTGGTACCGTTCTGATCTGTACTGCTCAGTGGAGCATCAATAAAACAGATGAAGAGACTGACCTTCAATATTGATGGGGAGGCTGGTTTAAAGCACTGTGGTGTGAGACGCTATAGGATTCTTATTGCTTGGTGCTGAGGGAACTTGAATCAGATTCAGGACAGTATGTACTGCAGACTCTGCTATAAGTGACTCCAATAGAAATATCTCAAACTGGGATTGACTTAAATAATAGCCTTTTAATTCGAGACTGGCTATTCAGCAGTGGGTATTGATGACATCAGTAGGAACATTGGCTAAGATGGGGTTCTGAGCCCCAGGAGAGAGAGAGAGATCTGATTTAAAAGTTCTTCTAAAGCAACTCATTCAGCCGTGTTATGACAAACCACTAGGTCACGTGAGGTTTGACTCTGGATCCCCTTAACAGATCAAGGAGTCAGGATACTCATACATTCCCATCAATAATCCAATGGCAAGTCAGACACAGCACGGTTCAAGGTGGGAATGAGTCAGTATCCTGGTTCCCTGGTCCGTACATGTACACAGATATATACACATACATACACAGATATATACACACACACACACAACAGTGATCCACTGATTCCTAGGTCTGTATAGACACACACATACCCTTTGTAAGTACAGATTCCCAGATCTATATGCCTAAACTTACAGTGTAAACACTAACTCTCCATACATGCACCATGTGTACACATTCTATGTCTATAAACACCCTGTAAACATCTGTGATCATACACTATAAATGTTGACTTCCTGTTCTGTGTGTACACACAATGTGAACGCTGACTCCCGGGATTGTGTACACAGAATGTGAACGCTGACTCCTGGTTTGTATATATGCACAGTATAAATGCTGACTTCAGTGTACTCGCATAGTGTGAATGCAGACTCACAGCTGTGTACATGCACAGCGTGAACACTGACTCCCGGTTCTGTATACACATACAATGTGAATACTGACTCCTGGTTCTGTGTGAACACCACATTAATACCTGTTGTGTGAATTCTTTGTACAAAACTGTTGTGGGTATAAACTTCAAAAGACCATCTACAATGCACAGCCAATTAAATTGTACAACATGCTTGTTCTAACTAACTTTTTATTGGCACGTCTTGGAAAAAAACAGCAGTCATGGGATAGCACCGATCAATCATGTCAATCAGACAGCCTTTGCTGTATCCAGGGCACGACAAGTGGGTCTCAGAGGCATGTTTGTGAACAGTCGCCCTCGAGTCACCTTAGAACAGTAACATGGAGTAAGGACAATGCTGGTTTGGAGTTGCGAAATCCTCACATTTATCCTGGAAAATGATGATGGCTTCAAAGCCCCTTCCCTTCCCATAATGCGTTTCTTGGATATGAGAGATTGGAGATGGAGCAAAAAAGACTAATTTGACCAGACTGTGTTTGCAGATGAAGAAACCTCCTGGAGCAGCCACTGAAGCACAGGTCAGGCCTGTTCCTGGCCAGCCGTGATGGTGTCACAGATACTGCTACATAGCTTCATCGTTGCCTTCAGCTGCCCAAAGAGAGGTTGAAACACAAAATCCCCTCCTCCTGAGGCCCGCTATCAGGATTCAGTTCGAACAGTAACTCATTTTGGATTAACTCGTGTTGGAGAGCCCCTTGGTCCATTTCTGTATTAGCATTTGTGATGAAAGCTATTTCACAATTGTAAAGGGGGCACTCAACAAGTTCAGAAGGGCAAAGGCCAATTCATTCCACATCAGAAGTCAGCTCTTATCAAAGTGGTCGGCCCCGCCCCTGAATCCAGGGGCCTGATGGGTATTTTTCTTGTTATGACAACAGTGTGCGCTGTATGAGATGCAGACAGTGTTGCCTGGTTTTTGCCAGCTGACCCTGTGGTTCTGAGAGAGGTTGCTGCTGGTTGTGCTCCTCCCACACCCACTTTCAAAAGATTAGTTCAAAGTCACTTGACCTACCTCATTGTGGAGACAGGAAGATTGTCAATGCTATTTCCAACTCCTCCTCCAAACACAGGGTGCTGTTAACGCTTCCATCCCTGACCCCACTCCCCTAATTGTGTTCCCTCCACTACCCAGCTACCCAACAAGCATGGCCTCGCCCTCTCCGACTCTTCAACCTTAACCTCCCTATCCCACACATCACCTCACCCATTTGACCAACGTGAATACAGATAGAGTTACCCCCAGGTTATTCACCATGAGTTTCTCAGGAAGTGGCCCATCCTAAATTGCTGTTTCCAGAGGGGATTACTGGTCTGTGATCTGGAGTGAAAGCCCTGGCTGAATAGTTTGCCCTTTGCGATCTTGAAAAGCTATGAAGCCACTTCTAACAGCTCTGTTGGTGCCCCTGTGCAGTCTAGGAATCCAACCTGGGGCCTTCCTGATCGCAGCATGGTGCATTTTGAGCTTTTAGGGTTGGTACCTTGTTAGGGGTTTGTTTAAGCTGCACACCCTGACTCCAAATGATCTGAACCTCTGCTAAAACTCAGGCGAAGGGTGTGCCTTAAGTCAGGTCATCAACAATCCTTCTCAGTTCATTAGTGACGTCTCCTTGCTGCATTCACTTCATTTCCATATTTGACCGGGACACACTGAATAACCCTTACCCTTATCGTTACACAGTGAATAACCCCTAACCGACTGGAGAAACTTGGATGTTATCGTTACACACTGAATAACCCCTACCCTGCTGGAGAAACAGGGACTCTATTGTTACACACTGAATAACCCCTACCCTGCTTTCAGGTCCCATACTCTATGCCATCAGTCCACGAATTCAAGGGTCATGATGTCCAAGTCCATAATACCTTCCTTTTCCAAACTGCTTATCCATTCACCAGGCGGTCCCAGTCGCAACATCATCAGGAGAGGTTTAACATTCCTTCATCCAGGCCAGCAATAGGATAAATTCTATTTTGGATTGACATGCAATCCTGGAGTGGTCAGGGCTTGGCCTGGGATAAGCCGGGCAGGTCCCAGTGTGGGCAGTATGCAAACGAACTCCGGACTCCAATTGGCTGGAGTCCGGGATCTGTTCCCTCAGCGGACAAACCAGGTCGGGGGTCTTCGCCTGGATAGGAGAGACAGAGAGAAGTGTTAAGCCAGGTACTGAATTTACCAAAGCCTTTGTACGGCCGCCAAAAAGTATTATTTCTAGATATTCTTAAAGACGTGAAGAAGCTTTCAACCATCTAACTCCAGGAATCAGCCACACTAATTAAACTGTCATTCTGTACTCTGTTAGCTGATCTCTCACTCCGAGAATTGTGCAAAATTCTGTATTAGAGAAATAATGGTAAGGAGGCACTGGAAAGGGTGCAACAAGATTTACAAGGACGTTACCACACAGTGAAACAATTATACCAATTGAGAAAACCCAAAAAAAGGTGGAGGGTCTTTAAGAAAGCTAAGGAGTGGGCTGACTGAGGTCTTTAAAATTATGAATGGGTTTGATGTACAGTAAATAACACCACTTACTGGGGAAGCCTAAACTAAAGTCATATACATATGACAGTCACTAATAAATCCAATATGGAAATCAGGAGGACCTTCTGTATGCCGAATGTGGAACTCATTACCAGGAGTAGTTGAGGTGAAGAGCAAGGATGAATTTAAATGGAATCTGGGGAAGTACATTAGGGGAGAACGGAAAAGAGGAAAATATTGATAGGCATTAAAGTGAAGCAGAGTGGGAAGACACCCATACTGAACGTAAACACTGCCATAAAGAATGGTCCATTTTTTTGCTATGGGAGAGTTATGGACTGGCCAGAATGTATCAAAACTGGATGGAAGTGTCCACTCTACTCACAATCCAGTCCCCCTAATGTACTTCTCCAGATTCCTTGAAATGCATCCTTGCTATTCACCTCAACCACTCTGGTAATGAGTTCCACATTCTACGCACAGAAGGTCCTCTTGAATTCCATATTGGATTTATTAGTGACTGTCTTATGTGTATGACTTTAGTTTAGATTTCTCCAATAAGTGGAGGCATTTACTGTAAATCAACCCTACCAAACCCATTCAAAAATCTCAGTCAGCCCACACCTTTGCCTTCTTCAAGAGCATCAATCTTTTCAGACTCTCCTGACTGGTTTAATCTCTTAGTTAGTGTGTGTGCATGAGCGCCTTTTTATAATTATTTTCCCCTCAAATAGAGTCACAGAGATGTACAGCAAGGAAACAGACCCTCAACTCATCAATGCCGACCAGGTATCCTAAATTAATCTATCCCCATTTGCTAGCATTCGGCCCATATCCCTCTAAACCCTTCCTATTCATATACCCATCCAGATGCCTTTTAAGTGTCCCAGACTCCACCATTTCCTCTGGCAGCTCATTCCATAGCCACGTACCACCCTCTGCGTGAAAATGTTGGTCCTTAGGTCCCTTTTAAATCTTTCCCCTCTCACCTTAAACCTATGGTCTCCAGTTTCAGACTCCCCTTATCTGGGGACAAAGACCCAAATCCCTGAATCAATGGGGTTTGCAACATTTAGCATTGTGTGTCACAGATGCATCATGTGTACAATAATCACGCACACACTAACAACAGAGCTTGTGACAAAACCTTGTGAGATTTCGCTAAAGAATTGAAAACATTTACAATTCCAAGTTCAGCATACAACCTGATCACCTTAATCAAATTTTCCCCACTTATCTGTTCCAACTCTGATTAGACGTTTTTAATTCTGACAATTCGCATGTTTCTATCCTACATCACTACATTGAGAAGTGGCTTTCATCATTTGTCATTCATTGGATATTGGGCTAAGAAGGAAGCCATTCAGCCCCTTGAACCTGTCCCACTATCTAACTAGCACATGGATAATCTGAATCTCAACCCCGTTTTCCTACCTCAATTGTGTAACCCTGAATAGTCCTGTCCATGAAAATCTAAGAAATTTAATTCTGAGATCTTTAAATAAATGCGAAGAACTGAAGATGCTGGAGATCTGAAGTGGAGAAACTCAGCAGGGCAGGCTGTATGTGTGGCGAGAGAAACAGAATTAATGCTTTGAGTTGAATCCGACATCACTGAAAAGTCATTTTGGACGCGAAACATTGTCTCTCTCCCAACAAGTGCTGAGTTTCCCATAAAGACAGAGAGGGCTAAAGCAGAGAAAAAGACCTGCGCCAATTAAAAACAATCACCCAACTATTCTCATCCTGTTTTCCAGCCCTTGACCCACAGTCTCATATGAGCTGAAAATGTGTTGCTGGAAAAGCGCAGCAGGTCAGGCAGCATCCAAGGAGCAGGAGAATCAACGTTTCAGGCATGAGCCCTTCTTCAAGAATGAGGAAAGTGTGCCAAGCAGGCTAAGATAAAAGGTAGGGAGGAGGGACTTGG
>NC_057719.1:83713411-83722997 GCF_004010195.1 Chiloscyllium plagiosum
CACCTTGTCTCAGTCCCAACCCTCGAACTCAGCACCACCTTCCTAACCTGCAATCTTCTTCCTGACCTCTCTGCCCCCAACCCCACTCTGGCCTATCACCCTCACCTTAACCTCCTTCCACCTATCGCATTTCCAACGCCCCTCCCCCAAGTCCCTCCTCCCTACCTTTTATCGTAGCCTGCTTGGCACACTTTCCTCATTCCTGAAGAAGGGCTTATGCCCGAAACATTGATTCTCCTGTTCCTTTGATGCTGCCTGACTTGCTGTGCTTTTCCAGCAAAACATTTTTAAGCTCTAATAAAGGCAAGTATCCTATATACCATTTAAGTCACCATGCCCTGGGACCTTAAGGGACCAGTGGACATGCATACAAAGTCCTCCTGATCCTCGCTACTTCCCAGGGTCCCACTATTCATCATATATTCCCTTGCCTTGTGCCAATGTGCATCATCTCACACTGATCCAGACTGAATTCCACTTGTCACTGAGAAGTTCATCTGATCAGATCGTCTGTGCCCTCCGAGGCCAGCCTTCTCGCTACTTACCATCCCACCAATTTTGAGACCATCCGTGAACTTACTGATCAAACCTCCTACATTCATCGAGAGTGTGGTGCTGGAAAAGCACAGCAGGTCAGGCAGCATCCGAGGTACCTATTCCTGATGAAGGGCTCTTGCCCGAAATATCGATTCCTCTGCTCCTCGGATGCTGCCTGACCTGCTTTGCTTTTCCAGCACCACAATCTCGCTTCCTACGTTCCTGCCTAAATCATTTACATGAACCACAAACAGCCAAAGGCTCAGCACTGTCCCGCGTGGAACCCCACCGGACACAGGATTCCAGACACTGAAAAAACCCTCAACCGTTACCTTCTGCTTCCTGCCACTTAGCCAATTTTGCATCCAATTTGCCAAGTTTTCTTGGATGCCATGAGCTCTCAGCTTCTCTACTGGTCTCCAATGCGGGACTCTATCAAAAGCCTTGATGATGTCCAAGTAAACTATGCCGAATACATCGCCCTCATCTACACAACTTGTTTCCTCTTTGAAAAATTCAAGCAAATTGGTCAGATCTGACCTACCCTTAAAAAAAAACATGCTGACTTGATCTTGAATAAACCCAGACAGATTAATTCTGTCGCTCAGAATTCCTTCCAATGCTTTCCTCGCCACTGAGATTAGAATGACTGGCCTGGATTTTCCTGGTTCATCTTGATTGCTCCCATCTCAAATAACTGTACAAGCATGTTTTGTTTTTGTTCCCCCAGCTTTTTTAGGGGAGGAAGTTCCAGATTTTCACTCCCCTTTGTGTGAAGAAGTGTCTGCTGACATCAACCTTGATTGGTCTGGGCCTAATTTTAAGATTGTGCCCCTATGTTCTGGAATGCACACCAGAAGAAATTGTTTATTCCATCCACCCCATACTCTTTTAATTAATTCCACACTGATTTAACAAGATTCTGTTCTTGCAACTCCAAATTTATGGTACATGGGTGAAAATAATGTTCATCAAACAATTAAAAAAGAAATTCATTTGTGGGATGTGTGTATCGCTGGCTGGGCCAGCATTTATTGCCCTTCCCTTGGTGCCTCTTGAGAAGGTGACTTCTTCAACTGCTGCAGTCCATGTGCTGTGGGTTGATCCACAATGTTCTCCAGGAGGGAATTTCAGGATTTTGACCCAACGACAGTGAAGGAACGGCGATAGATTTCCAAGTCAGGATGCTGAGTGACTTGGAGGGTAATTCGAAGGTGGTGATGATCCCATGTATCAGCTGCCCGAGAGGGAAGCGATCGTGGGTTTGGAAGACACTGGCTGAGGATCTTGGGTGAATTTCTGCAGTGCATCTTATAGATAGCACACACTGCTCTGCGATTGAGCATTGGTGGTGGAGGGAATGGATGCTTATGGGATGTAGATGGTAGGATGAAAAGTCACAGACCTGAAGCATTCTCTCTCTGTGCAGATGCCACTTGCCCTGCTGAAGTTTCCCAGCAATTTTTCTGTTTTAATTCAACCTTTGAGATATCTTTGTCTTTAACTCCCCTTTCTTGACTTCAAGAATCAGATATGCTGGCTCTCCATCTCCATACTGTGTTATTTCTCAAGGTGTTTATCTTAACTAAGATTTCAAGGCCTCTCCTTTAATGAAATAAATCTTTCCTTCTGGCTTTGGTAGAAAACAAGTTAAGGCCTGACCCATGCCTGTATATAAAGTTAACAACCTTTTCCTACTGGTGTCACCTACTGACCTTTGTCATTAAGCAGTTGGTTACAAATTTAGAATAAAAGTACATTTTTAACTGTCTTAAAATGGCATAAATTTAAGAATCAACTACTGAACGAGGAAACGTTAGAAGTTAAAATTGACAGAGGGAAAATTCATTGGCAGCATCCCACAGAATTACTTAGAACAGCACAGAATAAAGCCATTTAACTCAACAGTTTTTCCTCTATGGTCCTCCTCCCTAATTATTTCATCAAACTTTATCATCTTCATTAGTAATAAACTTGAAACGATGCAATGAGTTCTGATGCTGTTCACCAATGTAAGGTGTTAACTTTATTTCTGTCTCTGTGGTAGTTGCCAGGCCAGGCCAGGCCTGGTTTCTGTTTTCACTGCATTAATATAATGTATTCACAGTCTCTTGATGCTCCACAGCATTTTTTAGCCAGAGAAACACTTTGGAAATATGGTAATTGAAATCAGTCTGATTAACCCATTCTGTACAATGCCATGGATGAGTTTGCTTGAATCTTGACCAGCATGGTATGAGGTTGATGTTTGGAAGTAGGATTCCTGACTGATTTGCTCCCTGGCACTGGATTAAAGAACCTGGAGGCAACTTTAATCCCTAACAATGTTCAAATCTGACATTGGCTAATTCACAGTAAATCAAACTAAACCTCAACAGCTGACCAAGCACGATGATTAAAGGCCCAGGGGATGCCTGGAGTCAAACACGTTTGATAAAGTGACTGCTTTAGTCAAACACTTTGGAATTAAGTGTGAAAGAAAATAATCAGTGAGTCAGGATTGAACTGTGTCTGAGGAACTGGTTAGGGCTAATTTTTAAAAATTTCATCTGTGGGATGTGGGAGTTGCTGTTTGGGAGTTGCATTTATTGCCTGTCTCTAGTTGTCCTTGAGCAGGTGATGGTGAGGTGCCTGCTTGAATCGCTGCAGTTCATTAACCGGGACCTGGGTTTGATTCCAGCCTCGGGTGACTGTCTGTGTGGAGTTTGCACATCGTCCCCGTGTCTGCGTAGGTTTCCTCCGGGTGCTCCGGTTTCCTCTCAGTCCAAAGATGTGCCGGTGAGGTGAATTGACCATGCTAAATTGCCCATAGTGTTCAGGGATGTGTAGGTTAGGGGCATTAGTCAGGGGAAATGTAGAGTAATAGGGTAGGGGAATGGGTCTGGGTGGGTTATTGTTCGGAGGGGCGGTGTGGACTTGTTGGGCCAAAGGGCCTGTTTCCACACTGTAGGGATTCTAATTCTAATTCTCACACCTTTCACAGCCTCATGGTATCCAGTGCATTTCAAAGAAGTGCTTTCAAAGAAAATAACTCACTGGACTCAAACGCTAACTCTGCTTTCTCCCACAGATGCGGACAGATCTGCTGAGTTTCTCTAGCAATTTCTTTTTAGAGTCATAGAGATGTACAGCACAGAAACAGACCCTGCAGTCCAACTTGTCCATGCCGACCAGATATCCCAACCCAATTATTCCATATGATTATGGCTAATCTTTGATCTTAATTCCACCTTCTTGCCCGATCCTCATATACTTTGACTTCTCTGGAATCCATTTACTCTCTTGGCCTTTGATATACTCAGTACCTAAGAATGATAGAATCCCTAGAGTGTGGAAGCAGGCCATTTGGCCCATCAAGTCCACACTGACCCTCTGAAGAGCATCCCACCCAGACCCACCCACCCACCTCTCCAATCCCTGTAACCCTGCAATTAATACAGTCAGCCTGCATGCCCTTGGACACAATGGGCAATTTACAATAGCCAATGCACTTAACCTTGGACTCTGGGAGGAAACCGGAGCACACAGAGGAAATCCACGCTGACACGAGAAGTATGTGCAAACTCCAGACAATTACCAGAGGGTGGTATCGAAACCAGTGGCTAACCATGGAGCCACCATGCTTGTTGCAGTTCTGTGGGGTAAACACTGAGGGCAACTCTCTGTTTTACACTATTAACTGAATGGCGACAGATTGGTAAATGGGAATGTGTGTTGACACCTGCCTGTCCTTGTACACCAGTCACTGAAAGTAACAGGAGGTACAGAAGGCAGTGAAGGCAAATGGTATGCTAGCCGTCATAGTGAGAGGATTTGAGTACAGGAACAGGGCTGCAATTGAAAGACCACACCAAGAATATTGTGTGTAGTTTTGATCTTTTTTATCTGAGGAAGGATGGTTTGGTTATGGAGGGAGTCCGACGAAGATTCATTCCTGGGTTGGCAGGACTGACACATGAATAGAGACTGGATGAGTTAAGCCTATATTCAACTGGGCTTAGAAGAATGAGAGGAAGTTTCACAGAAATCTAACAGGATGAGAAAGGGCAAATGCAGGAAGGATGTTCCCGGGAACAGGAGAGTTCAGAACCAGGGGTCGGTCACAGGCAAAGGATACAGGGTAAGCCATTTAGGACTGAGCTGAGGAGAAATGTCTTCAGTGGTGAGCCTGTGAAATCTTCTGTCACAGAAAGTAGTTGAGACCAAATCATTGAGTGTTTTCAAGAAGGAGTTAGATTTAACATATAGGGAGAAAGTAGGAATAGGGAACGGAGTTGGATGACCAGCCATTATTATATTGAATATTGGAGCAGGCTCAAAGGCCTACGCCTGCTCCTATTTTCTATGTTTCATTGTATTCTTTTCATAGAGTGATGAGATCTTTTACATCCACCTGAGAGGTCAGATGGTCTTCCATTTTAATGTTTCACACAAAAGATAATGCGCCTCTGACAATCGGTCACAAATCCAGCACTGCACTGGAGTGTCACCTTAAATTTCTGACCTTCACATTCAGAGGTGAGAGTCCTACCAAATGAACCAGAGTTGATGAGCATTGGTAACCTGACAGGCTAAGTTAAAAATCACACAACACCAGGTTATAGTCCGGCAAGTTTATTTGGAAGCACTAGCTTTCGGAGCACTGCTCACAACCACCTGATGAAGGAGCAGCGCTGCGAAAGCTAGTGCTTCCAAATAAACTTGTTGGACAATAACCTGGTGTTGTGTGATTTTTAGCTTTGTCCACCCCAGTCCAACAGCAGCGTTTCCAAATCCTGACAGGCTAAGATACTGAAAAAGTGAGCATCTAAAAAAAGATACATTCAGACTACAAGCCATGATTTAAATTGTGAGTGTACCTCATCCCGTAGCTGAGAACTATCTCTTGAATTTCACTGTGTGATTTACAAACCATTAAGTGCACTCATTGTTTTGTAAGTCAATGTGACAATGTGAGGTCCCATGAACAGTAATGATAGGCTTGTATTCAGTGTGTCATTGACAGTCTATGTGCAGCACAGTGTAATGCAAGTGCCTGTCATCCACATTAATCCAAATGTCACCTAGACCCAGAGATGGAACCCAATTTGTAAGATATAGAAATACAGACCTGAATGGGATGGGCCGGGTGAATTAAACTGTGCAGTGTGCTACATGGGACCATCTGAATAACCCACCGACAGAGAGGGCACTGGGTTGTGTCTGACTGACCCAGACAGACACTGTAGACTCTAACAGCTTCCACCCAGGTCCCGTAAGTGCGATATAAAATGCTGACAGACACGTGACCAATTTCCTGCGCCCACATCCTGCTTGCCCAGGTATCAAAACTGATAATTATCATATAAACCACATGACAAGGGAAGCAGCTTGATGGCAGGTTAGATGAACAATGAAACCACAGTGACAGTTTGCATTTGACAGGCTTCCGATATACAAACATTCGTCAGTCAGAAACTCAATAAGTTCAATGAGACACTCTTGAGCTTTGCACTTCTGCTTTCTCTCCCTCTCTATGTTTGATTGCTAGTTACCAGAGCCTGGGGGGGGGGGGTGGACTGTTGGAGGTTAACACTTGTTTAAAGATATTCAGTGCCTGTTCGAGGAGGAACCTGGCTTCAGGATGAGAAGGGGTTCGGTGAGTACCACACCTCTGCTGCTAATGCCCATACAGCATCCTTTGCACCAACATTCCTCCCAATATTCATCTGTAGCCTGAGTCCTGGGCTTCAGGTGGATGCCCTTTTGCCCCGTCAATCGCGCTAACATTCAAAAGAAATGCTGGCCTCTTAACTAGCCGTCAACTTTCAATGGATGGGACCTATGCCCGCTCCCCTGGGTTCCGATGGCAGGATAGGCCCACTGGTGTCCTGCAGAGCGCCTGATCGATATATAATACTAGGCCTTTCTGGAGAGGGGCTATTGGCTAACTCTCAGTGGTCAAAGCCCACTGTTGGCACAGAATAGCATTCCAAGTATTGGGAGAATAATCCTGTGCACTGGGGATCACGGCAGAGCCAGTTCCTGTCCTGGGACAACCAGGTGGCAGAGGTCCAAGTTTAATGATTTGGCGTGGCAACTACCTCTAATCCTCACCATTGAGGCCAGGACCATCTGTACTGTATCTTAGGAAAGATTTTTAAAAAATTTACATTTACTTATCATGACCCAAGGTTATTCCAATGTGCTTTACCGATGTTGGCCAAAGTGGAGTAGTTGTTCTAACATATAAATCATCACACACTTCCACCAACAGACAATATGATAAATGGCCAGGTGAGCTGTTTTAGAGATATCGGTTATAAGATAAATATTAACTGTGGCACTGGGAGAATACATTCAAATGGTGCATTGCTGAAAATACTCCGATGAAATTCCACTGAAGTGTAGTGTGTGGATGATGGAATCCCAGTGAGATTTGGTGCGTGGGTGATGCACACCAGTGAGGTCTGGGAATTGATTCTACAGCCCGGATTGCTGACGTGATCGAATGGAAGTCCATTTCATACATATGCATTGCATTTTGTTGAAGTTCTCACACTGTCCCGGGTCAGCATATGACCATGTCACCAGATAAAATGAACATCTCAGCAAAGGCCTGGAAGCTGCCAAATCTGTTACACATGGCGCATAAGTCATTGTGCAGATGTTGCATAATTATTTAATGACTGGTCTCCAGGAATGTGAATGTTCAATTCTCAATATATCCCTTATCTGTCCTCTGAATTAATTAAGTGTTTACTGAGTGCTATTCATAGCTTTAAAAGTCAATTAACATAAGAGCCTCAAATTTTGTTTGCAACCAATGTTAAAAGCATGACCTCATATTTGGACACAATCCCAAATGGTATTTAAGCTTTGTTAGAAGAAACAGGAACTCTGTACATTAATAGTGACTAAGTCTTATTTTGCTGAAGAAGCAGATAGCCTGTACATTCAGCACAACTAACCCTTACCCTCCTGGAAAAACAGCAACTTTTCAGTTACAGAGTGAGTAACCCTTAGTCTGCTGAAGAGGCAGGGACTCTAAGGTTATACGCTGAGCAACCCTTACCCTGCTGGACAGCAAGACTCCACAGTTACACAATGAGTAATCCTTACGCTGCCAGAGAAATGGTACTCCATAGAAACATATATATCCTGACGCTGCTGAAGAAACAGGGACTCTATCATTACAGGCTGAATAACTCCTACTCTGCTGGAGAAACAGGGACACTATCGTTACACACTGAATAACCCTTACCCTGCTGGAGAAACAGGGACTCTATCGTTACACGCTGAATAACCCCTACTCTGCTGGAGAAACAGGGACACTATCGTTACACACTGAATAACTCCTACCCTGCTGGAGAAACAGGGCGCTATCATAACACACTGAATAACCCTACCCTACTGGAGTAACAGGGACGCTATCGTTACACACTGAATAACTCCTACCCTACTGGAGAAACAGGGACGCTATCGTTACACACTGAATAACTCCTACCCTGCTGGAGAAAGAGGGAGGCTATCGTTACACACTGAATAACCCCTACACTGCTGGAGAAACAGGGACTCTATCGTTACACACTGAATAACCCTTACCCTACTGGAGAAACAGGGACTCTATCGTTACACACTGAATAAATCCTACCCTGCTGGAGAAACAAGGACACTATCGTTATGCAGTGAATAACACGACTCTACTGAACAAACAGGGACTCTATCGTTACACACTGAATAACCCTTACCTTACTGGAGAAACAGGGACTCTATCGTTACACACTGAATAACCCATCCTCTACTGGAGAAACAGGGACTTTATCATTACACAGTGAATAACCCCTACTCTGCTGAAGAAACAGGGACTCTATCGTTATGCACTGAATAACCCCTACCCTACTGGAAAAACAGGGACTCTATCGTTACACACTGAATAACCCTTACCCTGCTGGAGAAACAGGGATGCTATCGTTACACACTGAATAACCCCTACCCTACTGGAAAAACAGGGACTCTATCGTTACACACTGAATAACCCGTACCCTGCTGGAGAAACAGGGATGCTATTGTTACACACTGAATAACCCCTACCCTGCTGGAGAAACAGGGATGCTATTGTTACACGCTGAATAACCCTTACCCGACTGGAGAAACAGGGACTCTATCGTTACACACTGAATAACCCTTACCCTGTTGAAGAAACAGGGACTCTATCGTTACACAGTGAATAACCCCTAACCTACTAGAGAAACTTGGATGTTATCGTTACACACTGAATAACCCCTATCCTGCGGGAGAAACAGGGACTCTATTGTTACACACTGAATAACCCCTACCCTACTGGAGAAACAGGGATGCTATCGTTACACACTGGATAACACCTACCCTACTGGAGAAACAGAGACTTTATCGTTACACACTGAATAACCCCTACCCTGCTGGTGAAACAGGGACGCTATCGTTACACACTGAATAACCCCTACCCTACTGGAGAAACAGGGACGCTATCGTTACACACTGAATAACCCCTACCCTGCTGGAGAAACAGGGACGCTATCGTTACACACTGAATAACCCCTACCCTGCTGAATAACCCCCTACCCTGCTGGAGAAACAAGGACTCTATCGTTACACACTGAAAACCCTTACCCTACTGGAGAAACAGGGACGCTATCTTTATGCACTGAATAACCCTACTCTACTGGAAAAACAGGGACTCTATCGTTACACACTGAATGACCCCTACCCTACTGGAGAAACAGGGACACTATCGTTACACACTGAATAACCCCTACCCTACTGGAGAAACAGGGACGCTATCGTTACACACTGAATAACCCTTACCCTGCTGGAGAAACAGGGATGCTATCGTTACACACTGAATAACCCCCTATCCTGCTGGAGAAACAGGGACGCTATCGTTACACACTGAATAACTCCTACCCTACTGGAGAAACAGGGACGCTATCGTTACAAACTGTGAAACCCCCTATCCTGCTGGAGAAACAGAGACGCTATCGTTACACACTGAATCACTCCTACCCAACTGGAAAAACAGGGACGCTAT
>NC_057719.1:83726826-83757190 GCF_004010195.1 Chiloscyllium plagiosum
AAAGAAGTTTTAGGGGTGACTTGATAGAGGTGTGCAAGATGATTAGGGGTTTAGATAGGGTTGACCGTGAGAACCTTTTTCCACGTATGGAGTCAGCTATTACGAGGGGGCATAGCTTTAAATTAAGGGATGGTAGGTATAGGACAGATGTTAGGGGTAGATTCTTCACTCAGTGAGTCGTGAGTTCATGGAATGCCCTGCCAGTAGCAGTGGTGGACTCTCCCGCTTTATGGGCATTTAAACGGGCATTGGATAGGCATATGGAGGATAGTGGGCTAGTGTAGGTTAGGTGGGCTTGGATCGGCGCAACATTGAGGGCTAAAGGGCCTGTACTGTGCTGTATTTTTTCTGTGTTTCTATAAATTTATTTGCAACAAATGGGCTTTTTTGTTGTTTATTGATGAACCTGGTATGAGTTTCCTTTATCCTAGATAGCAGTCAAAGTCAGGCAAATGACATAACATGTAAGTGGAGGTGGGGACAACAGTTCCAATGAGGAACGTGCAGGATTACATAAGGAATAGAGTATAGAAAGTGCTGGGCGCTATTTACAAACCAAAAGTGTGTTTATAAGTATACCAGGCAAAATAATGGCCAGGAGAAATTGAGGACTGCAGATGCTGGAGACCAGAGTTGAAAAATGTGGTGCTGGAAAAACACAGCAGGCCAGGCAGCATCCGAGGAGCAGGAGAATCGACGTTTCGGGCATAATCCCTTCTTCAGGAATCAAGATAATGGCCAGGGAAATATTAGGCCCATTAAGGACAAAAGTGGCATTTGACCGTGTATAAATCCAAAAGATATCGGTAACGTTCTAAATGAGTACATTGCATCTGTTTTCACTGTGGGGAAAGATGATGTGGACTTTGAAATTGGGTAGGAGGACCGTTATATATTTGGACAAATTAGTGTTGAGAGGGCGAAGATGTTAGCGGTTTCAGATGACATGAAATTGAATAATTTCCCAAGCCAGATGAGATGATTCCGTGGCTGCTGGGGGAAGTAAGGGAGGAGATTGCAGGGGTTCTAATACTAATTTTCAAATTCTCTCTATTCTCAGGAGAGATGCCAGAGGACTGGAAGACAGCTAATGTGGTACCACTTTTCAAAAAGGATGGTAGGGCCAAACCAGTGAACTACAGGCCAGTGAGTCTAACAACGATGTCAGGGCAACTTTTGGAAGAAAGTTCTGATGGACAGAATTTCTTTTGACTTGGACAGACAAGCATTCACCCTGGAACGTTAGCATCGTTTTGTCAGATGAAGTTAGGTCTCACAAATTTGGCGAATTTTTTTTTAGGTGGGTGACGAAGTGCATAGATGACGGTTGGGCAGCTGTCTACATAGACTTTAGTTAGGCTTTAGACATGGTATCACATGGGAGATGGTCAAGACAGAAACAGACCAAGGGATTCAGGATAATTCGGCAAATTGGATCCAAAATTTGCTTAATAGCAGGAAGCAGACGGTGATGATCAAAGAGTGTTTTTGTAACTGAAAGGCTGTTTTACTGGGGTGTACCCCAGTACTGGGTCAGGGTCAGTACTGGATCCCTTGCTGTTTGTCATGCAGATTAATGATCTCGACATGAGTATAGGAGGTTGCTCAGTAAGTTTGCAGATGGCAGAAAATATATGTGGTATAGTAAATACGAAGAAGGAAAGCCTGAGGCCATAGGATGATGTGGGCGGACTGGTTTCATGGGCAGAACAGTGGCAGGTAGAATTTGAACCTGAAAAGTGTGAGGGTTGTATTATGGGAGGACTAACAAGGCAAAGGAATACATGAATGGTAGGACCGTTGGAAGTATTGAAGATCAGAAGGACTTTGTTGTGCATGTCCTTAGATCCTTGAAGGCAACAGGGTGGTTAAGGCAGCATGAGGAATATTTATCTTTATTAACTGAGGTTTTAGATATTACAGCAAGGAGATGGACAACAAAAACAGAAGTCGCTGTAAAAACTCAGCAGGTCTGGCAGCACCTGTGGAGAGAAATCAGAGTAAATGTTTCGGACTGAGTGACACTTCCTCAGAACACTTAGGAAAGGGCGTTCCAGAGCTCGGGGTTCAAGGAACTGAAGGCACAGCCACCCATGGTGAACTTTTGGAAAACATGGGTTCGCAAAGTGCCATAATTGCAGGAGGAGTGGAATAATCTCAGAAGGTTATCAGCCTGAAGTTAAGAACAGATTTCGAGAGGCATGATGGTTGTGGGATTGGGAGCAGGGATTTGCGGTGCAAGGTCATGGAGAGATTTGAAAAGAATGATAGATAGAATGATGGGATCTCTACAGCATGGAAGCAGGCCATTCAGATGATCAGGTCTAAACTGACCCTCCACAGAATTTCTAAGTGCGTAAACAGGCCATTTGACCCAACAAGTCCACACTGACCCCATCTCTACTCTACCCTATTACTCTACATTTACCCCTGACTAATGCACTTAACCTATCTCTAAACACTATTGGCAATTTAGCATGACCAATCCACCTTACCTAAGAGCATCCCACCCAGATCCACCACCCCAAAATCCTTGTAACTTTGTATTTCCTATGGCTCATCTACCCATCCTGCACATCGCTGAACACTATGGGAAATTTAGCACAACCTAACCTGCTTATCTTTGGACTGTGGGAGGAAACTGGAGCACCCAGAGGAAACCCACGCTGACACAGGGAGAACGTGCAAACTCCACACAGACAGGCGCCGAACCCGGGTGATGTGAGGTAACAGTGTTAACCACTGAGCCACCATGAGCCCCCTGAATGATGAGAAAGTGAAATCAAAGTGCTGCTGAACTGAGAGTCAATGTTCAAGAACGTACTGCGCACTCACATTGCACTAATGACCAACTGGTTGAGGAATCACTGGAATAGGACCAATGGCAAGGAGTCATTGCCTGCAGGAAAGAACATTGGTACAGGGGCATGTGGGTGGGAAACTATTGACTTAAGTCATTTCAAAGCAGCAGCAGCAATGCTTCTTTTGGAAGTCATCATAAATTAAACTGACAGAATTTTGGTAATTGCCCAACTTGGGTCCTTTGACAGGAGCCAGATGCGTGACTAATAGTAACTCACTCCTGGCGTGCAATCCCCTGCTGCTTGTTTACACCTCTGGAATAAAAAAAATTGCACAGCAATTATTCAAAAGTCACTGAACAATATGATCCGTGGGTCCTGAAGAACTTGTATTGATCACACCAGCGGATTCAAAACTGCCCCTTTGTGTTACCTTTCCTCAATCCCAGCATGTGGAGCCTTTACCTGCTCAGCTCTATAAACACACATGTGTGAACCAGACTTTCCCTACCCGTTCTCTCTCCCTCTGAGAAATTCCAACCATGTTAACCCTCACAGTTGTCAGCTGGCCCTCAGATGGAGTCTGAGCCACTGTGGTGCTCAGCTTTATGAACCTTTTAATGCAAACTGCATGCTATTTTTAGTCCAGGTCTTATAATGGTGGCACCAGGTATTTCGAACAAAGCTGCCTTTACATCAAACAGAAAGGTTGAGTAACGCATCATTTTCTCAGTCAGGGGGGATCAATCACCTTTTTGAACAATTAAAATGCAGCACTCCAAAGTAATCCAGTGAGTAAAAACACCAAGTGCTGCTCTGGCTGTAAACTTGCTGTGTTCAGGATTAGGAAACTACAATTGTGGGTACACTCTGCAAGTGCTTGCCCGAACCCCTTGTTTTGAAGTGAACCTTGTCTACATTGTTTCTGGGCCCGTGTCTTAGAATTCCCCAGATAATCATTAGTAGTAAGCTCCAGTCAGCAGTGTGATGGAGTGTGCTGCACTTAAGTGAAGGGGGGGGGGGGGAGAACAGCCTCAACAACACCTGAGAAGCTTGACATAAACCTGCCCATAACAGACTGGTGCCTCTGGCCTTGGCATCCATTGTGACTGTGCCACTTAGTTTGTATTTATCCAGCACTTTTCACATATTCAGAATATCCCACATGAACTACACAGGATTTTACATGGAATTTAATAGCACAGAAACAGACTACTCAGCTCGACTCGCTCACTGTTATGTTCCACTCGAGCCACCTCCCACCTTATTTCATCTAACCCAATCAACATACGGTACAATGGTAGAGAAGGTATGTACATATCTAGCTTCTCCTTGTATCTCAATAAGATCCATCTTGAGTATTCCACATGATAGCATGTTTCACGTCTTAATTAATCTCTCGATTAAGAAGCTTCTCTTGGGTTGCTTATTAGATTTATTTTTCAGTGCCTCACAAGAGTTTTCTCTCCCTATTTGTTGGTCTTTTCAATTCCTGTGCCTGCCTTTGCTTCTCTCTCAGTTTTCTCTTTTTAATTCTTTCTCTGGTTAAAGTCTTGCTCAAGAACAGTACTCAGCCTTGAATGCTGTCTATAGGTAATCTGGCTCCTTGAGGCTGCTCCACCGTTCAATCAGAATGTCTACAATCTGTATGGAAACTCCAAAACTTCAATACCTTTGCCTAAGATTAACCTTGAAAGTAGCATATAACACTTTAACCATTGTTTTCTTAATACTGACACCAAGGTTATGTACAATTCTAACTGACTAGCAGAATAACTTCTATGTTCTTCACTTCAGTGCTTTGGTCATTCAGGATTGCAGGTGATTGCATGATTAAACTTGCTAACCTGCATTCCAAACCCCTTGAGCTAAAGGTCTACTCTCCACAAGTCATTTGATTACCTATTTGTGGCTGTGCACTAGCTTTAAGTGATTTATGCATTCTGATACCTATATATATTTGCCCATTTACAATTTCACACAACTTGGAGATTGCTCCAATTTATCTTGGTTTCCAAGTGCAAGGCCTCACCTTCCAGCATGCTAAAATTCATCTTCCATCTTTTCCCACATATTTTAATCTATCAACAGAACCACATTGCAACTTGCAACACCTAGTTGCACTACTTGCTGTCTGTCATAAATTATTGCCAAACATAAATCTGCCATTTTCTATTTCTTCAGAAAAATCTGGTGACAAATTGAGGTGTCCTCAAACAGCCCCATTCAAAGAGGCACCATCTTCTGCTGCCATCTTGTCTCAGACACTTTCACCCACTGACCATCCAGTGTTAGGGCACCTTCTATCCTTATCCATCCTTTGGTCAGGATAATCGAACAGGATACAGAATATAATGTTTTCGCTACAGAGAAGGTGCAGAGAAAGATCAATTCTAATCTACAAGTGGTTCGTTCAGAAGTGTGATAACAACGAGGAAGAAACTGTTCTTGAATCTGTTGGTACGTATTTTACCTGTAACACACTGGGACAAGCAGATTAATCATTATTCACATTTACATCAGGACCCATTCATTTTTTAGACCATTCACAAGTCAGAACACAATGTAGGATAATATAAAGTAGCCATTCGTAAGTATAGGAAACATTCATATGTTGGATCTTTAGAATTACACATCCTATGGGATCAAATTCATAAGTACAGGTGCTCATAAGTCAAACATATAGATTGTGGGGACACCCCTGTATACAATTCGCTTCAGCAGAAATAGAACCATTGCTGAATTTAAAGTATGTATGTAAACCAGGGAAGATGGAGGCAAACAAACGGTTAACACCAAATCGCTGATCTGATCTGCATCCTCCCACAACCTCCAAATGCCAGGACCTAGGCTTGTATTCTTTGTGTGTGCTGTTGATCAGGCCCCTATCTCAAGCCAAATGGGCCATACAGTATACTATTAAATGCAATATCATTCAGTGAGTGGAACAGACTATTTGTGCTGGGCCAATGGTTACTAGGTCTTTGTTAATAAGCTCATAGGAGTAAACTTGCATCGATGCTGCGTTAGAGATATCATACTTGTTTTGATGCTGGAATATGATCTAGGATCTGTCCACTTCCAACACAAGTTCTTTAGGCAAAGTGCTCCACGTTTACTGGTGTTGGTCTGTATCAGTATTAGATACTCGCCTAGTCCGGTCCATAGTGTGGAGCTCAGGAACAGTGAACTTGGCCTGTACTGGTTATCCCCTGTTCCACTTTGTACAATATTCTCCACAGCCCAACATCTATCTGTGAAAGCACCAAGGATTTTATCTCTTCTCTCTGGGATGGTTAATAAATTTTCCAATAACATTTCCAGTTATCTTGTGGCCGGCATGTTTTTTAGATTAAGCCCAAAAAGTGCCATCTGGAGAATACACGCAGGCTGGATTTCAAATGAATTCTTTTCCTTTGCGCAAGCATTCTGTGTGACTCATACCCATTCCAGCCAGTAAAAGACAGAGGGGCTTAAATCGACAGCTTTCACCAGCGTGTGCTACTGCTGTTGAGCCAGGCCTACAGCTACAACGCTGTCCACCTCTGCAATGTACTGAGATTTGAGAGGAGTACACAAATATCGTCCATGTGTTGATAATCATGAAACAATACACAATGCCCAAAGCCCCACACTCAGTGATCTGTAAACAGTCCCCTTCTTATGTACCCGAGGACACGAAAGGTATCAGTTTGTTTAACTGGTTAATGGAGTGGATGGGATGAAAGGGACATTCTGCCTTCACCGGATTACCATCACTTCAGGAAAGGTTTTCTCATGGTAACTGCAATTTTTCTAAGTCTGTCATCCTATCAGTTGTTGACCCACAGTCACAGTGGATCTGTGAGGCTTCTCATCCTATCAGGTACTAACTCACAGTGATAGTGGATACGATGCCCTTCATTCCACTAGGCACTGACCAAAGTGGCAGTAGATTCCCCAGACCTCTTACCCTATCAGGTGCTTTTCATCCTATCGCCAGCTGATTTACAGTTACAGTGGATCTTTGAGCCCTACACTCTATCGGGCGCTGACTCAGGCTGAGAGCGGATACTAGAGATCTCTCACTCTCAAGTATGCCTCTGTGAGTATGCATTTGTATGGATCTCTGAGTCTGTTCTTCTACAGTTTGCTCATACCTTTAATCTTCTTGTCCCCTGTAAAAATTATTTCTTATGTTGATATTCCATTAGGTAGTTTCCCAAGTGAGACAGATTGACCATGCCGAATGCTGGTTTAATTATCTGTTAGCAGAACTGATACAACTGCACTGTCCACTATTGGGCCTCATCACCTTTGCTATCTACTAGTTATGGATCATAACCCTCTAGCTTCTTTACTCCTGTATTGCTTTAAAACCCTCTTCCTTCCCACCCCTTCACCAACACTCATGAGGAGCTCATCAACTTTAATTCTTCAAATGTTTAAAATTTTGATTTTTAAAAATTTAACCTACTTTCTAATCAACCTCTTCAGAGATGTTAATACACACCTCTGGAGCAGGTGGGACTTGAACCCAAGCCTTTTGGTACAGGGGCAGGGATGCTACCACTGCACCACAAGATGGATCAGCTCATCAACTCTATTGTCATACAGTTTACTTTGATCAGCTGTCACCTCGGAAATAGGAGCAAGATATAGCCCCTCAAGCATGTTCCACCAAACCATTAAATCATGGCCAACCTTTACCTCAATGCAATTTTCTTGTACTATTTTCATATCTCTTGCTGTCTTTAATATCTTGAAATCAATTGAATTCTGTCTTGATCAGACACAGTGACTGAGCCTCTGCTGGCCTATTGGTTAGAGAATTCCAAAGGTTCACTACCAACCGAGTGAAGAAGAACCTCTCCTACCCATTATTCATACCTCTCTGCTGCTTCCCTTCTTGAATTTGAATTAGCTTTATTGTCACGTGTACTCAAATAAGTGCAGTGAAAAGTCGCCACATTATGGTGCCATCTTAGGTACATGGTACCCAAGTACAGATCCTTAAGAACAAGTGGTTAGGGAAAACAAATGAGAAAAGTAAAGAAATAAAGTGCCCTGCATTGCAGACTATAGGAATAATTTAGAAAAATAAAGAAATAAAAAGTTCAGAATAACAGTCTTTGCAACCCAATCCACACCTGCACCTAGCCTCCAGTAACTGAAAGCGAGTCTTTCCTCACGCACTAAGTTAAACCCTAAGCAAACACTAAGTTTGCTTTTGTTACAGCTGTGTAATAATATTGTGTGTCTTGTAAAGAAGGCTAACCTGACTTTTGAAAAGGGTCACAGAATCTTACAAGATGGCACCCAGAAGTCACATGACACTGTCAGTCAAAAAGCAGATATGTTATCTCTGCATAAAAAGGACACAATTTGTATTCATCTGAAGGTGCAAGAATTCAAAGCGTCTGAGAAAACAGGATTCTGGAAGGACAGTACAGGGAATTCTAACATAATCGATTTTGTCTTGTGAAACAATGATTCATCAAAGTTAACACAGAACAAACAACAACGAACACCTCTTGAACAAAGAAAAAAATCAGAGAGGTGCCAGAGAGACAGGGCTACCAAACGTAGAGATGGAGAAAGACAAAGCAGCCGAGGTTGACTGGACTGAAGCAGGATACAAACTACAGTGCCATAAAAGTGAGATAAAGGAGCCTTCAGTGCCTCCTGTTCTACATAGTCCCCCTGTCCAGTCAATCTTCAACTATTCAACTACAGAGGCCTTTGCTGAAATCTGATTTGAAAATATTAACTTCTTCACTTAGGAAAAAGAATCTTAAAGCAAGGTACAGGTCTGCACTGATAAGAGACTGATCTAACTTTCATTGTTACAAATATCCCCTGTTCATACCTATGTTTATTATTTGTATCTGTATTTTAGCTAATGACTATCACTTTTTTCATTTAACTTTCAGGAATTGTGAACAGAGTCCAGATGTAATCCAACCAAGGCTCTAAAATAAAATTAACTTTCAATCTTGTCCTTTGCTGATGGTCATTTTTAAATTTGAACACCTGAGAAACAGAAGTTCAAACATGTTGCACAAAATTTAGTTCATGGACTAGTTTGTGGCTCAATGGGCGTGAATGTGAGAGCTACATAAGTTGAATTAGATTTTTTTAGATTAGATTACTTACAATGTGGAAACAGGCCCTTCGGCCCAACAAGTCCACACCGACCCGCCAAAGCGCAACCCACCCAGACCCATTCCCCTACGTTTATCCCTTCACCTAACACTACGGGCAATTTAGCATGGTCAATTCACCTGACCCTGCACATCTTTGGACTGTGGGAGGAAACTGGAGCACCCGGAGGAAACCCACGCAGACACGGGGAGAATGTGCAAACTCCACACAGTCAGTCGCCTGAGGCAGGAATTGAACCCGGGTCTCTGGCGCTGTGAGGCAGCAGTGCTAACCACTGTGCCACCATGCCGCCCTGATACTGCTGTTGCAGTATCCTGGGCATCATCTTATCATGGGCTTTGGGTCCTCAAAGGCCAGCGGGCCAGCAACTCTGGGGAGTAGATGGTTGTTGAGGCAAATCAGACACCACGAGGATGGAGATGCCCTGAGAGGCACATAACTACATTAAAAATGGTGAGGGCTGAGAGTTGTGAGGCCTGTTGGAGTGGTGAATCCAGGAGGATCGACAGGATTGCTAGCACAGCCATCCCTTTCTACAGCCCCATTGTTGGCTTTAATGTCCCCCTTCAGCAGCCTGCTGCTGGGATACTGCCTTCATTGAAATGGCTGCCTGTGCATAAAGCTTGCTGTAATAGGGTCCATACACACAAGTCACAAAAATGTACCAGTCAAATAGAGGACTGGATTATAAAGGGGAGGTTTTGCTACAGCTATACAAAGCCTTGCTGGGATTATATTTGGACTATGGTTTACAGTTTGGACACCACACCTCAGAAAGGGTACAACAGCATTGCGAGGACTGTAGCCCATATTCAGAGTATGTTTCCAGGTCTCAGATCACAAAGAGAGAAGAAAGCACATTAAGCTGAATTTGTATTCCTGGATTTTGAAAAGTAATGATGGTGTCATACAGTACTGCAGCAGGGAAACAGGCCCTTCAGTCCAACCTATGCTGACCAGGTTTCCCAAACGAAACCAGACCCATTTACCTGCTTTTGGCCTTCATGTTGTCCACTCGTCTGGGATAGGTGGATATAACCTGAAAATGTGAGTATGTATGCCTGTATACAGGAGTTGTCAGACAATGATTGGAACTGGAAACCCCTGTATGAAGCAGCAAATGCCAATTTTAATACCTCCTTATATCCTCCTTCTGCTAAGATCAGCCAGGACTATAGCAGATAATCAACAAAACGTCGTCTTAGTTTCCATGATACATTGGGATTACCAGCTAAACAACAGCAGAGTGCTTGAGGTTATGCTTTCGAAAGAGAATGCGCGCATACCTCAATATAATGTTCAGTCTTGATACTCCAAATTGCCTGTCCACTGAGTTTTCTTTCCCACGACTGAAAATTGCTGGAGTGGTTTTAAATTGAATTTGCTTACAGGGCAGTGATGTGGTGCCAAGTGTCTCTTCACGTTCTGCCAAGATGCAAATCGGACAAGGTCAGAATAGTGGCAGAATGATGGCTTGCACTCTGAAGTTTGATTTTTTGACAATGAAAATTCCTTTCAAACCTTAGGAACCTTAATTAATGATGTCTCTACATCAGGGGACACAGCAGTTACTTGAAGAACAGTACAATGGCCTCCTTTGTTTCAAATCAGACTCTTGTTGAAGGCCCATTTGAGAGGCATCCAGGCACAGTGGTCAAAAAGCAGATTATCCAGAGCAATGACAGATGTGGAGCAATGATAGGCACCACAATTCTATTCTGTACGAACAAAGCAGTCCCTTCGGCTTCTCAGAGCTGGCCTGCCATTCCATAAGAGCTTGGCTGATCTGATTGTGACCTCAATTCCATATGCCGGTCCACAACACTTTGATTATGCTCCTCACTACATTTTGACTCCCTTGTTTGTCCATTTGTTGGTCAACAAATATTCTGATTGTTGCATTCTACAAGGTTGCCTGTATTTCTCATTTGAGAACCAAAACAAATCTTGTGGGAAAGCTATCCCCATCGATCAGTTTATCCAGAGCTGAAAAATTCCTTCCACAACCAGACGGGTGAATGGAACACTTAGGAAGAGCCCAATAACAGAAAGCTCACAGGTTCAATCCATGGGCCAAGCCGAGTTAGACCTCTTCGCTAGACTGAGAGTTGAACTGCAACAACACTTTTCCTCACTTACAGGTGGATATCTTCAAGAGTTGACATTCCTGCTTCTAAGTGGAAGACTGTTGGCTCTCGGGCCACTTGGAGACTTGAGCATAAAAAGCTAGGTTGGTACTTCAGTGCAGTGCTGAGAGAATGCTCCAAGGTGCTACCTTTCAGGTGAGATGACAAATCAAGCCCTGTCTTCCCTTTCAAAGTGGCACACTTTTCTGAAGAAGAGCAGGGGTGTGCTCTCTGGAAACCTGGCCAATGTTTATCCCTCAAATAGCATTGTTAATAAAAAGCAGATTATTTGGTTATGTGCTGTGGGAGCCTGCGGTGTGTAAGTTGGCTGCTGCATCTCCTACATTAAAGCAGTGACTACACCTCAAACACATAATCACAGCATTGTTACAGTGAAACTGTTGGGCATGTTTTGCTGATTTTCTCGGTTAGGAGTTGGGAATAAGCACCAGAATGTTGATGATACTTTAAGATTAAAAACGTCATTCAGAGAATACTCAAAGAACTTCTATCCATTCCTCCCAATTTTAACTCTACCAGTAACCAGTACTAAGATCAGAAAGTTGCTTGACTATGAATGCTCTCAGACAAGGCAATACACGTACCCTGGTGTCTAAGTCTCAGGCTGTGCGACTTTACCAGACTATTGGAAGTGTTTAAATTCAGCCTACAGATGTTTCTCATCTATTGCTGATTCATAAATAATTAAAACTGGCAACGCAGGTTAACAAGGTCATAAAACATGCAAACAAAGCACTGCAGTCCAAATGAAAAACTGAGGAGTTATGTTAAACCTACACAGAACCGTGTTTAGACCAAACTTGGAACACTGTGCAGAGTTTTGGCCTCACAGACTCACGGACTGCGTTCTTTCCTCCAGGAAGACTGAGCGGTAACGTAAGAGGACTCCAACATTGTGAAGGTGATGTGTCCATTTGAGGAGGGGGCAGTCTCAAAAAGAAGGAATTCAGAATAAACATCGCTACCCAGAGAACGGTGAAAAGTGGAACTCGTTGCCACAAAGAATAGGTGAAGCAAATAACGCAAATATATTCGTAAGAAAACTGGACACCAGGGAGGAAATGTGAGCAGGAACTGTTGATGGGGTAAGACAAAGCAGGATCAAAAGTGACCTATGTGCTGCAGAAACACCAATATAAACCAGTTGAGCAGAATGGGTGGTAAGCTGACAAAATGGATTGCCCACCCATTATAGAATCCACGTAAATATCATTTTACTTGTTTTTCCAAACTTCGCTTGCTGTTAGCACCAACTATTCTACCCAGCTCTACCAAAACAGAGCCAACACAGATGTCAGTGGAGCTCACATTTGTGACTCCCTTCCAACGGAGACTATTTCTGGCTTACAAACATTTAATAAAAATCAGAACTAGTGGTCTCAGCCAAGGCACTGATGTTTACTAAAGATTGTGTGACATTTGGAAATGATCTACAGTGATATAATCATAATAAGTTACATTACCACAGAACAATAAACCCTTTCTGGCCTGCAGTCTCTTCTCTTCTATTACCTATTTGGCCCCTGGGCACCCTCCTTCCCACTGGACTGTCTCTTTCTGTCTCATACAGCCATAGAGACATACAGCATGGAAACAGACCCTTCGGTCCACCTTGCTCATGCTGACCAAGTTTCCCAAATTAACCTAGCCCCACTTGCCTGCATTTGGCCCATACTCCTCTAAACCTTTCAAGTCCACGTACATGTCCCAAGGTCTTTTAAACTTTGTAACTGTACCTGCATCCACCACATAGAACATAGAACATAGAACAATACAGCACAGAACAGGCCCTTCGGCCCACGATGTTGTGCCGAACTTCTAACCTAGATTAAGTACCCATCCATGTACCTATCCAAATGCCGCTTAAAGGTCGCCAATGATTCCGACTCTACCACTCCCACGGGCAGCGCATTCCATGCCCCCACCACTCTCTGGGTAAAGAACCCACCCCTGACATCTCCCCTATACCTTCCACCCTTCACCTTAAATTTATGTCCCCTTGTAACACTCTGTTGTACCCAGGGAAAAAGTTTCTGACTGTCTACTCTATCTATTCCTCTGATCATCTTATAAACCTCTATCAAGTCACCCCTCATCCTACGCCGTACCAACGAGAAAAGGCCGAGAACTCTCAACCTATCCTCGTACGACTTCCTCTCCATTCCAGGCAACATCCTGGTAAATCTTCTCTGCACCCTCTCCAAAGCTTCCACATCTTTCCTAAAGTGAGGCAACCAGAACTGCACACAGTACTCCAAATGTGGCCTAAACAAAGTCCTGTACAGCTGCAACATCACTTAACGACTCTTGAATTCAATCCCTCTGCTAACGAACNTGCAGCCGACAACAGCCCTCTTCACTGTCCACAACTCCACCTATCTTTGTATCATCTGCAAATTTACTGACCCATCCTTCGACTCCCTCATCTAAGTCATTAATAAAAATTACAAACAGCAGAGGACCCAGAACTGATCCCTGCGGAACTCCACTTGTAACTGGGCTCCAGGCTGAGTATTTACCATCTACCACCACTCTCTGCCTTCGACCGGTTAGCCAGTTTTCTATCCAATTGGCCAAATTTCCCTCTATCCCATGCCTCCTGACTTTCCGCATAAGCCTACCATGGGGAATCTTATCAAATGCCTTACTAAAATCCATGTACAAACCACGTCCTCTGGCAGTTCATTTCACATACGAACCACCCTCTGTGTGAAAAAGCTGCCCTATAGCTTTCTTTTAAATCTTTCTCCTTTCACCTTGAAATTATGCCCTCTAATTTCGAGCTCCCCCACCCCCACCTTTGCTATTCATCTTATGTATGGTCCTCATGGTTTCAGAGCTCTCTATAAGGTCATCCCTCAACCTCCTACATTCCAGTCCCAGCAATATCTGGTACATCTTTTCTGAACACTCTCCAATTTAATAATATCCATCCCACAGCAGAGGAGCGTGTGTGTGTTTGTATGTGAGACCACCAGATGTATTCTTTACCTTTGGGACAGAAAAGTGATTTTAAAAACCCATCTGGCCGTTTAATGCTTACGCTTACATCACGTGGCACATTCTTATGTCAAATTCTCCAAACTATTGTAGTGCTAACTCTGGAGTTGAAATAGCACAAAAAAAATTGAGTATTAATGAAGTGAATGGAGCGGTATTTGTTAGATGTGTTCAGGTCAATATGCAAACAGTCCAACTAAGGAAGGGGCCATATAGATTTGGTGTCAGGGAATGAGCCTGGTCAGGCAATTAAAGTTTCAGTGATGGAGCATTTTGGGATCACTGACCACAATTCTGTAGGTTTTAAGTTACTTAAGTTCTGTAGGTTTTAAGGTTAAGAGTAGTCCTTGGATTTTCTAAACTGGTGGAAGGCTAATAACCACAATATTAGGTAGGAACTGGGAAATGCAGAAAACTGAAAGATTGGGGCAGATGTTTGAGGGTAAATCCACATCCGGCATGTGGGAAACTTTCAGAGGTCAGTCCATTAAAGTTCAGGACCAACATGGCCCTGTGAAAATGAAGGATGACAATGGCAAGATTTGGGAACCTTGGATGACAGGAGAAATTGAGAGCTTAGTCACAAGGAGCAAGGAGGCATGTGTATGGTTTAAGAAACTGAAGTCAGACAGAACTCCTGAAGAATTCAAAGATAGCAGGAAAAGACTCAAGCAAGAAATAAGGAGGGCGAACGGGGGCCATAAAATGTTTTTGGCAAACAGATTAAGGAAAATTCTAAGGTGTCTTGTACATATATAAGGAGCAAGAGGGTAGCTAGGGAAAGGGTAGATCCACTCAAGAACAAAGGAGGAAATTTATGCACGGAATTGGAGTAAGCGGGTGAGGGCTTTATTGAATACTTTGCATCAGTATTCACAAAGGAGAGGGGCATGGTGGATGGCGAGTTTCAAAAGTGGTATGTTGATATTCTGGGGCATGTCAATACAAAAAAGGAGGTAGCGTTGGCTGTTTTAAAAAGTATCATGTCAGACAAGTCTCCAGGACCTGATGGGATCTATCCCAGAATGCTGAGGGAGGCAGGTGAGGAAATTGCTGGGGCCTGATATGAAATCTTTGTGTTCTCTTCAGTCACAGAAGAGGCCCCAGAGGATTGAAGATTAGCCAATGTTGTTCCTTTATTTAAAAAGGGCAAGAGATACAATCCAGGAAATTACAGGCCAGTGAGCCTTACGTCAGTGGGAGGGAAATTATTGGAGAAGATTCTTGGGGATAGGCTTTACTCAAATGGAAAAAATATGGATTTGTTAGCCAAAGGCAGCATGGTTTTGTGTGGGAAAGGTCGTGTCTCACAAACTTGATTAAGTTTTTCAAGGAAGTAACAGATGATTGATGAGGGCAGGTGTTGTCTGTATGGACTTGAGCAAGGCCTTTGATAAGGTCCCTCATGGCAGATTGATACTGAAGGCAAAGTCACATGGGACCTGTGGTGAGCTGGTGAGATGGAAACAGAATTGGCTTAGTCATAAAAGACAGAGAGGAGCAGTGGCAAGGCGTTTCTTTGACAGGAGTACTGTGATCAGTGGTGTTTTGCAGGGAACGGTGTTGGGACCCCTGTTGTTTGCAATATATATAAAGGATTTTGAGGAGAATGTAGATGCCTGATTAGTAAGTTTGCAGATGACACAAAGATTGGAGGAGCTGTGGATAGTGAGGTGGATTGCCAGAGGATATAGCGGGATATAGATAGGCTGGAGAGACTTGGGCAGAGAAATGGCAGATGGAGTTTAATCCGGATAAATGCAAAATTATGCATTTTGGAAGATCTAGTGCAGGAAGGAAGTATATAGTAAATGGCAGAACCCTTCGTTACATCAACATACAGAGGATCTAGGTGTACAGGTCCACAGTTCCTGAAAGTAGCAACACAAGTGGATAAGGTAGTCAGGAAGGCATATGGCACACTTGCCTTTGTTGGTTGGGGCATGAAGTATAAAAATTGCTAAGTCATATTGTAGCTGTATCGAACTTTAGCTTGTGCAGTTGGTGTACAGTTCTGGTTGCCACACTACCAGAAGGATGTCAAGATTTTGGAGAGGGTACAGAAATGGTTTACCAGGATATTGCATGGTTTGGAGACTATTAGCTATGAGGAGAGATTGGACCAACCTGGTTTTCACTTGCACATCGAAGCATGAGGAGCAACTTCACAGATGTTTAGAACATTATGATAGGCATGGACAGAAGTTGGAGCCTTTTTTCCAGGACAGAAATGTCAATTACTAGGGGATATAGGTTTCAGGTAAAAGAGGGTAAGTTTAAACATTTGAGAGGCGTGGTTCTTTAACTCAGAGGATGGCAAGTACCTGGAATGCGCTGCCAGAGAAAGTTGTGGAAGCAGATACAACAATGGCATTTAAGAGGTATATGAATAGCCATGAAGTGTGAATAGAGGCAAGAGTTTTAATTCAAAAAGTCGTCATGTGTCGGTGCAGTCTTGGTGGGCCGAAGGGCCTGTTCACGTGTTATACTGTTCTTTGTTCTTAGCCCAGCTCCACCTCGGTCTTGATCATTTACATGCACCTGTTGATATAGTGGGAGTGAGCCGTTGTTTGGGTTTATCATCAGTCATGTATGTTCTTTTTTAAAGGAAGGTTCCCCCTAATTTCTCCCCAATTTCCATTAAGTTGCCTTCCTCCCCATCTCTCCTCAAGGAGCTGACTCTTTCTTAGAGCAGTCTCCCTGGCTTCAAAGTGCCATCTGGAGCCTCATGTTTTTTGTCTGTGAGGCTTGATGTTGAGATCGGCGGCCTATTTGGCTTTGGAATGAGAAAAGAAAAAAAAAATCTTGATCTCGCCCAACTCCTACCTCTGTGCAATTTCTAAGGAGAAGATCATTGGATAGAAGCTGGGAGAAATAAAGTTGGCCATAGCCAATTATGTTAAGCACACAGCCCACAATGTTCTGGATGTGATCAGCTATCACAGCATAGATAGGAAATCCAGCCTAGGCCCTGAGGCCTTTATAGTTCAGTATTATTGGACAAATGTTTCTGCACTAGACCATCAAGTGTTTGTATTTTTATTTTCCCCAAGATTATATGTTAGACGTCCTACCTAACTCCAGGACCAACATGTTCTCAGCTCCTTGCTATGTAAAATCATATCATGAAAAACATTGAATATTTGTATATGATTGCTGTAACTCTCCCCTGGCTTGCTTAGAAAGGGCATAGTGTGCATTGTTTATTGCGCAGTGTGAAAGGTCAATATGATCTTCTGCACTGCACTACATAGGCCAGATCTTAATGATCTGTCCATATTCAATCCAATTAAATCTTTCAGCATTCTAGAAATAAAGTGACCACTGAAGGTGCTGACATGGACTGTGGTCCATCATTTGCCCATCATTGCTTGTCAATCACTTCATGTTAGTGACTAGTTCAAATTGCTGAAAATAGACAATAGACAATAGGTGCAGGAGTAGGCCATTCAGCCCTTCGAGCCTGCACCGCCATTCAATATGATCATGGCTGATCATTCCTAATCAGTATCCTGTTCCTGCCTTATCTCCATAACCCTTGATTCCACTATCTTTGAGAGCTCTATCCAACTCCTTCTTAAATGAATCCAGAGAGTGGGCCTCCACTGCCCTCTGGGGCAGAGCATTCCACACAGCCACCACTCTCTGGGTGAAGAAGTTTCTCCTGAGCTCTGTCCTAAATGGTCTACCCCGTATTTTTAAGCTGTGTCCTCTGGTTCGGCACTCACCCATCAGTGGAAATATGTTTCCTACTGCCAGAGTGTCCAATCCTTTCATAATCTTATACGTCTCAATCAGATCCCCTCTCAATCTTCGAAACTCAAGGGTATACAAGCCCAGTCGCTTCAGTCTTTCAGTGTAAGGTAATCCTGCCATTCCAGGAATTGACCTCGTGAACCTACGCTGCACTCCCTCAATCGCCAGAATACTGAGCTGTGATTAGGAATTTGACTCACCAAAGGTTACCAAATGATCAGAGAGCTGGTCCACAGGGATTCATTCTTTCTGAGCTGAGTGCTTTGAAATGCAGGAAACCAGAAAGATCATCAAAACCTTTTGGTTTACTTGGTTCCTGAGCTGGCACTGGGTCAGTGGCCACTGAATAGCATCAGGAGCACATCCATGGTCCAATGGAGTAAATCACTGCACATTGAGGCAGACATGGAGTGGTCATAGGGGACTTGACAATTGAGAGGTCAGAAGCATTCGAGCAACCATCTGTGTTACATCTGTACAGTGTGATGCCTCGTTGGTGTCAGTCTATACAACAACATCACTAAAAGGAGGCAGGACATTTTGTGTGAAAAAGGTAACAGCCAGAAGTCCTGCTCCTGTTGACTTTGGAAGGAAAAGAATTTGTGTTTCTGAAGTCAGAAGTACCTGAATTAGTGAGGAGATCCATGATGGCCTCAAAAAAACCTAACAATCACTCCAACTTTGTCAGACTAAGAGGATCTTAAATGCATGAAATGTAAACAGTACAGACATAAGTAAGAGCATGATATAGAGGCAATAACAAAGAGTTGGCTCAATGAGAAGGTAGCGTGGGCATTTTCCTATCAAGGACAGAGAAAAATATCCAAGGCCAGAGATCCTAGGATGACGAATGGTACAGCAATTAAAGTGACATCACATGGGAAAACCACAAACCAAAAAAACCAAATTTGCTGAAAGACTCCCTCAAAATAATTACAACAAGATTCTTTTTTAGTTTTTACTGTAACATGATTCAGAACCAATAACATGTATAATTTAATAGGGAAATGATAGTTTTATAATAAGGTAAATTCCACTTTAAGTAGTTAATCCAACTACTCTGTCGTATGCAATCACAAGAATTAGCATCATTTCAACACGCACAAATGCTACGACATAGTGACGCAGTTCCACAAATTGCTGTTCTCTGCTTACTCAGAGGAGGTCCGGTACTCTTGTTGATAATAGCTTTCATCCTTGAGTTTTCCTTGCAACACTATCCATCAGGGTGGGTCATGACAATCCTGATGGCGTGGTTTTCCAAAGGACCAACCAAAACATCCCGGTTCATGTTTTGGCCACTTCTGGGAAAATATCCAGCTCTTTGGTGTTTTCAAGCCATTCTTGCAGTTTTACAGGTTTTAGACCTTTTTAGTCAGCATGCATAGACTCTCCAAGAACTCCTGTCTTCTTTTCAGCCAATAAGAATTACTGACCTCTTTGTCAAAGTGATATGCTTCTTTTTCTCAAAAACAATTCTCTGTGCCCCTCTTCTTGTCTCTGTTTTCTCTTGTAAATCCTCATTTTGTCTGCAGCTCTCGTAATTGTTTGACGGGCAAACGGCTTCTTTCTTAACCTTCTGTTGGCACTGCTTCAAGGTCAGGGGTCACGTGAACTTGTATTTCTTATCATCCAAGAATGGAACAATTGATCCCTTTACAATTGTTGCAAGCTCTTAAAACTACTTTTCAAATGTTCTACAAAGAAATTAGATCCCCACAGATGCTTTGAAGAAATTATACATTTTCCTCACTATACTGTTTCCAGTTCAAAGGTCATCACAATTGTAAGGTGTACAATATAATTCCTGAAGAAGGGCTCATGCCCGAAACGTCGATTCTCCTGCTCCTTGGATGCTGCCTGACCTGCTGCGCTTTTCCAGCAACACATTTTCAGCTCTGTACAATATAATAGACAACCGTGTAAAATACAGATATCTAAAACAAAAGAGGTGCAAAATATGAGTAACAGAACATCAAATAACATAAGAGGAAGCCAAAAAAGACTCTGTAGCCATTTAAATAGTAAAAAGAGAGTGAAGACGTGTTGCTGATACAGACCCAAAGAGGAGAATACTGTGAGTTCAACAACTTCTCCAGAAACATGAGCACCAATTTATACTGACACTCATGTGCAATGTTGTATTGTCTGAAGACTGATCTTTTGAGCAGAATATAAAACCAAGGCTCTATTTGGTCTCTCAGGTGAACACAGAAGAACCCATAGCACTATTCTGCAGGAGACCAGGGGGGAGTTCTCCTGGGTATCATCTGCAACACATAACCAGCAGAAAAAGCAAGCTGTCCAGTCATGACTGACTGCTGTGTTTCCTACATTACAACAGTCGCTACATTTCCAAAGTACTTGATCGGTTTTAAAGCACCTTGGAATGTCCTGAAGTTGTGGAGGACGCAATACAAATACGATTATCATTTCTTGTCACTTTTCTTCCCCTCTGTTTGAGGCACTGACTCTTTTTGAACTACAGCTTCACAACATCCAGAAATCCTTCGCCAAGTGGTCATGAGTTGGCCGAGAAGTACGGTAATTCTGACTACTGAACCACAGAGTGAAGTCTCGTAGCTAAGCCTGAGACTGTGCTAGTCTAACGCCCACACATACAAAACATTGCTACTTAGGTGGAGTGGCTGGATGTGCAGACACATCTGATTTCTTTACATTTCATAGTGCAGGGGTGCTGTGGACAGTTATTGCAACCAAACTGCTATTTTGGCTCATGCTAGGAATTGGTGATGGGACTTCAATTTTATGTGGCTGAGTGCCCACAGGGTACAGTGCACTGATGGAATGGTGGGGCGCACTTTCTGCCCCATCCTCCCAAGGTGGAACAGACTTTCCTCTCTGTATCACTACACATAATGTTTTCATTGCCAGTAAAGAAAACTCACCCAACTGAGTCATGTGATCTTGACAAGCATATCAGCCTACAGTATACAACGTCTGCAGGAAACCAAATAGTTAGACTGTTCTGATTCAACCAGTAGACCGTCTTATCCAGCTGAGATAAGTGACTTCAAGAGACAAGACAACACTGAGACTCCTATCACGTTGGCCTCTACTTAAGATTTCAAGGATATGGGTTTTAAAAGTAAGAGGCCTCTCTGTGATTGAAGTAGTCTTCCATACTTATGAAAGAAAAACATCACATTCACCCCCCCCACCCCCCCCCAGCTTGCTATGTTTATAGAATAGCTCCAATTACGGTATTCACTGCTGTGAAATGCCCTTTTTGTGTCTCTGTGCTACGGCACTGTTACAAGAAATCATTCAGTTATAGCCCAACATCTGCTCTACATTCGGAAAAACCACATTTACAGAGGAGATGTGACTGAGTGGGAGTTGTTCCCAACTAAGATCCAAATTCAGACTTGATGTGGAGGTGCCAGTTTTGGACTGAAGTGAACAAAGACAGAAGTCATATGACATCAGGTTATAGTCCAACAGGTTTATTTGAAATCCCAAGCTTTTAGAGTGTTGCTCCTTCACCTGATGAAGGAGCAGCGCTCCGAAAACTTATGATTTCTAATAAACCTGTTGGACTGTAACCTGGTGTCATGTGACTTCTGACCAAATTCAGACGGATAGACTTTTGATGGGTAAGAGATTTAAGGGTCATTGAACCAAGGCAGGTAGGTGGAGTTAAAGTACAGATTGGTCATGACCTAACTGAATAACCTCAGGGGCGGAATGATCCCACTCCTGTTTCGTTTAAGTTTGATCCAAGTCAAATCAAACAGTTTTGAATGAAGTGAGTCATTGCATGGTGGGAAAATCATCCAATTTAATTCCAACATACATTTAATTTACTTCCGTTTGCTCTCATTGTGAAATCTACTTGCCATTCATATACAGAAACCCAAAGAACTTCATCCTTCCATAGTCACCACCCAAGTGAAAAATCGCCAAAAGCTAAGCCCTTTCTTAGCCATTTATTTCAAAGAATTACAATTTTTAAAATGAGCCCCTCTCTGTTTGTCCAAGACCAGCTGAAAGGTGAGAAAAGCTGTCGAGTCATGGCAATGATTCAATTCCCAACTGTAGCCCTTTCAAGACCTATCTGGTATAGATTACTGACAGCTACAAAATGTCCTTGAGGATCTGATTAAAGTCATACTCACACCACCCTGATCACCGGCCAAACAGTGCAGACTGCACATTTTACTTGGCAGCCCAGAATTTTCTTTTTTGTTATTTTGCTGCTTTTCTTTAGCAGAGGTGAAGGCCATTCACTCCCACGAAGAGCACAAGGGGAAGAGAGCTCGGATGCAGATGGGCAAATTGGCAGACGGCTCTTTCCCACAGGTCCCTGTAGAGGAAGTGGTTGTCGTTACAATTGATGAAGCTTGTCTTCAGGTGACTCAATGCAGGAAAACAGCTCTGCAGTGAAGGAATTGTATCTATGGACAAAATTCTGCTCACCATGATTAAGTTCCCCGCTGAGGATATAGTGCAGTGGTTATGTTGCAGGACTAATTATTGAGAGGCATGGGCTAATAATCCAAGGGATGAGTGTTCAAATCCAATAATGATAGATTGCAAATGTGAAATCAGTTTCCAAAAAAACATTCAAAATTCCCTAGATTCTTGACAGGTCCTAACAGATTGGAAAGTCACAAATATAACACTCCTTTCAAGAAAGGAGAGAGACAGAAAGCAGGAAACTGTAGGCCAGTTCGCCTGGAACTCACTATTAAGGAAGTAGTAGGAGGTCATTTGGAAAATCATAATACAATTAGGGTCAACATGAAAGAGAAATTGTGTTTAACAAATGCACGAGAATAGCCTGAGGATGTCACAAGTGACATGGATAAAAGGACCAGAGTAGATCCTATTTCGATATGGCGATGTCCAATGAATCTTCGGAGTTGAAGCAATGCATGCTACCAGGCCTGAGATAGGCCCAGGCATTAAATACTGCCTTGACTGTCATTTCCTGCTCAATCCACTGCCCTTTCACTGTGGCCCTAGTATCTGTCAAGTTACTGAATTGTACATTTTTCAATAAATTGAATGAGACTTCATCAACATGAAGTTATTAAATCTGGAGAAGTCAGGCCAGACTCGAAATGCTAACTCTCTTTCTCTCTCCATAGATGCTGCCAGACCAGCTGATTTTCTCCTGACCTTTTCCGTGACTGTATTCAGAATAACCTGCACAGGGAGAACTTCTGCGGCCCCAGCACAGACTGCATGCTGTCTCCTCTTGGAATCTGAACCCACTGAATGAGAGACCAGCTGAGGTGGAGGGGGTCCCAAATTTGTGCTGGACTTCCTCCAATTAAAGTTATGCAGCTTCCTCCAACTAATCGAGCCAAAACTACTTCAGTGGGACATTGATTCATCAAGTTATTTGAAGTCAAGAGGGCTGAATCCGAGTATAGGTCTCAGCCTTCCTGTAGTCACTGATGTGTCAGATTAGACAGACAACAATTATTCGTACTTATATAACACTTGAAAAGCAAATCTTCCCCCAGTGCTTCACATTGTCTTCTGGCACCTCACCTGTGACTGGGCATTGGCTAACATAGAAAATTACAACACAGTACAGGCCTTTCAGCCCTTGATGTTGTGCAGACCTGTAGAACCAATCTGAAGCCCAACCAACCTACACTGTTCCATTTTCATCCATATGTTTATCCAATGATCATTTAAATGTCCTTAAAGTTAGCGAGTCTACTACTGTTGAGGCAGGGTGTGGAATGCCCCTACTACTGAGTAAAGAAACTACCTCTGACATCTGTCCTATATCTATGTCCCCTCAATTTAAAGCTATATCCTCTCGTGCTAGCCATCACCATCCAAGGAAAAAGAACTCTCATTGTCCACCCTATCTAACCCTCTGATTATCTTATATGTCTCAATTTGGTCACCTCTCAACCTTCTTCTCTCGAACGAAAACAGCCTCCAGTCCCTCAGCCTTTCCTCATAAGACCTTCCCTCCATACCAGGCGACATCCTGGAAATCTCCTCTGCACCCTTTCCAAAGCTTCCACATCCTTCCTTTAATGCGGTGACCAGAACCGTATGCAATATTCCGAGTGCGGTCGCACCAGAATTTTGTACAGTTGCAACATGACCTCGTGGCTCCAAAACTCAATCCCTCTCCCAATAAAACCTAATACACGGTATGCTTTCTCAACAACCCTATCAACCTGGGTGGCAACTTTCAGGGATCTATGTACGTGAACACCGAGATCTCTCTGCTCATCTACACTGCCAAGAATTCTGAACCCACTGAATGAGAGACCAGCTGAGGTGGAGGGGGTCCCAAATTTGTGCTGGACTTCCTCCAATTAAAGTTATGCAGCTTCCTCCAACTAATCGAGCCAAAACTACTTCAGTGGGACATTGATTCATCAAGTTATTTGAAGTCAAGAGGGCTGAATCCGAGTATAGGTCTCAGCCTTCCTGTAGTCACTGATGTGTCAGATTAGACAGACAACAATTATTCGTACTTATATAACACTTGAAAAGCAAATCTTCCCCCAGTGCTTCACATTGTCTTCTGGCACCTCACCTGTGACTGGGCATTGGCTAACATAGAAAATTACAACACAGTACAGGCCTTTCAGCCCTTGATGTTGTGCAGACCTGTAGAACCAATCTGAAGCCCAACCAACCTACACTGTTCCATTTTCATCCATATGTTTATCCAATGATCATTTAAATGTCCTTAAAGTTAGCGAGTCTACTGCTGTTGCAGGCAGGGTGTGGAACGCCCCTACTACTGAGTAAAGAAACTACCTCTGACATCTGTCCTATATCTATCTCCCCTCAATTTAAAGCTATATCCTCTCGTGCTAGCCATCACCATCCAAGGAAAAAAACCTCTCATTGTCCACCCTATCTAACCCTCTGATTATCTTATATGTCTCAATTAGGTCACCTCTCAACCTTCATCTCTCGAACGAAAACAGCCTCAAGCCCCTCAGTCTTTCTTCATAAGACCTTTCCTCCATACCAGGTGACATCCTGGAAAATCTCCTCTGAACCCTTTCCAAAGCTTCCACATCCTTCCTTTAATGCGGTTACCAGAACCGTATGCAATATTCCGAGTGCGGTCGCACCAGAGTTTTGTACAGCTGCAACATGACCTCGTGGCTCCAAAACTCAATCCTTCTCCCAATAAAACCTAATACACGGTATGCTTTCTCAACAACCCTATCAACCTGGGTGGCAACTTTCAGGGATCTATGTACGTGAACACCGAGATCTCTCTGCTCATCTACACTGCCAAGAATCTTACCATTAGCCCAGTACTCGGCATTCCGGTTGCTCCTTTCAAAGTGAATCACCTGACACTTTTCCACATTAAACTTTCAGCTAGCCAATTTCTGATCCAAACTGCTAAATCACTCTCATTCCCGTGCCTCCATATTTTGTGCAATAGCCTACTGTGGGGAACCTTATCAAATGCCTTCCTGAAATCCATATACACCACATCAAATGCTTTACCCTCATCCACTTACTTGGTTACCTTCTCAAAGAACTCAATAAGGTTTGTGATGCATGACCTACCCTTCACAAAACTGTGTTGACTATCCCCAATCAACTTATTTCTTTCTAGATGATTATAAATCTCTTATAACCTTTTTCAACAACTTACCCACAAATAAAGTAAGGCTCACTGGTCTATAATTCCCAGGGTTGTCTCGACTCTCCTTCTTGAACAAGGGAACAACATTTGGTGGTGCCACTATTTAAGAAAGGCAGTGAGGAAAAGCCAGGGGATGGTAGACTGGTGGACAGGTTGTCAGAGGGGATCCTGAGGGACAGGATTTACAAGTATTTGGAAAGACAAGGACTGATTAGATATAGTCACGATGGCTTTGTGCGTGGGAAAACATATCTCATGAATGTGATTGAGTTTTTTTGAGGAAGCAACAAAGAGGATTGATGGAGGTAGAGTGGTGGACGTGATCTAAATGGACTTCAGTAAGGCTTTTGACAAGGTTTCTCATGGGAGACTGGCTAGCAACTTTGGATCACATGGAATAAAGGAAGAACTAGCCGTTTGGATACCAAACTGACTTGAAGGTAGACGACAGAGGGTAATGGCGGGGGGTTGCTTTTCAGACTGGGAGCCTATGACCAGTGGTGTGCCACAAGGTTCGGTGCTGGGTTCACAACTTTTCGTTATTTACATAAATGATTTGGATGTGAACATATTTTTTAAGTTAGCAGGCACAAAATTGGAGGTGTCATGGACAGCAAAGAAGGTTACCTCAGATTACAACAGGATCTTGATCAGATGAGCCAATGGGCCAAGGTTTGGCAGATGGAGTTTAATTTAGATGAATGTGAGATGCTGAATTTTGGAAAAGCAAATCAGAGCAGGACTTATACACTTAATGGTAAGGTGGCGTTTGGTATGCTTTCCTTTATTGGTCAGAGTATTGAGTACAGGAGTTGGGAGGTCATGTTGCGGCTGTACAGGACATTGGTTAGGCCACTGTTGGAATACTGAGTGCAATTCTGGTCTCCTTCCTATCGGAAAGATGTTGTGAAACTTGGAAGGGTTCAGAAAAGATTTACAAGGATGTTTCCAGGGTTGGAGGAGTTGAATTATAGGGAGAGGTTGAATAGGCTGGGGCTGTTTTCCCTGGAGCACTGGAGGGGTGACCTTATAGAGGTTTATAAAATCTTGAGGGGCATGGGTAGGGAAAATAGACAAGGTCTTGTCCCTGGGGTGGGTAAGTCCAGAACTAGAGGGGCATAGGTTTAGGGTGGAAGGGGAAAAATTTAAAAGAGATCTAAGGGGCAATTGTTTTGTGCATAGGGTAGTGTGTGTATGGAATGAGCTGCCAGAGGAAATGGTGGAGGCTGGTACAATTACAGCACTTAAAAGGCTTATGGATGGGTATATGCTAAATTGCCCATAATGTTGGGTGCATTAGTCAGAGGGAAATGCGTCTGGGTGGGTTACTCTTCGGAGGGTCGGTGTGGACTGGTTGGGCTGAAGGGTCTGTTTCCACACTAGTGAATCTAATCATGAATAGGAAGGGTTTAGAGAGAAATGGCCAAGTGCTGGCAAATGGGAGTAGATTAGGGTAGGATATCTGGTCGATGTAGATGAGTTGGACTGAGGGGTCTGTTTCTGTGCTGTACAACTCTATGACTCTAAAAGCGTAACCAGGACATAAGTGTTAAAGGAGGTCTTAAACCAAGGGAGAGAGGTGGCATTTATGGAGGAAAATCTGGAGCTTAAGACCTCTATACTGTACCTTTAACTGTCCACCTCAGCTTTCAGAATTCCCCATCTGCCAAAGCAGATTGCCTGGACCCGGAAACATATTGCCTTGGTGGCACCCTACCTTCTGAGCATGACAACTCCTAGCTGTCCATCATTGTTGTTGGCAATCACTCGCTAACAAGTACAGTTGTCTACCCAGGAAATTCCACGTCACTGGTCATTGGAACTGTGGGTCCTCGTGTGGCTGACGAGCCTGATCCTATAGCTGCATCTTCCACCATGCATTCGGCAACTGTTTCTGGGAGGTGGAAGTGGTCCTTGGTCTCAGGATCATTGGCATTCCTTTCTCAGGTTCCTTTCCGATAATTCCTCTTTCTAGCAGGTGTTCTCGAAAAATTGTGTTCCTTCAGACAGGAGGTTCTTCCAAGTGGGTTTCTCCTCCCATGCATCGACGTCGATTTTGCATTTCTTGAGGGAAGTCTTCAGGGGCTCCTTGAACCCCTTCCTTCTTCATCCTTTCATTGGCGTGCCTTCCTCAAGGTGGGTGAAGATGATTTGCTTTGGCGGTCGGACCTCGGAACCCTGAGCATATGGCTGGCCCAGCAGAGTTGCTTTGGATATCATGGCCTCGATTGATGCTGGTGCAAATGGCTGCTTCAAGGATGTTCACGTTAGTACACTTGTCCTCGTGGGTGATGCGTTCAATAACTTCATCCTGACGTTAACTCTAGTTCTCAGCATTGAACAAGACAACACACTGAAATATTAACCTACCCCTCCGTTTAACAATGGCAACAGACTTCCTGTGTTCTCCTTTACTGAATCAAAATATAAAACAGAAGGACAAAGGTGAAGGAAAGTTGACAACTCTGGTTGGATTCATTCCCAGAGATAGCGTTATTATCAATCAGCGTTATTTTCACTCCACCTTCAATGGTTTGCTAGCGAACAAATTAAAGTTCAGAGAAAGCGGAAGAAAAAGCACTTTTTCTTTTCTGATTACATACAGCAGTGTCTAGGAGTGACATTCCTAGATACTGCAGGTCAATCCTGGAAGGCTGGCAAAAGTAGTGAGAGAGGAGATGTACGCACAGAGAAATATGTTCGAGTTACAACATCCATCATTCTAAGTCATGTAAACTCTTGGAGTCAACACCACTGTTTTTAACTGGACAATCCATTTGGCTTCTTGAGAAGTTTCTAAGATTGTGAAGAGATTTCAAAGACTTTTTCTTTAAAAAGTAAGTTTCTGATGTTGAGGTATTATTCATATCTCAGAACTGGACTGCAGATAACCATCCCAATTCCACGTGGCCAATCTTACATTCCACCCGGCTTTGAACTGATATAAACGTAGAAATGCTGTGCTAACCAAACCACTTTCACCCAGCTCTGAAGAGTAATCGGAGTTATGAAATCCCCATTCAAATCTGGAGTTTTGATTAATCTTTGAAAGGCAGCTGAGCCTTCAATAGCTTCATTGGCTGCACTCTCAAACCTTTGGATACGAGTTTATGTTCTTCAGGATTCAGAACACTGGCAATTTCACAAGCAGCTGTGGAGGGGGAAGCAGCTGATAGCTAGCACACAGTGCAACCTTTGTGCTTTACTCTGGGAGCGTAAATCTATCCTGTTCAATGGGCACAGCTTGGACTGGGCAGATAGTCGCCCAGAGCATACCATGTTGAGTCATGTAGTGGGTTCCTCATTGGTCAGGCACGTGTGATCGAACAGTTTCAGTGCCATGGGAAGAGGTCTGCCTGCAGTGAAATTGCAGTCATTATCCTTGAGAACAAAATGGATTAGAAGCAGGCCACTTGGTTCCTTTAGATTGCTCCCACCATGTAATACGATCACACCTAGTCTGACTTTGACCTCAACTTCACGTTTCTGCTACTTCGAGGACCTTTGAGACTCTCATTGGTCAAGAATTTATCTCACTCTGCTTTGAAAATATCCAAAGGTGTCACATCTAGCCTTCCCTGGAGTGCACAGCTTCAAAGACTCGGGACCCTTCGAGGAAAAAAACTGCCTCATCCCCATCCTACATTAGCAACACCTTATTTGTAAACTGTGTGCCCGAGTTCTAGTCCCTCCAGCAGGAGAAAACCACCTTTCAGCATTCACCCTTTGAAGGTCTTATATGTTTCAATTAGATCACTTCTCATTACTTGTAAATGATAGATACACGCCCAATCGATTCAACCTTTCCTCAGATGAAAACTCCCCCAGCCCGGGTATCAGTTGAGCGAATCTTCTCTAATCTCTGAGGTTAACCTGTCATCCCTACAGACTGTAGTATAACCCTGGAAGGCTGGCAAAAGCAGCAAGAGAGGACATGTACCCATGGAAAAATACACCTGAGTCACGACATTCATCATTCAGAGTCATGTAAACTCTCGGGGTCAACACCATTTCTTTTTGTGGATAATCCATTTGGCTTCTCTAGAACACTGACGTCGCTCCTTAATTCAGGGGATCAAATTTGTACACTGGGTTTGTCCAACAGGTGACCTGCAGGCCAGAATGTGGCATGCCAAGTCCATGAATGCAGGAGTTGGAAAGTGGGATTAGTCTTACTAGCCCTTTATGGGGCAGCACGGACTCATTAGGCGAAATGGTGCCCTTCTCCTGCTGTAAATTTCTTTGAACTTGTTCATCGAGGCAGGATTCAATACCCATGCCAACACCTCATGGCATTTGGGAGCATCTGACTCCTGTGTTCCATATGGATTCCAGTTTATTCCTGGTGTGTGTGTGCTGCATCAACTGATCCCTGCTTCCAGTGCTGGGCTGAGGAGGGGACCCTCAAGTTCACAAATGTTGAAAAAAAGGAGAAGGAAGGAATACGCTACAGTTCTTGTTGCTAGTTCACAACCCAGGAAGGGCGTATGACAGTATCAGGTGAGGGTACATTCAGACAGGGTTAGAATGGTCAGATGATCCAGGTCAGGGTAAAGATCTCAGCATGGCTCAGTCTAAGATTCATCCCAGACCAGGAGCATAAAGTCAATAGCTAGCGGAATGGAGTCTGAGGCAGGGATCAAAGACACTATTTGCAGGTTGTGGGCTGTACAGGCTGTTGCTTCATTTAAGCATTAGCTCATCTGTCTGTTGATGGCAGCTCTTCAATAAAGGACACCATTACCATGCACCAGGTGTCCATATTCCTACAAAAATAGAGTGAGCGAGTGAGAATGAGAGTGATTGAGTGTGTGAGTCAATAAGTGAATAAGTGAGTGAGAGTGTGTGTGTTTGTGTGTGTGTGAGAGAGAGAGTGTGCGTGTGTGTGAGTGAGAGAG
>NC_057719.1:83758123-83779981 GCF_004010195.1 Chiloscyllium plagiosum
TGTGCATATGAAAGAGAGTGTGTGTGTGTGAGAGAGTGTGCGTGTGTGTGTGTGACAGAGAGAAAGTAAGTGAGTGAGCGAGCAAACAAGTGAGTGATTTAACGAGCTGGAGAGGTGGATAGAAAGAGTGAGAGAGAGAGTGTGAATGTGTGTGAGAGAGAGAGAGGAGAGAGAGTGAGAGAGAGAAGAGATAGAGTGATTGTATGTGAGTGAATGTAGCGAGTGAGTGTGAATAATTTAGTAAGAGAGAGTGACTGAGGTAAGAGCCAGATGCCTTCTATTCAGGAAAACCAATAACTATCTCTCTGAGAGATTCCAAACTAAGCCATTGGACTGACCGTATTCCCACTCTCTCCTGGCTGGCTTGTCACCTTTGACTCTATATAAACATCAAGTGGTCTACAACTTTACTGAAGTTAACTCACACCCAGTCCTTGAACTCACTGATCTATATGGGCTACTGTTCCAGTAAAGCCTAATAAAACTTGCAGCCTTTTGTTCAGGTCTCTCCATTTTCACAGCCCTTACCTCTATGACTGATCGAGGAAGAAGAGAGCCTTTGTATAGCGTGGGAGTGCTCAGCAATGTTTTTCAAGAGGAATGGTGTAACGTTTACACAGTAAAGGTGAAGGACAAATTCTCAAATCTTGCGATTACTTCACCTCCTGTATCAGCTACCACTTAGTTGTAGCACCCTTGACTGAGTCAGAGGTTAAAATCTCAATCCACAAACAGCAGCTGATGCCTCACAGCACTGAGGAAATGCTGCACTGTTGGAGTTGCTGTGTTTTTAGCTTAGATAATAAACCAAAGTTCTATCATCCCTCAAAGATGGAAAGGACTCACTACTTCAGAAAAGACATTTGCCCTGTTATCCTGGCCAACAGCTATCCCTCAACTGATGTTAAAACAGATTATTGGGTTGTTGTTACATTGCTATATATGGAGCTTGCAGTGACAAACTTAGCTGTCATCTTTCCTACTTTATTTCATTTCAAACATTGACTGTACATTGTGAGATCATTAAGTGCAAATGCTTCAGCAATACAAGCTCCTTCTCCTCCACTTAGGCATCTACCAGGCAATTACAACTTCAGCTTGTGACTGAGGTCTACACAGTGGGTTCAATCAATTTCAGCAGCTTGCAGGGGTACAACTAGTCTCAAAGCCAGAGGAAGGGAATTAGGGTTCCTGCACTGCATCATTTCCAGTCAGGACTGCAGACCACATCAGGCTCAATTATGATGCTGCTTTGGATGAATAAAGGTGGAGAGAGCTGACTGGACCTTGGGAGAAGAACGGGATTTGAAATGGTCCCAAAGTGACTTGTTCAGCAATGAAGTCTATTGTAGGCCTGGTAATCTGACACCCAAACCAGACAGGGGGCACAAAGCCATAGCTAACTCACCAGCCACAATTATTAATGCGATCCGATAGTTGAGCAGACCAATCCCACTCAGCTCCTGATAGTTGGGCATTGGCTGGCAGAGACTGAGGGGCATGGCCTTCATTAGCCACTAATGTTCTTTTGGTGGAGGGCGTGGTCTTTAAATCTTTTGGACAAACAACCTCCCCAAGACTTGGATTAGTACAATGTGCCTATTTGGAGGCTACGAGTGGATTCAGCCAGATGCTCGGCTCACCAATACCAAAAATCAAACAACATGCCTTTCACAGTCGAACAGCTTGAGGTACGGTTTTAGAAATAAAGAATCTCTGGACATGGCCAGCTCGAGGAGCCATTATGCTGATTCATACCTCAGTAAACAAAGAAGGGGAATGCAAAAACACCAGGGTTGTTGGCAGGATTGGAGATGCGAGGTGCTATTATCAGACAGAGGGGTTAATGTTCTGAAATATTGCAAGTGGAGGGTAAAGGTTTGTTAATGTTAGAGGTTCTGTGCATGGGGAGGGAAGAGTTAATGTTCATGACCCATGCTGGCGCTTGATCAGTAATCTATATCACACAATATAAAAAAAAAGTTCTATCTGCCTCTCTGGTTCCTGCTACAAAGAAGGTGGAAAATCATCAGCTGGGGCCCTGATCAGATTGTCGGAAGTCTGAAAATGTCACGATGGTTCGTGCTGAAATGTCAAATTTCCTGCCTTTGCAGATTTATCTCCCCCGCTCAGGTTGCAATGAACACTGTCTGCTCTCTCTATTTGCATATTTTTTTTTAAAAAACCTCTTAATAAAAAAGACATTTTTAAAAACTTCCTCTGGTCAATCATCAGCTGAATTTAAGCTAAACCAAACAGTCTTATGTCCTGCCTCATCCTGAGCTCAGCTTCCTCCCCTTACTTCTAATCTGTCTTCAAAGGCTTGTTCCCCTCACTATACTGCCCCATGCTTGCTCCTGACCAAAGAATCATTCAGCACAGAAAGAACAATCATTTTTGTACTCTTTCCTCTGCAGAGTTAACGGATTAATCGCACTTCCTTTCCCTACGGTTCTCCAAGTGAAAAACAGTGCATCCCTAATCACTGGGTAAAATACATTCTCCTTCACTTCTGTTTGTTTTGACAATCACCTTAAATCTGCATCTTCCAGTTACTGGCCCACCTGCCTCTCTTTCAAGTCAAATTCCAGATTTTGAATGCCTTTATTAAAACTCCCCTAGATTCTCCTGCTTTAGGGAGAACTGTCCCAGCTTCTCTGATTCTGCCACAAAACCTGGATTCCCATAATTCAATATCGTTCAAATAAATCTCCACAATCCTTCTATGGTCTTGAGATCCTTTCTCAAGTGTGGTGCACAGAACTGACTGCAGCTGAACCCTAAGCTTACTGTTGTACTCCAAGCATCTGTTTGTAGAGTCAAGCTTCCCAAGTGCCTTACAACTCAATTTGAGCTACCCAGCTCTAAAGTTGTGTATAATTACACACCATCACGGTATGGCACGGGACAGCATTGTGGCTCAGGGATTAGCGCTGCTGCTTCAGAGCCAGGGACCCAGGTTTGATTCCAGTCTCAGGTGACTCTCTGCGTGTGGAGTTTGCACATTCTCCCTGTCTCTACGTGCGTTTCCTTTGGGTGTTCTGGTTTTCTCTCACAGTCCAAGGATGTGCAGGTTAGGTGGATTGGCCATGCTAAATTGCCCATAGTGTCCAGGGATGTGTAGGTTGGGTGGGTTAGCCATTGGGAATGCAAGGTTATAGGAAAGTGGGTCTGGGTGTGACGCTCTTCAGAGGGTCGGTGTAAACTCGATGGGCCAATTCACAGCTGTGTAGGAAACACAGCAAGTCTACTGGTGCACAGAGAATACTGACAAACAGCAATCAGGTAAATGTTTATCAGCACCCCGTTGAGGAATAAATATGGGCCAAGGATCAGGGAGACATCCCTGCTGCGATCTAAAACAGTGCTATGAGATCTTTCAGCGTCCTGTGAAGACCTGGTTTAACATTTCAACTGAAACAGGGCACCTCTAATTGTGCAGCTTTGTACTGAAATGTCAGCCTGGATTTTTGTATTCCAAGAGTGAGGTTTGGCCCCACAATCTAATTCACAATCGAGGGCACTCCATCCACAGGAAAATATCACACGGTGTAGCCAACATGTACAGCTTCACTTCCCATCAAGGCTGGGTTTCCTTCAGGACACTGGGCTAAGGTTACTGCGACACATTCCCAACTGCATCCCAAGCCTTGCCAGGCTCCACATTAAGTTTCCTTTGTCTTTGCCTCCACCCCAAAGCTCTCCTGAACTTCCTCTCTCTCCATCTTTTGAGATTTTCTCTGGCCTTACAATTGCACTCACACCTTCCCCAAAAACTGGTTTCACTGCCACTCCCACTGCACCATCAACCGCAATGCTTTCGCCCACTGCAAATCTCAGCCTCTCAGGCCATCTTTGATTTATTTATTGGTTAGATTTATTTATTGTCACGTGCATCTTATTACAAAATACAGTGCTGTATAGTGTCGCCACTCTCAAGCACCATCTTAAAACACAAAAGTAAACCAAAACATGGAATATAAAGGCAGAAAAATGAAGAAATACATGAAGTATCCAACTTTACGGGTCCATCTTGTTGAGTGCTCCATAATGGGCCTGGTGGCCAGGCACGCGACCCCTCACTGTGCTGCTGCAGCAACAAAAGTCACCCACTCTTTGGTGCCATTGACACCCTCGCCACTATGAGTCCTCGACAGATCTCACCAATGCAGAGCCACCGATGCCATCGGGTACCACACTGGCTGAAATTTGACTCTGTGTCTGCTTCGGGCCCACCTTGCCGATGACGCCGCTACTGATGCCACTGGGTCTCTTGCTGGGCTCAAACCCAGCTTCACTGCTGCCTCCATGAATCTGCACTGGAAGCAGAAGCCACGTCTCACCACAAAACACCTGCTTGTATTGTGCCCTTGAGCACTTTGTTCATCATCCTTTAAACATCTTCCTGGAATATTGGCCCATGCAGCTCTTCAGAGGCTGGAGCAAAGGCAAATCCTGGACACTCAGGCCACGATTTAAGTTTAGTCGTTCAGCACTGCAACACCGCATATTTCTTTTGTTCGTGGTTGTCCCCTTCCGATTGCCCTACTTGACTCCAACATTCCGGATATTCTGCCTGGAGCAAGCTGACCACCCAACCCCGGAATATTGCCATAGTGCCTGCCTCACCTCAACACAACATAATCCAGAACGTGCTTCATATCCAAATGAGCCACTAACCACCCCTTCAAGACTCTGCTCTGCTCATTACGTGAGCATCACACAGACAACATTTGTAGGCAAGTCCAGTCATAAAACCTGAGAGCCTATCGATGTCTACCCGTCACTTAGAATAAAAGGGACAGAATCAGTGATGTGAGCCTTCAGCAGAAACACATTCATAGGAACTACCCAGCCTGGAGATACTGACACATGCCCTGTGACCTCCTGGAAATAGTGACACACTCCCAGGGACACATGTAAACATTGACACACTCCAGGGAGTCCATGGAATTTCTGACACAGTCCATGTGACCTCATGCAAATACTGAAACACATCTAGATACTGATACATCCTTTGGGATCTCTTGTAAATAATAGCACTCTCCAACATTCTCCTGAAAATCCTCACACATGCCCAGGACAGCATAGTGGTTCATGGTTAGCACTGCTGCCGCACAGCACCAGGGACCCGGGTTTGATTCCAGCCTTGGGAGGCTGCCTGTGTGGAATTTGCACATTCTCCCAGTTTCCTCTGCATGGGTTTCCTCTTGGTGCTCATTTCCCTCCCCCAGTCCAAAGATTAGGTGGCTTGACCGTACGAAGTTGCCCATACTGTCCAGGGATGTGCAGGCTAGGGGGTGCAGCCATGGGATACGCAGGGTTGACAGAGATAGGTAGGGGAAGGTTGGTCTGGCTGGTCTTTGAAGGATTGGCGTGGACTCAATGGTTGAATGGCCTGCTTCCACACTAAGATTCTATGACCAGATTCCAGCTAAGTTCACAATGTGGTACAGTAATTTCCTGGATGAGCCCCCAGTTTGGTTTGGCCAGATGCTGGAGATTGTTCCTCGGGTAATACTATTTCCAGATGGGATACCTCAAATTGTCTACCTTCTGGGGTGAGGAGCGTGACATGGCTCTCCTTCTCCATTTACCCTACTAGTTGGTCACAACGAGGCTAACTTACAGAGAAGCCCTTCATCTTCTTGACACCTTTCTCCCCAACCAGGTAAATTTACGTTTTAAAAGGAATCAGTTTAACTAGACTTTCTTGAGTTAAAAAAGTGAGTTGATTAGTTACTAAAAGTGAGATGAAATAATAGCACAAATCAGAAACGGGTTTAAAAAAATGTAAACAGATGTATGGGTCAGTGTCTGAGACATCCCATGAAGATAACCAAATACTGTGGCCATTACAGAGACTGTTTGCTGGTGACACTGAGACAGATAGCTGAACAGTTCAAGAGTCATGGCTGTGCAGGTTGATCCAAATTCCTTTGTCCTGATCCCTTTCGACAATCGCTGGCTAGCAGCAATTCACAGTGGGAAAATGCGATTTCACTTCCTCCATCTGCGTTGCACAGATATTTAAACAGATTTTCTCAAACCAGTGACCTTCACAGCATAGAACATAGAACATAGAAGAATACAGCGCAGTACAGGCCCTTCGGCCCTCGATGTTGCGCCGATCCAAGCCCACCTCACCTACACTAGCCCACTTTCCTCCATATGCCTATCCAATGCCCGCTTAAATGCCCATAATGAGGGAGAGTCCACCACTGCTACTGGCAGGGCATTCCATGAACTCACGGCTTGCTGAGTAAAGAACCTACCCCTAACATCTGTCCTATACCTACCACCCCTTAATTTAAAGCTATGCCCCCTTGTAATAGCTGACTCCATACGTGGCATACTAGCCTACAGACTGGGATGTCAGGCCACTAACACACACGGATCAAGATTAAAGCTTAGGTTTAACTCCTGTCCCTGTGCATTCTTGAAAGGGGGGAAATGCAACTAGTCTCTTGCCCAGATTGATTTGGAGGCGCCGGTGTTGGACTGGGGTGTACAAAGTTAAAAATCACACAACACCAGGTTATAGTCCAACAGGTTTAATTGGAAGCACTAGCTTTCGGAGCGACGTTCCTTCATCAGGTGGTAGTGGAGTATAAGATCGTAAGACACAGAATTTATAGCAAAAGTTTGTTTTCTTGATTTATTATAATGTTCGCAGTCTGAGTTACTTGTAGAATATTACAGTTCAGTTTTTATTACAAAATTACAATGAAGCTTCTTTGACTCCCATAGGTGTGACATTCTAGGAATCCTCTCCACACAGGCACTAGATTTACACTGGCTAACTTTCACTGCATTAATCTTGTTTTGAAATAAAAATTTTGGAATTTAAAAACTTAACGTGTCCATAGATAATCTTGAATTACGATTCATAGTCATATCAGTACAAATTATATATTCTGGAACACACCCAGACTCTTGTAAATAATGACACAATCCCAGCAGCCTCTCTAAATGGTGGCACACAGAATGGTATTTGATTGGCACAATACTTAAGCAGGGAAGGGTGCTATCACCCTTCAGCATCAGCTGTTAGTGAGGCCACCAGTCACTACTGTCAGCCATCTGGCAATTAATCATTTACTGTTTGGGCTCCTGTCACCTTCAGGTGATGAATTCCCTCCCCCAGGAGGACCAGAAACTTATCAGGTGCAAAGCAGAAGACAGGACATCATGAAAACATGCTGCCCTCTCAACCAAGTAAGTAGTGTTCAGGGCTTCTGAAGCCAGTCAGACAGACTTCAATAAGGGCAAGAAGGTGTGGTTTGCGGGTTTGGGAGAATGGTGAGCCGATAGTGAAGTGGTGAGTCCTGAGAGATGGCTGGGGGTATACCTTGATGGGTGACAGTATGCCCATCAGGAGGCCCCATGTCAAGGTTCACTGGGCAGCCACCTCCCATGGCACAGGTTACATCCACCATTGTTACAATGGCAGCGGCAGCCGGAAGACCTTTAAGTAGCTCAACTGGCTGTGAAGGGATTTGAAGGAGAAATGAAAATTTAAATTTGAGGCACTGTAGGACCAGGAACCAATGTAGAAGAGTTAAGAGGCAGTGATGGATGCATGAGGCTTGATGTGGGACAGAACACAGGCAGCAGAGTTCCAGCTGAGGTGAAAGCTGACAGACTAAGGAGTACAGCCTGGAGTAATTGAGTCTGAAGGCTATGCTCTCTTCGAAGAAGCACCTGGTCCTGAGTCCACGCTATGCTAATGACAAGGCCTGACTGTCTGTGCAGCTATCGCTCTTGGGCATGTGATCCTAAACTTGGCTCCCTTTGTTGTCTGCTCTCTGCCTCTTTTGATTATTGATTGTTTGCTTTCAGAAGTCTACCATTTATGTGGTGAAATGATGTGACACCAGCCAGTCTAGCGTTATCCTACAAACAGCAAGCAGACAATCATGCTCTGGTCACAGGTCAAAGGTGAGTGATGGAAAGGTCACACTGAACAATGGTGGAGCATCCAGTTTGTGTGGTCGCGTTGCTGAGAGTGCCTCTGAGCAGCCAACCAGCACAAAAGGACATGTCAGGACACAACTAATTACTGCCAAGTAACGTTTCTTACAGGGGGAGAAAAAAAAATCAGAAGAATCTCTTGTGAGGCTACGCCTGGTGTTAAACCTTTTATGTAAATGTGGGCTGCTAATGGAGCGTGCGCTGTGCTTCCATTGTACTGTGTGTGTCATGGTCTGTAGTAAACGTGGGAACTCTAGCTTTGTGGAGCCAGCAGAGGGAAGGTAGCGCAAAGGATTGTCTGCTTAGCGCAGCTCATAGATCATGACTGGGTTAAGTTGAGCTCTGATGAACAGGCAGTACTGAAAGTAGCAGTTGCCAACAAAAGGAATTTATTTATAATCAGTCCAGCTTGCTTCAATCTCTTGTCTGAAATATACACTTTATGTTCTTGTTACAATCAATGGTAGCTACCTTAGTTGGACAGTAACTGGAAATTGCAAGCCATCCTAACTAGTTGTGCTGAAGGACACTTCCATATTTCTGGAATTCACTCCCTGTGGTGCAGTCTACATTCCAGACCTCTGTGGCGTGTAGGATTGCCAATTCTGTTTGGCACTCTGATGGTTTCATCATAAGCCCTTCCTGCCTCCAAGTGCACCGCCTAGTCAAAAAAGCTTGAACACATCTCCAATATTTTCCTAGCTACGGACAAATATGGCCAAAGAAACTGAATCGTACACTCCTAAGATTTTCCTCTTGCTCACCGCAAAATATTTAGAAATTAACCTTTAATTTCTGAAGACTGTGGGACAATCCTGGAGGGTTGAGACTTGGTAACAGACTGGGAGGTAGACTTCTCCATGAGCGTGGCCTACCCCCCAGGCTGCTGTGGCTTGGCCTACTCCCAGGCCTGAGTTCAGTCACCATTGATACAATACTCTGCTGGCAATTGTTATGGTGCATGGAGACACAGTGAAATGCTACTGTTATAGCTGGCAGCTCTGTTGTCTAACTTTATTCCTGGACTACTTATGTCCTGGAACAACGTCAGAGATTGACAGCGTATAGTGTGATGCTTAAGACATATGGTAACTGCATACGATTAGAGGACACAGAAATGTTTGTGTTGTCTCTTTCATTGCTTCTTGGACAGTCTGGGAACCATTTCAGTAAATGTTTCTTGACAGGCAATCTTGCTTGGGGCCATGTGGGCCATCATAGCTTGCAGCAGCTTCCATTTTCAATGAACCCGATGGCTCAAATTGCTAAAGGTCCCGTGAGAGAGTCCACACAACGAGGTTTAGGGACCAACTGTGCTGAATTTGCTGCTCTAAGCCTTTGTCTGCTGGTCTCCAGTGATGCCACTTGTACCTCTGAACCACAAGGTTCAGAGTTCAAGTCCCAGTTCAGGACCTGAGCACAAACATCAGAGCTTACACCCATTGGCAATCACTCACTAACTGGTATGATTGTCCACCTAAGAATGTCGTGTGACTGGTCATGGGTTCTGTGGATCGTTGCTTGGCTGGCGAGCCTAATCCTAGCCACATCCAAGACCACACATTTGGCAGATGTTTCCAGGAGTGGAATTGGTCCTTCACCTCAGAATCATCAGTATCCCTTTTTCCGGTTCCTTTTCCATATTTCCAATTGCTGACAGGCGCCCTCAGTGAATGGTATCCCTTCATACAGGAGATTCCTTCAAGCTGGTTTCTTTTTAGCGAGGGTATCCCAGGCGTCGACAGCTATATTGCATTTCTTGAGGGAAGCCTTCAGGGAGTCTTTGAAATGCTTTCTTTGTCTGCCTGTCATTTGACTGCTTTCCTAGAGCTAGGTGAAGAAGATTTGCTCTGGCAGGTGAACTCAGCCGTGGTTGGCCCAGTGGAGTTGGTTCAGCATGTTCACGGCCTTGATACTGGTGCTATCAGCTCCTTCAAGGATACTGATGTCGGTACATCTGTCCTCTTGGATAGTGTGGAGAATCTGTCTCAAAATTGATGGCACTTATCAAATACTCTGAGGTGGCATCTATACACAATCCAAGCTTCAGAGGCATAGAGAAGAATCGGAAGACTGACTACCTCATTGACAAAGATTTTGGTATCCATGTGGAAAATAGGTGCAGGAGTGGGCCATTCGGCCTTTCAACCCTAAATCACCACATCACCATTCAATATGATCATGACTGATCATGCAATCTCAGTATCCCACTCCCGCTTTCTCTCCATACCCCTTGATCCCTCTAGCCGCAAGGGCCACTGTCCAGCTCCATCTTGAATCTATCTAACGAACTGGTCCCAACAGCTTTCGGTGGTAGAGAATTCCACAGGTTCCCAACTCTCTGAGTGAAGAAATTCCTCCTCAGCTCAGTCCTGAATGGTTCAGTCCGTATTCTTGACTGTGACCCCTAGTTCTGCACTTTCACAACATCGGGAATATTCTTTCTGCATCTAGCCTGTCCAGTCATATCAGAATTTTATATGTTTCTATGAGATTCCCCCCCACCTCACTCTTCTAAATTCCAGTGTGTACCAGCCCAGTTGATCCAGTCTTTCTTCATGTGCTAGTCCTGCCTTCTGGGAATCAACATGGTGAACCTTCGCTGGACTTCCTCAATTAACTCCCTAATAGTCCTTCCTCAGAAATGTGGATCAAAACTGCATACGATACTCAAGGTGTGGCCTCACCAAGGCCCTGTATAACTGCAGCAAGACATCCCTACTCCTATATTCAAATCCTCTCAATACATCGCAGATGTGCTGACAGAATGCACTGCCAAAGAAGCAGATGGTTGGACTAGATGTTAATCTAAGACCTCTTTTGTCCTTTTTGCTGAAGTTAAAGACCATAAAGTCATAGAAACAGCACAGAAACAGACCCTTTAATCGAACCAGTCCATGCCGAACCAATCTCAAACTAAACTAGTCCCACCTGTCTGCTCCTGGCCCATATCCTTCCAGACCTTCCTCATTCATTTATCTAACCAAATGTCTTTTAAACGTTGTAACTGTACCCGCATCCATCACTTCCTCAGGAAGTTCATTCCGCACATGAACCACCGTCATGTGCAAAACATTTGCCTCATCTTTTTTAAATCTCTCTCCTCTCACCTTAAAAACATGCCCCCTACACTTGAAATCCCCTATCCAAGGGAAAAGGCAACTACTATTAGTTGTCTCTGTCTATACCTCTCATTATTTTATAAACTTCTATCAGGTCAACTCGCAACCTCCTACAGTCCACTGAATAAAGTCCCAGTCTATCTAGCCTTTCTTTATAACTCAAACCCTCCATACCTAGCAACATCCTGGTAAATGTCTCCTGAACCCTCTCCAGTTTAATAATATCCTTCCTGTAACTGTGCAACCAGAACTGGACACAGGATGACATTATTTTGAAGCAAAGCAAAGTTTGTTTGTCATCTTGGCCAATATTTATCCCTCTGCAACATCACAAATAAACATTATTTGATCATTATCCCGTTGCCATTCGGGGGAAATTTGCTGAGCACAATGTGCTGCATTTCTTACATTACATCAATGAAGTACATTTTGCAAGTCTTTTTCAAAGAATTAGTTTCTGCACATCAGATTCACTTCAACCAAGGATTTCTGCCTTGATGCCTCTCCAGTAGGTCTTCCTAGAAAATGCCCTGCTGCCTAGAACGGACTCAATGTGTCTCTCTCCACAGTCAAAACCTTTTCACTGATCTCTCAGCCATCACCTTTTGCTTCTCTCACCTTTATCGATCCGTGAAAGGCTCTGAGCAATTTCTCATAGAGATGTACAGCACAGAAACAGACCCTTCGGTCCAGCTTGTCCATGCTGACCAGATATCCTAAACTAATCTAGTCTCATTTACCAGCCTTTGGCCCATATTCCTCTAAACCTTTCCTACTCATATACTCATCTAGATGCCTATTAAGTGTTGTAATTGTACCAGCCTCTACTACCTGCACTGGCAATTCATCCCATACACGCACCACCCTCTGCGTGAAGAAGTTGCCCCTCAAGTCCCTTTTATATCTTACCCCTCTCACCTTAAACCTATGCCCTCTAGTTCTGGACTCCCCCACTCTGTAAAAAAGACCTTAGCTGTTCAACTTGCTTAAGGTTTGCGATATGAAAATAAATTACAGTCATGCACAGAGGTGAGGGGGAATGAGGCTCAGTGGTGATGCATGTTTTTGCCAAATAGCCTGTCAGTATGGAAGAGATGCAGATGAGAGGAGGCATTTCTGTCCAGAAGAAAAGGCTGAGGTCTCCCTTGTACAACAACTAATTCGTTGTCTTGAATGAACCAAACATGTTACTTAATTGCAGTCTTTCAGAGAAGAGCAGTCAAGTGGATAAGGGACACAAGCTTTTAACTGTTAGGGGTTTCTGTTGCCCTTTGGGAGAAACTGATCAGAAATATAAATGAGGAGGTTTAGAAATTCTGCCTGGAAAAGAAACAAAACGCTGGCAGCTGTGTTTGTCAAGCGTGGAGGTTTTGATTTGCTTAATGAGGGGAGAGAAAAAAAAACACTTGGATTGAAAACTATATTGGAAAAGGTCTAGGACTGTGGTTGGTTTAGTAATCTAGGTCAGGGAATATCTGTGCGGTTTCTGGGCCTGTTTGTGTGAATACCAATCTGTGTTTCATTCCCACTTTATTTTTTCCCCATCGGTCGAGAGGATTTCGAATCTCAAGACGAGAGTAGTGCTTGACAAAGCAAACATCTTACACCCAGTCCTCCACCACAGCTCAGCTGGTACTTATTAAGAACCTCAGGCATGAAAAACCTGTTACCAAACTCCGTCAATATTTTTGAGGCCTCTCTCGCTCTCTGTGCACTTCTGCCTTCTCCCTTAACTCATGCAAAATTCAAATGATGAGGCATCACCTGAGTACTGTGCTGATAGCATAGTTTGAGCGGCCAGCTATCTTGTCCCTTGTCCACCTCTGAATTTTCTCTCCATCATGACTGGGATGTAGGAACAGGGGCAGGTCTTTCACTATGTTCCACAATGAACTAGATTATGTCTGATCTATACCTAAACCCTATCCACGCACAATCCTTAATACCCTTGCCTAACAAAAAGTTGTGAAATAATCATTTGATCTTGATTTTACTGCCACATGTATTTTACAGTCAGAATACAACAAAATACAGCGAAAAGCTTTCATTTGTTGCCATGAAATGGCATCATTTTGAATAATTTAAACATAAGGAAAAATAAAGCAAAGATACAGCTTAATGGAGACAGGCCTTTTGGACCAACCTGGTCCACGCTAACCCCATTTCCCTGCACTTGGCCCATATCCTTCTAAACCTTTTCTATCTGTGTATTTGTCTTTTAAATTCATTTCTGCAGCGGGACCAGAGAGAGCAGAAACCAGGGGGCTGTCAGGAAGGTAAATTCTTCATTTAAAAACTGACCAGGGTGCAGAGGCTTCTGGGATTTTATTTCCCAGGTATATAAATTGGGTGTTTGCTACGACATAGGTAGGAAAAGGGATGGTGATATAAGGCACAAATTCAGGGAGCTAGGGTGGAAGCATAGAACGAGAACAAACAGAGTTGTTATCTCTGGTTTGTTGCCTGTGCCACATGCTAGAGGCAAGGAATAGGGAGAGAGAGGAGTTAACAAGTGGCTACAGGGATGGTGTAGAAGGGAGATACCTGGATAATGGGGTTCATTCTGGGGTAGGTGGGACCTCTACAAACGAGATGGGCTACACCTGAACCAGAGAAGTATTAATATCCTTGGGGGGGTGGGTGGGGGATGCGGGGGGAGTTTGCTCATGCTCTTCAGGAGGGTTTAAACTAATTCAGTAGGGGGATGGAAACCTGAATTGTAGCTCCAGTGTACAGGAAGTTGAGAGTAGTAAGGTCATGAATAAGGTTTCAAGGTTGCAGGAGTGTACCGGCAGGCAGGAAGCTGGTTTGAAGTGTGTCTACTTCAATGTCAGGAGCATCCGGAATAAAATAGGTGGACTTGCAGCATGGGTTGGTACCTGGGACTTCGAGGTTGTGGCCATTTTGGACACATGGATTGAAAAGGGTCAGGAATGATTGTTGCAGGTTCTGGAGTTTAGATGTTTCGGGAAGATCAGGGAAGGTGGTAAAAGAGGCGGAGGTGTGGCATTGTTAGTCAAGAACAGTATTACGGTGGCAGAAAGGACGTTTGAGGACTCGACTACTGAGGTAGTATGGGCTGAGACGAGAAACAGGAAAGGAGAGGTCACCCCTTTGGGAGTTTTCTGTAGACCTTCCAGAGACATAGAGGAAAGGATTGAAAAGATGATTCTAGATAGGAGTGAAAGTAACAGGGTAGTTGTTATGGGGGACTTTAACTTTCCAGATATTGACTGGAAACACTATAGTTTGAGCACTCTAGATAGGTCAGCTTTTGTCCAATTTGTGGAGGAGGGTTTCCTGACACAGTATGTAGACAGGCCAACAAGGGGCGAGGCCACATTGGATTTGGTACTGGGTAATAAACCCGGCCAGGTGTTCGATTTGGAGGTAGGTGAGCACTTTGGTGATAGTGACCACAGTTTGGTTATGTTTACTTTATCGATGGAAAGGGATAGATATGAAAGAGCTATAACTGGGGGAAAGGCAATTATGATGTGTTTAGGCAACATTTAGGATACCTAGAGAGGGAAGGAAACTGCAGGGGATGGGCACAATTGAAATGTGGAGCGTTTTCAAGGAACAGCTACTGCGTGTCCTTGATAAGTACGTGCACGTCAGGCAGGGAGAAAGTGGTCGAGCGAGAGAGACGTGGTTTACTAAAAAAATTGAATCTCTTGTCAAGAAGAAGAAGGTGGCTTATGTAAAGATGAGACATGAAGGGCATTTAACAGTTATAAGTCAGCCAGGAAGGACCCAAAGAGAGAGCTAAGAAGAGCCAGGATGGAATATGAGAAGTCTTTGGCAGGCAGGATCAAGGAAATCCCCAAAGCTTTCTATAGGTATATCAGGAATAAAAGAATGACTAGGGTAAGATTAGGGCCAGTCAAGGACACTAGTGGGAAGTTGTGCATGGAGTCTGAAGAGATAGGAGAGGTGCTGAATGACTATTTTTTGTCAGCATTCACACAGGAAAAATACAATGTTATCAAGGAGAATACTGACATACAGGCTGTTACATGAGATGGGATTGAGGTTCACAAGGAGGAGGTGGGAGCAATTCTGGAAAATGTGAAAATGGATAAGTTCCTTGGGCCAGATGGGATTTATCCTCGGATTCTCTGGGAAGCCAGGGAGTACATTGCAGAGTCATAGAGATGTACAGCATGGAAACAGAACCTTCAGTCCAACTAGTCTATGCCGACCAGATATCCCAAACCCAATCTAGACCCACCTGCCAGTGCTTGGCCCATATCCCTCTAAACCTCTCCTACTCATATACCCATCCAGATGCCTTTTAAATGTTGAAAATGTACCAGCCTCCACCACTTCCCCGGTAGCTCATTCCATACACGCACTACTCTCTGAGTGAAAAAGTTACCCCTTAAGTCTCTTTTATATCTTTTCGCTGTCACCCTAAATCTATGCCTTCTAGTTCTGGACTCCCCCACCCCAAGGAAAAGATTATGTCTATTTATCCTATCCACGCCCCTCATGATTTCATAAACCTCTGAGGTCAGGTCTTAATGTCATCATTGTCTACAGGAATAGTGCCAGAGACTGGAGGGTACCAAATGTTGCTTCCTTGTTCAGAAAGGGGAGTAGAGACAATCTTGGTAATTACAGACCAGTGAGCCTTACTTCTATTGTGGGCAAAGTTTTGGAAAGGATTATAAGAGATAGGATTTATAATCATCTCGAGAGGAATAAGTTGATCCGGGATAGTCAACACGCTTTTGTGAAGGATAGGTCATGCCGCACAAACCATATTGAGTTCTTTGAAAAGGTGACCCAACAGGTGGATGAGGGTAAAGCAGTTGATATAGTGTATATGGATTTCAGTAAAGCATTTGATAAGGTTCCCCACACAAAATACGGAGGCATTGGATTGAGGGTGATTTAGAGGTTTGGATCAGAAATGGGACTGCTATAAGAAGACAGAGGGTGGTGACTGATGGAAAATGTTAATCCTGGAGGTGAGTTACTAGTGGTGCACCGCAAGGATCAACTTTGGGGCCACTGCTGTTTGTCATTTTTATAAATGCCCTGGATGACGGCATAGAAGGATGAGTTAGCAGATTTGTGGATGACACCAAAGTTGGTGGTGTTGTGGACAGTATGGATGGATGCTGTAGGTTACAGAAGGACATAGATAGAGCCACGCTGAGAGGTGTAAAATGGAGTTTAGTGTGGAAAAGTGTGAGGTGATTCACTTTGAAAGGAGTAACAGGAATGCAGAGTACTGGGCTAATGGTAAGATCCCTGGTAATGTGGATGAGCAGAGAGATCTCAGTGTCCATGTGCATAGATCCCTGAAAGTTGCCACCCAAGTTGATAGGGTTGACAAGAAGGCATATGGTGTGTTAGCTTTTGTTGGTAGAGGGATTGAGTTTCAGAGCCATGAGGTCACGTTGTAGCTGTACAAAACTCTGGTGCTGCTGTAGTTGGAGTATTGCGTACAGTTGTGGTCACTGCATTATAGGAAGGATGTGGAAGCATTGGAAAGGGTGCAGAGGAGATTTACCAGGATGTTGCCTGGTATGGAGGGAAGGTCTTATGAGGAAAGGCTGAGGAACTTGAGGCTGTTTTTGTTAGAGAGAAGACGGTTAAGAGGTAACTTAATAGAGGCGTACAAAATGATCAGAGAATTAGGTAGGGTGGACAGTGAGAGCCTTTTTCCTCAGTTGGTGATGGCTAGCACGAGGGGACATAGCTTTAAGTTGAGTGATGATAGAAATAGGTTCTTTACTCAGAGAGTAGTAAGGGTATGGAATGCCCTGCCTCCAACAGTAGTTGACTCGCCAACATTAAGGGCATTTAAATGGTCATTGGATAAACATATGGATGATAATAGAATAGTTTAGGTTTGGTAGGCTTGAGGTTGGTGCCACAGGTCGCACGACATCGAGGGCCAAAGAGCCTGTCCTGTGCTGTAATGTTCTATGTTCTAAATGTTGTTAATGTAACCACCTCAGCCACTTCCGCTGGCAACACATTCCATGTGTGCACCACCCTCTGTGTAAAAAGGTTGCCCCTCAGGTTCCCTTATATTTTTTTCCTCTCTAACCTTAAACTGATGCCCTCTAGTCCTCGATTCCCCAACCCTGGGAAAAAGACTGAGTATATTCATCCTATCAATGCCTCTCATGATCTTATACGCCTCTACAAGGCTCCCCACTTAGTCTCCTACGCTCCAAAGAAAAAAGTCCTAGCTTGTCTAACCTCTCCCTGTAACTCAGACCATTGATCCACGCAACATCCTTGTAAGTTTCTTTTGCACTCTTTCCAGTTTAATATCTTTTCTATAACAAGGTGACCAAAACTGAACACAATACTCAAAGTACGGCCTCACTAATGTCCTGTACAACTGCAACATAACTTCCCAACTTCTATACTCAGTGTCCTGACTGATGAAGGTCATTTGATGAAGGCCAGTGTGTCAAAAGCCTTCTTCACTACCCCGTTTACCTGTGACTCCACTTTCAGAGAACCGTGAACCTGAACTTCAAGATCCCTCTGTTCCACTACACTCCTTAAGGTCCGACCATTCACCAGGAAACTCCTGCTTTGATTTGACTTTTCAAAATACAAGACCTCACACTTATCTACATTAAACTCCATTTGCCATTTCTCAGCCCACTTCCTGAGCTGCTCAAGGACCTGCTGCAACTTCTGATAACCTTCCTCATTGTCCACGATACAGCCTATTTTCATGCCATGTGCAAACTTACTAATCATGCCTTGTACATTCTCATCCAAATCATTGATATAGATAACAAACAGCATTGGGCCCAGCACCAAACCCTGAGGCACTCCAATAGTCACAGGCCTCCAGTCTGATAAGCATCCTTCCTACCATCAAGCCCACTTTGTATCCAATTTGCCAGTTCCCCCTGGATTCCATGCAATCTAACCTTCCAGAGCAGCCTACCATGTGGAATCTTGTCAAAGGCTTTACTGAAATCCATACAGACTATGTCTACCGCTCTGCACTGGTCACTTCATCAAAGAACTCTAACAAATTTATGAGACCTGATCTCCCACTCACAAAGCCATACTGACTACTCCTAATCAAACCCTGTCTTTCCAAATGAATGTATATCTTATTCCTCAGAATCCTCTCTAGTAACTCACCCACCACAGATGGTAAGCTTACTGGCCTATAGTTCCTAGGTTTTTCTTTGCAGCCGTTCTTAAATAATGGCACAACATTTGCCACGCTCCAGTCTTCCAGGACCTCACCCTTGGCTGAAAATAACACAAAAATACCGGTGTCCCCACAATTTCTTCTCTAGCCTCTCGCAGTGGTCTTCGATATATCTGGTCAGGACCTGGAGATTTATCCATCTTCATACATTTTAACACATCCAACACCACCTCTCCTCTGATATAGGCGGTCCCCAAGACATCACCATTAATGTTGCCAAGTCTTGATGTCTTTCTCCATGGTAAACACAGAGGAGAAATATTCAGTGAGGACATTACCCATCTCCTGTGGTTCTACACATAAATGTCCACTTTGGTCCTTGTGTGGTCCTTTTTCCTTTAATATACTTAAAGTACCTCTTAAGATTCACCCTAATCTTCTCAGCCCAGGCTATCTTGTGCCCCGTTTTCACCTTCCTGATTTCCTTCTTCAGTAAACTCCTGTATTCCCTGGATACCTCCAGGGATTCCCTTGACCCCAGCTGCCTGTACCTGAGCCACGCCTCCTTACTTTTTCTGGTCAAAGCCTCAATATCTCTTGTCATCCAGGGTCTCCTATTCCTCCCAATCTTGCCCTTTACCCTCACAGGAACATATAGACCTTGAACTCGAGCTCACTTTTAAAGGCCTCCCACTGGCCAGAGGGCCCTTTGCCTGCAAACAAATTACTTCAATCAACTCCTGACAGCTTCTGTCCAATTCCATCAAAGTTCACCCTATCCCAATTCAGAACTTGAACATGTGGACTAGTTTTGTCCCTCTCCATAACTATTTTAAAATTAATAGAACTATGGTCCCTTGTCCCAAAGTAGTCCCCCCATTGTCACTTGTCCTACCCTACTTCCCAAGAGTAGGTCGACTTTTGCCCTTTCCCGAGTAGGACTTTCTGTATACTGCTTGAGAAAACTTTCCTGAACCCATTTAACATACTCCAACCCATCTAAGCCCTTAACGCTCTGGCAGTCCCAGTCCACGTTAAGAAGATTCTAACAACAGCCCATCAGTCTTGAGCCAGCTCATCACCGTTGACGATGCCTGCACCACCAGCCCTCCGTCATCGCTTCGCCACTATCTGCAACGGACCCAACCAACAATGAAGTCGCCCATCTTCAGGTGCCATCTTTTGCTGCTGAGACGAGCAGCCACCAAATCCAGGTCCTGCGCTTGCTTCTGAAAAGTAAGTAGGGACTCACTCTGCTCCATGCTGGGCCGGCTCGAGGTCTGCATTCTGGGCCTGCTTGGGGTCTGCAGTGGGCTCTCTTGCGGTCCGTATGTTGTGCCCAAGCTCAGGTCAAGGTAAGTAATTAAGTGAGAAAATAAGAAAAGAGATGGAAAAAGAAAAAGAAAAACGGTTCGAGTAGACAAGCTCTGGCATTAGGAGCCCTACTCCGATGCCAGCTTGGACAGGAAGTCTCAATTGACAACCAGCATGCTTAATTTGAGGAGAAGGTTCCAGATTTCAACTGGCGTACCGTGATTTCTGGAATCATACCCATAGCCTAGCTCTAAGTGCCTCCTCAAACTGTAAACTGTCACTAGAGGAAATAATTTCTCTCCAGCTATCCTTCAACTTCATTTTACCATCAAATCACATGGACTGCAGCAGTTCAAGAAGGCAGCTCACTACCTGCGTCTCAAGGGCAACTAGGGACGGGCAGTAAATGCTGCCCAAGTCAGTGACACCCACGTCCCATGGGTAAATAAACATAGATAACTATTTCACCTGTTAATCTTCTTTACTCATGCTAACCTCTTGCTAGAATATAACGTAAGGAGCACATGATGACCACTACTAACTTTCATACATATAGAATCCCTACAGTGTGGATGCAGGCCATTCACCCATTGAGTCCACACTGAACCACCCCATCCCCTGTAACTCCTATGGCCAATCCACACAGTCTGCATATCCCTGGACACACTATGGGGCAATTTAGCACAACTAATCCACCTAAGCAGCATATCATTGGACTGTGGGAGAAAACCAGAGCACCCAGAGGAGATCCGCACAGACATGGGGAGAATGTGCAAACTCCACACAGACAGTCACCCAAGAGTGGAATCGAACCCGGGTCCCTGGTGCTGTGAGGCAGCAGTGCTAACCACTGAGCCACCGTATTGCCCCGTTTGTCCAAGTGGTCGTTCTTCACAGGTAATGCCAGGATAGTAGCATCTGCAGGCTTTTCAACTGTTGAAGACATTATAGTTTAATCTAATCCCATCTTCATCCACACCCTGGGCCACATTGAATCATAAGCTTCAGATTTGTGGTGAGACCAACGTTCGACCGATAGCAATACGTACTTGGGGAATGTCAGTGAGAAAGCTGGGTGGAGGGTGAACTGAATGCAGAGATGCTTCAGTGTGATTTGGACAAACTAAGTGAGTGGGAAAATATATAGTAAGGTGAAGTGTAATGTGGATGAATGTGAGGTTATCCATTTTGGTGGCAAAAACAAGGAGGCGGATTATTATCTGAAAGGTGATAGATTGGGAAAGCGGGAGGTGTACTGAGACCTGATTGTCCTTGTACCCCACTCTCTGAAAGTAAGCATGCACGTACAGCAGTCAGTGAAGAAAGGAAATGGTATATTGGCCTTTGTGGTAAAATGATTTGAGTTCAGGAGCAGGGATGTCTTGCTGCAATTGTACAAGGCCTCAGTAAGACCACAGCTGGAGTACTGTGTGCCATTCTGGTCTCCTTATCTGAGGAAAGATGTTCTGGCTACGGAGGGACTTCAACAAAAGTTTATCACACTGACTCCTGGGATGGCAGGACTGACGTATGAAGAGGGATTGGATCGATTAGGACTTTATTCACTAGAGTCTGGAAGAATGGGGGAGGTTTTCATAGAAAACTTTACAATTCTAAATGGATTAGACACGGTAAACGTAGGATGGATGTCCCTGATGATCAGGGAGTCCAGAATCATAGATCACAGTTTAAGGAGATAGGATACACCATTTAGGACTGAGATGAAGAAATATTTCTTCACCCAGAGAATGGTGAGCCTGTGGAATTCACTGCCACAGAAGGTGTTTGATGACAAAGCAATGAATGTTTTCAAGAAAGACAGGGCTAAAGGGATCAAAGGGATCAAAGGGATCAGCCATCTTAAAATGCATAAAGGTGAATAAATCCCTGGGACCAGATCAGGTGTATCCTAGAACTTTGTGGGAAGCTAGGGAAGTGATTGCTGGGCCACATGTTGAGATATTTGTATCATCGATAGCCATAGGTGAGGTGTCAGAAGAATGGGAGTTGGTTAACTTGGTGCCACTACTTAAGAAAGGTGATAAGGAAAAACCAGGGCACTATAGACCAATGAACAGGAGAATCGACGTTTCGGGCATAAGCCCTTCTTCAGGAATGAGGAAGGTTTGTCCAGCAGGCTAAGATAAAAGGTAGGGAGGAGGGACTTGGGGGAGGGGCGTCGGAAATGTGCTAGGTGGAAAGAGGTCAAGGTGAGGGTGATAGGTCAGACTAGGGTGGGGGTAGAGAGGTCAGGAAGAAGATCTCAGGTTAGGAAGGCGGTGCTGAATTTGATGGATTTGA
>NC_057719.1:83780746-83857475 GCF_004010195.1 Chiloscyllium plagiosum
CAAGTCCCTCCTCTCTACCTTTTATCTTAGCCTGCTGGACAAACTTTCCTCATTCCTGAAGAAGGGCTTATGCCCGAAACGTCGATTCTCCTGTTCCTTGGATGCTGCTTGACCTGCTGCGCTTTTCCAGCAACACATTTTCAGCTCTGATCTCCAGCATCTGCAGTCCTCACTTCCTCCTCACTATAGACCAATGAGCCTGACATCAGTGGTGGGCAATTTGTCAGCCTCTCCCTATAGCTCAAATCCTCCAACCCTAGCAACATCCTTGTAAACCTTTGAATCCTTTCAAGTTTCACAACATCCGTCCAATAGCAGGGAGACCACAATTGAACGCAGTATTCCAAAAGTGGCCTAATCAATATCCTATACAGCTGCAACATAGCCTCACAACTCTTACACTCACTGACCAATAAAGGCAAGCATGCCAAATGCCTTCTCCACTAGCGACTCCACTTCATTGGCCTATGAACTTGCACTGCAAGGTCTCTTTGTTCAGAAACACTCCCCAGTACCTTACCATTAAGTGTATAGGTCCTGCCCTGATTTGCTTTTTCAAAAATGCAGCAACAAAATTTCAAAAACCATTCTCTGTCCCATCAATTTGCCTCACTGCTGAAAGGCTCTTCAACTATTTTGTTGACCATTTTCAAAGTTTGGATAAATACTTGAGGCTATGAGGAAAGAGCAAAAGGAGCAGCACTAACTGGATAGACTTTCGAAGAGTTGGTGCGGGTTGAATGGTCTCACTCTAAATTGTATGATTTGCAGCTGCCAATTTACATGCAGCAAGATGCTACAAATAGCAATATGATAAAGACAAGGTCATCTTTTCTCCGCTGGTGATGTTGGTTGAGGGATAAATAATGGCTGTGGAGGTGTGGAAGAACACTTCAAATTAGCTTCAGTGTTCTTTTCGACTCATGAGGGTGAACGGACCATCAGAAAGACAGCACCTCTGACAATGCAGAATTCCCTCAGTACTAAATTGGAGTGTAAGAATAAAGTTTCTGGAGGGCAACTTGAACACAGGACTTTCTGATTTAATGGAGAGTGGTACCCAATAAACCACATTGGACATGATATCCTAGCAAAAGGTAGCACCTTTAGTGTGGATGAGAACAGTGGAAGGAATCTGAGGGGTTTTATCACAGTAAATAGGGAGAAACTACAGCAGGAGGGATAATAACTAGAGGGCATAGATTTACGGCGATTTTCTTTTACGTGGGTATCACTGGCTGGCCAGCATTTATTGCCCATCCCTAGTTGTCCTTGAGAAGGTGGTGCTGAGGTTCCTTCTTGAACTGCTGCAGTCCATGTGCTGTAGGTTGATCCGCAATGCCCTCAGGGAGGGAACTCCAGGATTTTGACTTAGCAAAAGTGAAGGAACAGTGATGTATTTCCAAGTCAGGATGGTGAGTGGCTTGGAGGGGAACTTGCAGGTGCTGGTGTTCCCATGTATCTGCTGCCCTTATCCTTCCATATGGAAGTGGTCAAGGGTTTAGAGGTTTTTATCTGAGGATCTTCGGTGAATTTCTGCATTGTGTCTTGTTGCTGCTACTGCTACTGAGCATTGGAGGTGGAGGGAGTGGATGTGGTACCAATCCAGAGGATTGTTTTGTCCTGGATGGTGTCAAGTTTCTGAGTTTTGTTGGAACTGCCCCCATTCAGGCAAGTGGGGAGTATTCCAGGATACTTTGTAGATGGTGGTCAGGCTTTGGTAGAAAAACCAATGTGATGATGAGAAGAATTCTTTTTAAATAGCAAGTAGTCATCATCCAAAAATTTGGTGGAAGCAATTTCAATAGTAATTTTCAAAAGGAAAATGGATAAATAATTAAAAAGGAAAATAATGGAGGACTGTGGGCAAGAGCAAAGGAGATGACTAATTAGATGTGTCATTTCAAGAGCTGGCACAAAACGATGGCTAATTGACCTCTGTCTTAATTAGAGAATCCTTGAGTGAAATTTTTAACTTACATGAGTATTCCTACATCTAGAACCAAGAATTTCCCTGCTACTGCCTGATGCTGCAAGTTTGAATACATTTTGTGTCTGCAGGAGGCATTCAATGTTGCATTAGACTTGCTAAGGTTGTCAGTTTGAACAAGTGAATAAATGTAAATCAAGCTGCTGGATGATTCATTAAAGACAATGACATTATATATTTTAAAACTGTACTCTCTGGCTGCTGTTGATCTTTCTAAGCGTTGATCCACATTGATCCCGTGTGGTTGGAGTGTCCCAAGGCAGAAGATGAGCCACCGGACGTCTGGAGGAAGAACGCCTCATCTTCCGTCTTGGGACCCTCCAACCACTCAGGATCAATGTGGATTTCACCAGTTTCCTCATTTAGCCTCCCTCCACCTTATCCCAGTCCCAACCTTCCAACTCAGCACTGCCCTCTCGAACTGTCCTACCTGTCCATCTTCCTTCCCATCTATTCGGTCCACCTTCCTCTCCGACCTATCACCTTCACCCCCACCTTCATCTACCTATCGCATTCCCAGCTACCTTCCCCCCAGTCCCCATGCCCCTCCCATTTATCTCTCAGCCCCCTTGGGCTACCCCCTCATTCCTGATGAAGGGCTTATGCTCAAATCGTTGACACTCCTGCTCCTCAGATGCTGCCTGACCGTCTGTGCTTTTCCAGCTCTGATTCCAGACAGCAGTGTGTTGCACTCTCCCAATGCCCTCCAAAGCACAAATAATGATGTTAGAAGAGTCAAATGATGAACACACAAAAGTCCACGAGCGAGCCTGGGGAATAACACAGTAGCACCCAGTGTTTAAGCTCTATTTAACAACCGGCAATTTGCAGACCCTTTTGAATGAGGGGCAGCAGAGAGTGTAATAGTCTCTCACGAGGAAGCAGCAGCAGGGAAAGCTCGTTTGGGGAAAAGCAGAGGGACAGCTGAGAGAGGAAGTGAAATGCTAAAAAAAAATGCTGGACACTGCACGGGGATTCCGTTAACCATTCTTTATTAGGGTGGTCCAGAGCTCCTGCTATTTCCTTTATATTTGATTCAATTTTTGCTCTTATTTCTGTGCATAGTAATACAAGATAATTATGAGGCTTTCTTCAGATCCCTGCACTGTGCTTTTATTATGAACCCATTCTGCTGTCCGGAACCCTTTTGTTCCTGGAGATTCCTTTGGGAAACAGCGCCCTGAAACAAGGCAATTGCCAGTTTCTTGTAGAGAAAGAAAGAAAGCAAGGTGATTCCTGTTTTACCCAACTCCCTTCCCCATTCTCTTTCTAAACTGCTGCCTCTTGAGTCGGCGAGACCCTGCCAGTGACCACTGGTTGAATGGCAGTGAGTTGCAAAACAAGGGCACGGGGAGGGTGAAAGAAAGGAGGGCAGATCAAAGGCCAGTTTCTGTTTTCAACTTTGAAGAGCTGCAACTTTCCCATAGGCTCGCATCGTCCGGCACCCTGCAGTTTTCTCTTCAGAGTCCTTGCTCCAAGAGGTGAACAAGCAGGTCATTGTTCTCCCTCATTCTACAGCAGTGCTGGATCCCAGTTCTGTTAGGCCCTGCATTCTTCCACCCTGCTGAACAATGCAGAAAGCTGGGTTTCATTCATCACTGTTTTGACAGGGCTCAGCCGAGTCACACGCTAGCCACCCTCTCTCATTTTAATTTTTCCGGTAGGCCCCTTACTCCTTTCAGCTCAGCTTCAGACAGGCTTATGTTGATAGTCGGTGTGTTAGCCGAGGGCTAGAGCTCTTGTAACTATTCAGGATCCACTTTAGTGGAGAACTGGGCTCAATTAATGGTGGCGATCACAGATGGAGCCTCAATTAGAGATGCGGAGACTTTTTTTTTGATTTTGATTTGATTTATTAATGTCACATGTACCTAGGTGCAGTGAAAAGTTTAGTTTTGCATGCAGTACAGGCAGGTCATACCAAGTAAAGTGCATGAGGGTAACATAACAGAGTGAGGAATACAATGTTACGTCTGCAGGGAAGGTGCACAGAGAGTGAGACCAACATTAAATTTCAAATTTGAGGAGGTCCATTCAGACATCTAACAACAGCGGGGACGAAGCTACTCTTCAGTGTGGCTAATGGAATATTATCCTTTTTAACTCAAGGATTATAATGGAAAAGGAGAGACGGTTTGTTACAGTTATCCTTAGCTGCATCACATTTGGAGTTTTTGAAACCATGCAGTTCTGAGCACTGCACCTTGGATAGAACAGAGAACGTGTGCAGCAGAAGGAAACTGGCTCAAAGTGTTAGATTAACAGAGGCATTCCATAATTTTGCACCTTTCCTATTTCCTGCAATTCAGTTCAGGATTGGTTTTGTTTTCATTTTTAGGGTTTTGAAAGGAATTGCTCTGGTCGAGGGAAAAGAGTTTTGCAAATATGTGGGGGTTGGGATGGAGATGGGTCTCGGACAATGGGGCATTACATTTCAATCAAAGTCAGGCCATTTGGGAAAGATAGCTCTTCAAGCAGAGTGTTAGAAATGTGAAACAGTCTCTTGTTAAATAAAAAGCAGCATGTATTAGCTGTATTAATATTTTCTGGTCCGAAATGGGCAATTTTTGGTTTGGCAGGATGTGAAGGGAAACAGCACAATGGGTGATTGGAGTGAGCATACAGAACTACAATTTTACTGAATGCCAGAACGGCTTCTTCCTCTGCCTAAAGTCCTAAGAGCTGCGAGCAGAAGTCTCCATGAGCTGTTCCCACAAGCTAGTTTTGTGCTTCGGAGTATGGGCATAAACCTGAGCTCTTGGGATAGCTCTGAGAATAAGACAGGAATAGTAAAGGTCCAGGCAGTTGAACAATTAGAGCGATAAATCCTAATCCACGTGATTCACTTTTCAGTTCCACAGTTGATTAAAATTGTTTGTTACGTAGTGTTGACTTCGAGCCAATTTTTTAAAAAAAAGGACTTGCATTTATGTAGCACCTTTAATACAAAGCACCTCACAGTAATGTCATTAAACAAAATTTGACACTGAGTCACATCAGCAAACATTGGGATAGATAATCAACTACTTAACCAAAGATAGAGGTTTTAAGGAGCATCTTCAAGGAGAGATGTTCAGTGGGGAGGTTGTAATTTGGGAAAGAAATTCCAGAGACTAAGGCACAGCTGCCAGTAGTGATGTGATTAAAACCAGGGCATGTACAAGAGACCAGAACTTTAGCACCACAGAGAAGATGTAGATCTCAGGAGCTGGAGGAAGTTACAAGGGTAGGAAAGGCCAGTGAAGAATCTGCACTCAAAGATAAGGTATGTACAGATGAGTAACCAATGTAAGCCAGTGAGCACAGGAGATATGGGTGAATAGATCTGGTGTGACAAGGGTATTGGTTGCAGAGTGTTTTATGAGTTAAGTTTATACAAAGAGTAAAGTGGGAGTCTCTCAAGGGGAGCATTAGAATAGACAAGTCGAGAGTTACCAACAATATGGATGAGGGTTGTTGCAGATGAACAGAGGCTAGACTTACTAGTGCTTAATGGCTTTTAGCCATTGTCATCATGTACATTTTTGATTAATTTGCCAGAAACTGTTATTCTTCACAAGACGCTCTTGTGGAACAAGTTACTAGCATCGGGAGGTTGGAATTTTATACTCAGGGTGTATAACCTGCCAAATATTATCTGCCTGTGTTTTACAAAACAGGAAATGATTACCCACCATTATACTTGCTAAGTGTTTAACTAAAACCTTCATTAGGTTCTGAGGGAACATCATACAATAGTGATATTCCCCATTGTACAAGGTGTCAACCATGATTCTGTGGGCCACATGCTCACCTCTGAGTTACCAGGTTGAGTTTCAAGCCATATCCCACAGGATGGCACTACAGCATGGTACTGAGGAGCAGTCCACTGACTAGGACACACTTCGGTATATCCTCTGTCATGTTGCTAAAGTAATGCAGGAAGCGGCTCAGCCAACTTGCATGATTCCTGAAGCAGCAATGTGATTGTGAAGGGAACCTTGTTTTGAAAATGTTGAGATGTTAGTTGCAGGATAAGTATTGTCCACGACACTGGAGACAAATTTCCCTTAAGATAGACCCGTGCAATATTGCATTTCCATCTTAGATCAGTTACAGCTTCAGATTAACCTCCCATCTGAAATACAGCACTCCCACAATATACCACTGAGTGACAGAGAAGATTTTGTGCTCACTTCTGGAGTGGGACTGAAGCTCAGAACCTCCTACGTCAAAAACATGCAAATTTATGAGGTCAGAGGGGGGGCAGAGGCCATTTGATCCCTCCAGCCTGTTCCTTTGTTAGTCGAGAAGCTATCTCCCTGTGCCCAGAGAATACTGAGCGGTACCCCACCTCCACTGCCCCCTGGGAAGAGAGCTCCAAAGACTGATGACTCCAGAGGAAGTTTCCACTTCATTCCCTGATTAGACTCCTCTTGTTTTTAACCTGAGTCTCTTAAGCTGAGTGAGTGCACCTGAATGAACCATGGCTGACACCACACCTTAGTGGAGACGAGGACATAAGAAGAAATTTCGGGAGTTTTCTTAGAGTACCTAAGAAGAGACTATGGCAGAAAGGTTAGTAACCAGAGGATACAGATTTATGGCAATGAGCAAAAAGTTAGTAAAAGGAGTTGGGATGTCATGGTGCAGATGTACATGACATTGATAAGGTCACTTTTGGAATACTGTGTTCAATTCTGGTCACCTTACTGTAAGAAAGATGTTGTGAAACTTGAAAAGGTACAGAAAAGATTTAAGGATGTTGCTGGAGTTGGAGGTTTTGAGCTATAGGCAGAGCCTGGGGCTGTTTTCCCTGGAACATCGGAGGTCAAAAGGTGACCTTATAGAGATTTATAAAATCATGAGGGGCATGGAGAGGGTGAATTGCTATTTTCTGAGGATAGGAGAAACTACAGGGCTCAGGTTTAAGGTGAGATGGGAAAAATTTAAACAGACCTAAGGGGCAAGTTTTTCACTAAGGGGCAGAGGGTGGAATGAGCTGCCAGAGGAAGTGGTGGAGGCTGGTACAATTACGACATTTAAAAGGCTTCTGGATGGGTATATGGGTTTAGAGGGATAGAGGGCCAAATGCTGTCAATTGGTACTAGATTAATTTAGGATAGCTGGTCGGCATAGAAGCGTTGGACCAAAGGGTCTGTTTCCACCTCAATGACTATGACTCTATCAGAGGTGAAATGAGGAGATATTTCTTTATACAGTAAATAATGAGCTGGAATGCGTGAAAGGACAAGGAGTTTGAAAAGTTCACTGCTGCAGGAAAGAATAAATGAAAGGGATTACATGGATACCTCTTTTAAACAGCCAGGGTGGGTACAATGTGCTGTGTCATTCTAGGATTTGATGAATGGGTCTTGCTTTAAGGAAAGAATTAATTTCTACAGGCTCCATTACTGTGTGAACCTGAATTGATATATCACAGGCAATGTACAGAGAGATGCTGATAGAAAATGTTAAGATGATATTTGGCCTTGTGAAAAAATACAGAGAGATGCTAGTGGGACCTCTCGTGGTGCAGTGGTGGTGTCCCTCCTCCTGGACAGGGAGACCCGAGTTCAAGTCCCGCCTGCTCCAGAGCTGTGTAATTATAGCTCCGAATAGGTTGATTAGAAAACATCTAAAGCGAGATGTTGTGCTGAGAACTTACTGCAGTGAGCCTGCGGCCAGATTTCCCCATTTCTCTCGCCCCCATGTGGAGGGAACTGGGGAATATTGCTGGCCTTGTCCTTGTCCATAGCAGCTGTGATCTATCAGCACAGAACACACACAGTCATCCTTCAGGCACTACACTCACACACACACACACAGCACATTAATGACACAGCTCACATCAAGTAGGGATTAGACACAAAATGAGCCACTTGTCCATAGTTTGGCGGGGGGGGGGGGAGGGAGAGAGAGAGAGAGAGAGAGAGAGAGAGAGAGTGTGTGTGTATGTATATTTCTTGGGGAGGGTGGGAAGAGGCAAGATTATAGTACATTAAACATATTAAACAGTACAAGCAAAATACCCCAAAGGCAGCAGCCAACGAGATACACATGGGAAGGGACGCATTGCGAAATGATGTTAATTTAAAGCAGGTCTGTAAAACAGCGAGTGTATATTTAAGGCGACCTACCCAAGTATTCATGTCATACAGAGAGTTGGCAATATGAATTGCTCCTTCTGCCCTTTATTGAAAGGCTGTTGAGCTACTGGCAATACAAATTGAGATTGTTAAATCCCTTGCTGTGATCTTTACTGGCTTTTCAGAGTTCAGTTCAACTTCACGGTATCTGGGACTCTGACTTTTCGCTGTCATGTTGGGCTGGTCCTTTATGATCTCAGGCTCTTAAAGTCAATAAACTACAGCTCTGTTTTCTGATTCCTACCTTCGAGGTCATGGCTCCACAACTGCTGGGTGCGGTTTCAAGAGTCGTGGCAATTTCCCTGATCTGCAGCAGCACTGAGGTGGTGAGTGATAGCAAGTTGTTCAACAGGAACCACGACAGCTGCCACTCATGCGATCATGAGGAACAGGAGCAGGAGTAGGCCATTTGGCCTGATGACCCGCTGAGAGAAGAAATTTCAATCAAACTACCACCTTAGGTGGGAGAAATCTCTTAATTTTAAATAGTGTCTCCAAGCTTTGATTCTCCCACAAGGAGAATGAATTCTCTCAGTACCAACTTTGTCAATCTTACATCAAGATCTTAGATGTTTCAATAAGAGCACTTTTAATCCTTCAAAAGGCCAATGAGTTTAGGTCCAACCTGCTCCACTGTTCCTCATACGACAGAAATAGTGCAATAAACATCTCCAATCTGCCTCTAATGCACTATATCACTGTTCAAAAAGTAGACCAGATGTATCTGCAGTATTCCAGGGTGTGGTCTCCCTATATCCTGTATACCTTATCAAGATCTCACTCTTTTTACACACAATTCCCCTTATAGTAAAGGCCAACATTCCATATGCATACCTAGTCACTTGATGTACCTGTATGCCCATTTGTGATTAACATCCTAGAACACCAGATCCTTTTGCAATGCAGTACTCTGCAGATACCCCCTCCATTTAAAGAATATTCGGCTTTCTATTCACACTGTCACAGGGAACAACCTCACCTTCCCCTGCATTATATTCCATCTGCCAAATTCTTAACTGCTCATTTAGCCTATCTACATTCCTCTGCAGATCCTAAATCCTCATCACAACTTGCTCTTTGTCCAAATCATTACTGTAGATTTTAATAGGTTGAGGTTCCAGCACTGATCCTTGTCTATTTTTATAGAGAATGACTCTCAATTATCCCAACTGTCTTTTTTTCCTGTTAGTTAGCCAATCCCTTATACATGGTGATACGTCACCTCAAACATCATTAGCTCTTTCACGTAATCTCTTTTGCAGCATGTTATTGAATACCTAACGCAAATCCAATAAACTCTATCTATTAGTTTCCCTTTATCAAGCCAATCAAATGAATTCTGTAGACTATTTTTTGTTTGCTATTCAGTATTTTTGATTATGGACTGAAATGGGAAAAGAACGGTTTTAAAAACCAAGGAATGTTGGAGGATTGCTGCATTTCTAAAAAGTAAGTAACCAGACACTTACATAGCAAAGCAAGCAATGAAAGCCTGGTTTGCAGACGAACTGGAGCCAAGGAACGGAGCTTTGGATAACAAACAATAATTGATTGGTCTGCGGATTAGTGAACAGTTATTGATGACAAAAACCTTATGCCTGACAACAACTATATGATCATCTCCCAGGTAGCAGAACAGCTTGGGGATGAGAATGTTTTAGGCAGAAACCTCAGGACAGGAAGAAGCTGTTTTTGCTTGGCAACAATAAGGACATCAAGCTGAAGATAAAACAGTTTATTTCCCCTTTCCAGTCACTGTAGACTGTGACTTTTAATTGAGAAGTCAAAGGCCTTTCTAAATGTGAACCAGTCACCCTGTGCCCCCTAGTAACTACTGAAAGTAACTGGAGGAGGAAGATCAAAAGCAGCATTGTGATCAGCACATGAATCATCTCAGTAATTCCTGAGAACAGGAAGTCCTGGATTGCTTTCCCAATCTTTCCCTCCACTCATAATACCCTTTTCTTTTCTGATTGGCTGTATGTGTGAAGGGGTGGACTTTATAATGGGGTTAAAGTTTTAATTAGTAGTTACATGCTGATGGTTCATAATTGTTCACTTGTAGCTCGAGTTTATTTATTTTTAATCAATAGTCATAAGATCACAGAGCTGTACAGCATGGAAATAGACCCTTTGGTCCAACTCATCCATGCCAACCAGATATTGTACATAAATCTAATCCCATTCGCCAGTGTTTGGTACATATCCCTCTAATCCCTTCCTATTCATATGCCATTCCAGATGCTTTTAAAATGCTGTAATTGTACCAGCCTCCACCGCTTCCTCTGGCAGCTCATTCCATACATGCACCACCCTCTGTGTGAATAGGTTGCCCCTCAGGTCCCTTTTAAATCTTTCCCCTAAACCTATGCCCTCTAGTTTTGGACTCCCACCTCAGGTAAAAGATCTTGGCTTTTCACCCTATCCATGCCCCTCATGATTTTATAAACCTCTATAAGATCAACCCTCTGCCTCCAACAATCCAGGGAAAACAGCCCCAACCTATTCAGCCTCTCCCTATAGCTCAAATCCTCCAACCATGGCAACATCCTTGTAAATCTTTTTTGAACCCTTTCAAGTTTCACAACATCCTTCCTATAATAGAGAGACCAGAATTGAACGCAGTATCCCAATATGGCCTAACCAACGTCCTGTACAAATGCAACATGACCTCCCAACTCCTCAATTCAATGCACTGACCAATAAAGGCAAGCATACCAAACGCCTTCTTCACTATCCTTTCTACTTGCGACTCCACTTTCAAGGAACTATGATCCTACACGCCAAGATTTCTTTGTTCAGCAACACTCCACAGGACCTTACCATTAGGTATATCAGTCCTGCCCTGGATTGCCTTTCTAAATGCAGCACCTCACATTTATCTAAATAAAACTCCATCTGCCACTTCTCGGCCCATTGACCGATCTGATCAAGGTCCCGTTATACTCCGAGGTAACCTGCTTCGGTGTCTACAACATCTCCAATTTTAGTGTCATCTGCAAACTAACCTCACCATACCTGCTATATTCACATCCAAATCATTTATATAAATGATGTCATTATTGTTAAGTACAGAAATTAGGTCTGTGCTTTCTGTCAATCTGAGTCTGAAAGTCTAGTAAATTGGGGAATTCTGCACACTTTGCAAAAATATTTTACTTTTGTGGTAACTCTGGAATTAGCAGGGCTTGATCTCCAGAACATTACTGGACGGAGGTGTAACAATTTTGACAAATGTAATTTCCCTTGCACAAAACCTTGCAGTCTCTGTCTGATTGCACTTCAATTTTCTAAGCATCCTGGTACCAGCTTTTTAATTATAGATTCATGCATTTTCCCAATGACAGATGGTAAGCTAACAAGTTTATAACTTGCTGCTTGCTATCACCCTCCTTGCTTCAATATTTAGGTTACACATCTGAATTTCACATCTGCTGGGACCTTTCCAGATTCTACAGAAGTTTGGAAGATTATAATCAATACATCAATAATCTCTGTAGCAGCCTCTATGAAGACCCTTGGATGCAGGTATCAGGTTCAGTAGATTTGAGAGCCCTCAGTCCCATCAATTTTCAAGTATTTTTTATCTAGCTATCGTAATGGCTTTAAGTTCCTTTCCCACTTTTGCCCGTTATGGTTATACTATTCTTTGGATACTTTTTATGCCTTCTCCTGTGTAGAGGAGATTAAAAAAAAACTTGTTCATAGTCTGCCACTAAATTGTTTCTTATTATTAATTCCCCAGTCTCAATCTCTGAGGGATCAATACCCATTGTCCCCTGTAGAAAGCATTACTGCCCATTTTCATAACCTGCTAGCTTTTTCTTGTACTCTAATTTCTCCCTTCTTTAAAAGTCATCCTTTGCTGGCTAAAAATGTCTGCCCTATCATTAATCTCTCCCTTCAATTTGACACAATCTTTAACTTCCTTTGTTAGTGATAGATGTTGCATCCTTCTTGTCGAGTCATTCCTTAAAATGGAATATATCATTTTGAAGAGCTGTGCAATAACTCCTGAAATGTCTGCTTTCTTATCTTTTAAGATAGTTTTCCATTCCACTTTAGTCACCTTGTTTCATATCTTTGTAATGACCTTTATTTTAGTTTAAGGCACATTCAGACCCAGACGTCTCACCCTCAGACTAATAATGAAATTCTACCATATTGCGACGAATTCCACCTCCAGGATCCTTTACAATTAGGTCAGTAATTAAGCTGGTACAACTGCACACTGCTGGGTCAAATTTAGCCTTAAACTGTCCCTTGGTTGGCTCCAGAACTTATTGCTTGAAGAAACTCTTTCAAACGCAGTCCATGAATTTATTGTCAAAGCTACCTTTGCCAATTTGATCTGCCCATCTTTTACAAAAGCTAAACTCACTCGTGATAATTGCAGTACCTTTCTTAAAAGGCCTCATTACTTTCTCAGTTACAGCTTGTCCAACAATGATATGCAGGGCTTCTCATACCAACAAAGTTTTGGGGTAGCAGGCAGTAATGACAGCTCTGGAGCTTGGATTGATTTCTGACAGTTGTGAGGCCCCTTTAAATTCTCATTATTTTTGTTTTTAAGCATGTCCCTAGTGGATTGTCCTCATGAGGCCTGATTCCTGCTGCAAAAGAATCCTGTGAATAGATTGATGTTTGTCGAAAGCCTGCTTAAGACTGAAACCTCCCCTCCACTAGTCTTTATTCAACAGAATTGTAACACTGAATGTTTTCTCTGGGGGCACACTAAGTGAGGCATTAATATGGGCTTGCACCAGGGAAAGGTTTGGGAAGTGCTAATACAGCAGCTGTTACTTCCATTGCTATTTTCTCATCCCACCCATGTCTTATTGCTGTACTGATTTCATCTTTTATTAACAGAGCTACCCCACCTCCTTTTCCTTTTCCTCTGCTCCTTGAAATGTCAAATATCCTGGAGTATTCAGTCTCCAGTTGTGGTCACTTTACAACCGCATCATTTCTTTTTAACAGATGGTTTCATCCTGGTCGGACGATCTGTATTAATTGAAGCTTATATAATTCTTGAGGATATCTTTCACTGAGTTATTTAACTCGTTTAAATGATTGTCTTAAGTTGAGAAGTTATATTGGATTGAGTTGCAGGATCCCTGCATGGTGAGGGATTCTTTAACGATGTTGGATTTGTTAAAACCTACAACGTACCTACTATTTATTTCAGTTTGTGTTACCCATTTTGTTACAAGTAATTTTTGCATTAGATAAAGAACCTTTAATTCTATCTTTTTCCTGCTTTTCCCTACACTGAGTTTATTTGATAGTCTACACATATTTGTAAGCTCTATCCTTTCCTATCACACTTTGATTACCAAGCCCAGTACTACCACTCATACTATTGCCTGGTCACTTCTTGTTAACTTTCCAAAGCTCCCTAGGCATGAGCCACTATGCCCCAGCTAAATAGTTCAAACCCCTCTCTACTACTTTAGTTCCTTGATTTGTCAGTACACTGACCCCAATGTGGTTCCGGTGATGTACATCCCAACCAGGGACTGTTACATCAGGGCCCAATGCTCTACAGGGACTTTGTTGTGCTCAGGTTGGAATGGGCTGCTGAGCTTGGGTTGGAACGGCTGTCTTTGACATTGGGTTGGAGCAGCTGTATCTGGGTGGGGAAGTGGCCACTGTACACAGAGATTACAATATTTGTGGTTGAGTTTCTGCTTTTTTATTTTAGCCTCTGGCTGCTCATAATCATTGGCAGGAACATTTCCTTTGTCCTATACATACCCACACAAACCACAACAAACGATACTTTCTCTTCCAAATTATATATCTCTCACAGGCCTGAGGAGACATTCTTAATCCAAGAATGGGGCAGGCAAAGGGTCTTTGGGACTCAAGCTCTTGACTACGGAGAACCATTCCCACCTCACTAAATGGATTTCCCCCATGTTACAATGACAGGTTGGAACCCTTAAATATTACAGGTGTGGGGTTTATAGACCTTAAATACAAAATGTGTTTTTTTTTTAAAAAGAGGACTGCTACAGAGATAAAATAACTGCAGAATAAATTCAGTGGCTTGCTGGCAAAAATTTTACATGGGAGTGATGGGACGTAACAATCAAAGGTTTCACAGAAACTTCTAACAGACTGGACAGTCATTTCTTGTGACTACAAAGAAAGTAAGGGGCTGACCACCACATGCTCAACTGCAGATTATATCCCAGTTTTGTTTATTTTTCAAAAGGAAAAACTCAAGGACAAGGGTTAAAAAGCTAGTTTTAACTCTACTGGAGAGCACTAGGGGGACTGAACATTCACATGTACCAGCCTGGATTTGATTGTTCGCAGACTGTGAAGGTCACAGTCGAAGGACGATCCGCTAGACATCCTGTGTTGCTGGTAAAGGGATTCTGTCACTCTGAGTGTTTGAGGTCAGCTAGCCTGCAGCCAGAACATTAGAAAACAGGATAACACGAGGACAGTTTCTCTCACCCTAAGTGCCGGAATCCAATTGTCAAAAGGAATCATAGCTTTACAGATTGGTTGACACACTGTAGTTAAGGACTGTGAAACCAATTGCTCAACTACCAACATAAATGCTACTAGTAACTGTCACTGAAACAGCCACTCTTTGTGAGCAACTGATCTGTATATCTTTTTAAAAAAACTATTATCTTTTTGGATTCACTTTACATTTCTAATTGGCACGCATACGTGTTAGTTTACTAATTCTTCTCATCTTTAGTAATTAATAAACTCACCCATTGTTAACTCAAGAAAGCCCACTTAAGTTTGACTCCTTTAAATCATAAGATCATTTAATTCTGGAAGAAAAACACCCACTAGGGAAGGGATCTGTTGTTAAATTATCTTTGTTGAAGCCAAAGGTGGTGTGGTGCGTGTGTGCTTGTCTTGGAGTAATGACAAGGTGCCCTATTAATTTGTACTGCTCGTACCACTTTAAACTGCTGCATCAGTTTAGACAGAACACAACTTTAAACTTATCAATCACCTACTCGTTCACCGAGTAACTCCAAGCTTTAGGTTTCAGTTCTCACTGTCTGCGGTTCTCTCACTTGGATCACACCCTATTTGTAAACGGCCAGAATGCAACTTCTCACTCAATACATCAAATTCACATACCAAAATCCCACAGTGAAGAACTCAAATCTCACTGCACCTTTGAACAACTTACTCTGTGCATCTGCTAAACCTCAAACATTTAAACCATTTTGATTTCCAGTGAACTGTGTGTCAGCCATTGCTAGCTAGGGAACCAAATCAAGTTGGCTATCTCATTAACTAATTGTAGCTGCTTCTAGCAGTGAGCTGTAAAATATAACAGTAAATTGTAGTCTAACTTGCTGCAAACATTGGCTAGATTTTGGAACGAGATCAATGCTTAAAATTCCCTTACTTATCAAATTCCCAGAGCTAAGCACTTGGTTTCACTGCATACAGCCTGAGGCTGCACTCTGGTACACTCCCTACTCAAACATAGATAGGCTCTGTCAGGAGTGATTAGAAGTGATCAAGGGTGCTCACCTCTGCCCAGTGTAGTGATGTGGAAGCCACTACAAATTAGCTCACTGAGCACAGAGCAAAAACAACAACCTTATGAACAAGAACGAGTCAAACATGATCATGCAAATACATGCACAATACCAAAGATAGTTTAATTGATAAAGGCATCTCTTAGAATATTCACTCAGAACATAAGGGGCACACATTGATATCAAGTTTATGCCGAACTGGTAGATCTGAACCAGAGGCACCTGGAGAATTTCTGAGATTGGCACCTTGGCTGCTGCGACTTATGGCCTCGATTCTCCACATAGTTTCATTTTACGGCACCTTGCTTATGGTAACTGGCTCAATGCCAGCACTGGGCAACAAAAGGCTCTCACACATGACCACTTTGGTAAAATATAGTCCGGTAACTCCAATTCAGGAACCATACCTCAGTAAGCTCTCTGTCCAAAAACTGCTAATTTCCTTCTTTCTTTAGTCTCTATGCACAATACAGCCCACCACTGTCCCATCAAGATCTACTGGCTCAATCTGGGCCAGAAATTGAGGTTGCACTTTACTCTGTGAGCTACTGAAGGCCAGGAATGTATTCCTGAAAGGTTAATTCCATTATAATAAAGCACATTCCTTAATCTATTCTTTTCAAATCTTAGTGTGTTGATCTCTTAAGTTTCATGCGTTTTTTTAATTACTTTGTGCTTTATGAGGTAAGACAAAGTTAGGATAGAATTAAAACTTTTTGTGAACCCTTTGCTACACAGGTTCCAGCTTCCTCTACACTTTCCCCATCAAACACTCCCAGGACATAGACAGCATGGAGTTAAATATAGATTAAAAGCTCCCTCTACACTTTCTCCATCAAACACTCCCAGGACAGAGACAGCATACAGCTAGATCCAGAATAAAGTTTCCTCTATACTGTCCTGATCAAACATTCCCAGGACAGGTACAGCACAGGGTTAGATACAGAGTAATGCTTCCTCTACGCTGTCCCCACCAAACACTCCCAGAACAAGGATAGCACAGGGTTAGATACAGAGTGAAGTTTCCTCTACACTGTCCCGATTAAATACTCCCAGGACAGAGGGAGCACAGGGTTAGATAGAGAAGTAGAGCTCTCTTTAAATTGTTCCCATCAAATATTTCCTGAGCAGATACTGCTCAGGGTTAGAAACAGAGTAAAACTCCTGCAGCACTGTCCTCCACCTGAAATCAGGCTGTGAGACTGCCACTCCCAGTAGCCTCACCCTTCTGCTTTCAACATCCAGCTATTGCCTGCAAGTGTGTATGGTTTGAGGCTGGACCTTCAGACTGGGTAAGTTGGCATTCCCAGTTCTGTTCCCTGCCTCCCAAGTTGGCCACAACAAGCTATGTCACAGGGCGCTATAGAGGTCAGCCTCAGAGTAACTTTCTTCACCCAGTGAAGGAAGAGCACCCTCTAGTGTACCAGTATGACCATTCTATTTTCTGAACTGCAACTCAAACCGATTAGCAGTTTGGAAACAATTCGTGCTGGCTCATGGATGTTTATGGATCCACAAGAAACTGGGGATAAGAATGCTTTAGTTATTCATTTGAGAGATTCTCACAACAAGCAGAGAAAAGAAAATAATCTTTTCAATTGGGTTTGAGATCAGATTTCAGGAATGAAAAGATGCTGCTCTAAACTAACAGGTCTCAAATTGACTCACCACCTTTACCATTTTAAAACAGGCACGTCAACCCAGCAAGTCACATCTTTCACTTTTCAATTTCAATGACTGAACACTTTTCCACTTTCTTGCTTCGTGGAATACTAGTTCATTACCATCTAAAATATCACACAGAGCTCAGTTGGCAGTTTCCCTGTCTTTAAGTCAGAGGGTCTTGGACTCAAGGCCTCGGCTAAAGACTTGAACTCAAAATCTAGGCTGACATTCAACTGTACATCAGTTGTGTTGTCAGAGCCCTCACCTTTCAGGTGAGATTTTATACTGAAGCCTCCACTTGCATGCTCAGATGGACTTTCCAGATTATTTCAAAATAAAGGAACAATGGAGTTCTGAAGACTAACACCATAACCAATCTCAATACAACAGAGTATCTCTTTACCATCTCACTGCTGTTTGTGGAAGCTTGCTGTGTGCAAATTGCTACCTTTGCAACAGTAGCTGTTTGGGGTGTCTGAAGTCATGAATATGCTATGTAAATGCAAGTTCTTTCTTTCTGGCAATTGGGGAGCGTGGTTGATTTCTTCCACTCTTCTCAAGCGGTGAAGCCTTGACAGTTATGACCTCAAACAGGAGCATCAGTCTTGGAACACTGTGGCTTCTGCGCCACACTCCATAATGCATTTACCTCCTCAGACACTGATTGATGCCACAGCTTTCAGAGCAATCTGTTCATTTGATAATGGTACTGTGAATACATCTACCGGTGGACGTCTTTGGTCAGAATGTTTTGAGGGGAATTGTCACTGCTGCTCTAAGGCACTGAACAACTGAGTTTATAGATTTAAAAATCACACAACACCAGGTTATAGTCCAACAGGTTTCTTCATCAGATGGTTACCTGATGAAGGAGCGACGCTCCGAAAGCTAGTGTGATTCCAATTCAACCTGTTGGACTATAACCTGATGTTGTGTGATTTTTTAACTTTGTACACCCCAGTTCAACACCGACATCTCCAAATCATGAGTTTATAGAAGATAAGGAACAGCTAATGCTCAAAGTTTATAAAACAATATAGACTGACACCTAAAATAAGAACAAATCTCATAATTAAAAGGGGGAATCCCCAAATAAAATGCAACAAGAAGGATGAGAATTAACCAGACACTGAAAGTGATACTACATTGTGTGGTAGCAAGTGGCAAGGCAATTAATATGGAAGGTGCATTAACACGTCAATAAGAAACCGAGGTGATTTGAAATGCAACTTAATCAAACGTTGATGCACCTGTACAGAATTTTATGGAAGTGTTTCTTCCTTTAGGTGCAAATGACTTTTAACTGTGCTCTTAAGAAATCTAGCAAGCCACATGGTTGCAGCAGACACCCATCAGTTTGAGATGTGTTCAGTAAGTACTATGTTGCTTGTATTATGCATTTAAGATGGCTACTTGCAACGAATGCCTCATGACATATGTCACATGATATCAGGAAGGGAATTAATACAGTGTTGCATTTCCATCCAAACATCCCCTTTCTCATACATAAACAATAGCAGGTACTATCGTTTCTAGCAGCAAGTTATTCAAGTTATGCACAACACAAACAATTGTTCTCATGTTCTCTTGAGCAAAAATTGTTTGTTATTCTAGTTAGTCCCTCTCTGGTCACATATGGCATGCGGGTGGTTGTCAGCTTTTCCTCCAAAACCTGTTGATTGCAATGGGGTGTTCTGTGGTTGTTTTGAAATCTTCTCAGTTGACTATGCTGATTTATATTGCTGCTTTATATTGCTCTTTCCTTCAGTTTCCGTCTCTGTTTGTCAGTCAATATAGACTGCAAAACATTGTAAATCTTCTCTGATGTGTTTAGAATTACCAGCCTGAGCTTTCACCTTGCTTCTGCTGAGATAAGTGGTTTTAACTTCTTGTCTAATATGTGGAATTCCAAGTCTTTTATTCTTCTCACAGCACTGGGGCTCTCAGCTTTGTGCACTTGGGATGAACACTGTTCCATCACAGAGCCTCACCTTTACCTTTTAGGGCTTCATTTTAAGATCACTACCTGGTGCAACTTTACACAAGTCTGCAATGTTGCTGAAAGCACCCAAGTCTAGCTTTTGCCACTTTCATTCTCCTGACGTTATCATAGTTACAAAACCTTTATGTCCTTTAAACTTGACATTGCCAGCTAGCTCCAAGATTTGGCTGATCTGTCCAAATCTTCATCCAACATCTTTCTAGTACCCAAGCTTGATGTGTCAGAGTCATTATCCAACAATTCTGTCATAATGATTTCTATCGGCTTTATTGGCATGTGTCTGCTTCCGAACTTAACACTTGCATGCTGCTTAACTACTTGTAGCTAAAACACTGACTTCTTCACTCAAGACATACTTTCTTTTGTTTTATGTGCTGACCTCCATGACATTTGCAGCTGATCTTTCCATTTGATCTTTCCATTCTCTCTTCTCCACATTAAAGGTTTAGGCTGCTTTTCACCATAGTGCATAGTCAAATCTGCTTCTGCACAGTTTGGGCAAACTCGCCTGTTCTCCGAAATGTGTGAGCCTGCGGTTGATTCATAAGCTCAGAGCTTCTGCATATGTTTATAACTTCTTCAAGAGTCAGATCTCTTATCAATTACACTGTCACAGTTGGCTCTCTTATGCCTCAGAAAATTCTATCTTAACGTCGTAATTTCTCAAGTAACTAAATTCATAGGATTCTGAGAACTGTGGAAGTGCAAATACTTACCAATGTTCTCTTTTTCACCTTGAGTTCTAAAATTGAAGGCATGCCATTCATGCCTGGATTAGTACATGGGACCATGGTGTTGTAGCCATTGTGGAAACTTGAGAGATGGGCAGGGCTGGCAGTTCAATGTTCCTGGGTTTTGATGTTTCAGGCGAGATAGAGAGGGATGTAAAACGGGTGGGGAATTTGCATTACTGTTTAAGGAGAATGCCACAGCTATACTAAGAGAGGACATCATCCAACAAGGTCATATGGGTGGAACTTATGAACAAGAAAGATGCAATCACTATACTTTGGTTACACTAAAGGCCTCCCAGTAAGCCAGCAGGAGATATAGGAACACATGTAAGGAGATCAGGGAAAGATGTAAAAGCAATTGGGTGATTTTTGTTTTAGTTTCCCAGTATTGACTGGGACTCCCTTAGTGCCAGCGATGGGATGACGCAGAATTTGCTGCGTCCAGCAGGGTTTTTTAAAGTGACATGTAGAAAATCTAAATATGGAAGGGCCATATGAGACCTTGTACAGTCTGTTCTGGTATAGCGTGATAGTTCCATTCCTGTGCAATCCCACCTTATAAGAAAATCACGTCATAACAGCACCATTTAAACTAATGGGGCCAGATTCACATTATAGCCAATACAGGTAAGGAAAACTCGCATTCTACAAACCATGGTCTAAATTCTTCAATCATGTTATAGCCAATTCACGTTGAAGAAACATGTGTTATAGCAGAACTGACTACAGAGGAACCTCGATTATCCGAACAAGATGGGCGGGCACTCTTTTGGGTCGGATTAACGATTATTTGGTTAATTGATTGAATGACTCTCCTCTGGGGCTCGGAATTTTCTGAAGTTTCCTTTTCCCCCGCTCTGCCTGCCTTGCTCCCTCTCTCTGTCTCAGGGTTTGTTTCTGAGCAGACACGCACTTCTGTCTAAGGGACCTGTAGCATTGCTGTAGCCTCCTACTCTGCCCACCCCCACCCCACCCCATTAGTTCAATGGGATTGACACAGTAAGCACTTGCTAAGTCCACTCCCTGTTCAGCAGCACACCTTGCACAAGCCCCCGCCCCATCCGCCCCCACAACCCCGTCAGCCCCTAACCCGGTCCACCCCCCACAACCGTGTCCAACCCTAAACCCCCCCACCACCACCAGGGCAGCCGGACTGGACACCAACGGCAAGACTGCTGCTGCCTTTGGGGTTTCAGTCTCAAAATAGAGCACGCACACACCCACACAACTTTTTACTGCAACTCTTTGACAAGTTCTACCTTTGCCCTGTACAGGCCAATGTTGAAGAGATTATCTGGGGAAGGGGGGGGGGGGGTGAGGGTACACTCCTCTGTAGAACTCCAAGGGAAGTGTAAAGAAAGAGAGAGAGAAAAGAGAGAGAAAAAAGAGAGAGAAAAGAGAGAGAGAGAGAGGTCAATCATTTGGGGCTGGTTGCCTGGACTCCCATCGATGTCCAGGAGTGTTCTCGGCTGCATTCCAGTAAACCGAGTTCACTTTTAATCACTGTAAACAGTGTTGGAAACACCTCTTTGATGTAACATTTCTATCGGGACCTTGAGTGCTTCTTTGGATAATCTGAACTTCGGATAATTGATTTTCAGATAGTAGAGGCTCCTCTGTATATTGGGGAATGTGCCTGGACAGGTGATCAAAGTTTCAGTGGGGAGCATTTTGGGAACAGTGATCATAGTTCCATAATTTGAAGACAGTTATAAATATGGGTAAGACTGGTCCTTGGGTGAAAGTGCTAAACTGAGAAAAGACTAAATACAATAGTATTAGGCAGGAACTGGAAAAACTAGATTGGGGTACTTGTAGGAGGGTAAATCCACATCGGATGTGGGAGTCTTTTAAACGCCAGTTGATCAGAGTTCAGGACCAGCATCTTTCTGTGTGGATGGAAGTGAGTATGGCAAGATTTGGGAAGCTTACACGACAAGAAATATTGAAAGGCTAGTCAAAAAAGAAAAGGAAGCACATGTAAAGTTTAGGAAACTGAAATCAAACAAAGCTCTTGAGGAGCTAAAAGAAGCAGAAAAGATCTTAAATAAAGAATTTAGGAGAGCTAGAGGGGCCTTGAAATGTCTTGGGCGAGTAGGATTAGGGAGAATCCCAAGGCATTTATAAGTATATTAGAGGGTAGCTAGGGAAAGGGCAGGTCCATTCAAAGACAAAGGAGAGAATTCATGTGTGGAGTCAAAGAAAGTGGGTGAGGTCCTTAATGAGTACTTTGCGTCAGTATTCACCAAAGAGGAGGACACAAATGATAATAGGATTAGAGTGGGTACGTTGGTATTCTAGGGCATGTTGATATTAAGAAGGAGTTTGGTGTTGGGTGCCCTGAAGAACATTAAGGTAGATAAGACCCCAGGGTCTGATGGGATCTATCGTAAAATACTGAAGGAGAGAAGGAAGGAAACTGCTGGTGCCCTGATAGAGATCTTTGAATCCTCTTTAGCAACAGGCGACGTCCCAAACACTGGAGAATAGCCAATATTTTTCCTTGTTTAAGAGTCGAAAAGGGATAATCCAGGAAATTATAGGTCATTAAGCCTTAGATCAGTGGTAGTAAAATTATTGGAGAAGATCCTTAGAGACATGATTTATTCACATTTGGAGATAAATAGTCTTATTAGGGACAGTCAGTATGGTTTTATGCAAGGAGGTCTTGTCTCACAACACTTTATTGACTTCTTTGAGGAAGTGATGAAAATGGTGGATGAGCACAGGGCAGCGGTTGTTGTTTATATAGACTTTGCTAAAGTATTTGACAAGCTCTCTCATGGTAGGTCGGTCCAGAAGATTAAGTTGTATGGAATCCAGTTGGTAAGTTGGTAAGCTGGATGCAAAATTGGCTTGGTCATAGAAGGTAGGTAGTTGTGGAGGGCTCTTTTTCTGACTGGAGGTCAGTGAGCAGTCGTGTCCTACAAGGATCAGTGCCGAGACCTCTGTTTTATGTATATATATATATAAACTATTTGGATGAAAATGTAGGTGGCCTGATTAGTAAGTCTGCAGCTGATGTGAAAATTGGATATTGAGGAAGGTCATAACAGGACACAGCAGGATATCAGTCAGTTGAAGAGTTGTGAGGTGAAATGGCAGATGAAATTTAATCTGGACAAGCGTGAGGTGGATGCATTTTGGAAGATTAAATGCAAGAAGAAAGTATAAAATAAATGGAAGGACATTTAGGAGCATTGATATACATAGGGATTTTGGGATGCGAGTCCATAGCTCCCTGAAAGTGGCAACATAAGTAGACAAGGTGGTAAAGAAGTTGTAGGGCATGATTGCCTGCATCAGTTGGGTCACCGAGTAAAGAAGTTGCAACTCATGTTGTAGCTATATAAAATTTCAGTTAGGCCACATTTGGAATATTGTTTACAGTTCTGGTTGTCGCACTTTTGGAAGGATGTGGAGGCTTCGGAGAGAGTGCAAAGAGAGGTTCACCAGGATATTGCCTGGATTGGAGTGTCTTGGCTATAAGGAGAGGTTGGACTGTTTCACTAGAGCATCGGAGACTGAAGGGTGACTTGATAGAAGCATGTAAAAATTATGAGAGGTATGAATAAGGTTCAAATGTCAAATGTCAGGCAGTATAGGTTTAACGGAGAAGAAAATGCTTAAAGGAGATGAGTGAGGCAAGTTTCATTTTTCCACACAGAGGTTAGTAGGTGCTTGAAACAAACTACCAGGGAGGTGACAGAAGCAGAGACTAGAGCAGTGTCTAAGATGCACTTTGACAAATGAACTGGCAGAGAAAGAAGAATATGGACCATGTACGGGCAGATGGGATTAGTTTAGAATAGCACCATGGTTGGCAGAGACACAGTGGACTGAAGGATCTGTTCCTGTGCTGTACTGTTCTATGTGTTGTGTTCTATATGTAACATTCACTTGGAATTCTTGCTTTTGTGGCTTTCAGAATTTCTTCAGTCCAATTTTCTCCAGAGAGGTTTAGATTGTATGACAGTCTCCTTGCTACAGTAATATAAGTGCAGCTACTCATAGCTACTCTGGCTTGTTAATTCAATTTGTCTTAATCTCATAACTTTGCCGTTGCAAGTGAAAAAAACTGCGAGCCCTATCACATAACACTTGCCATGTCAATTGGAGCAAGGGGAGGAAAATTTATAACCATTGCGTGGCTCACCCTGTGATTCAGCTGCAACCTTCTAATCTGTTTAATTTTCCTTTTCAGTGGCCTTTAGCAACTCTGACCATTTTTGTGTTATTCTTTTAGTAGCTGTGCTTCTACAGGGCTCTTGAAAATTCAATCTCAGCTCTACTTCTACACACCATGTTATGTTTTAAATGAATACAAAGATGCCTGTAGTGTCTCATAATTAGAAGCTTACAAGATAATTGTCTGCAGTGAGTACCACATGGAATATGTCACATGACTACAGCAAGCCAAGAAGGACATTAGTACAGTATTACAAACAATGGTGAACTAGCAACTTCTCACTGCAACTACAGATGAATAAATGCCGGCTTTGACTGCGATCGCATTTCTAGAAATGAATGAAAGTTGCAAAAAGGTAGGAGACGACATTGGAAAAGATTGAGAGAGGTTAAATGAGGATGCTACCTGGTACTGAGATCAAGAATTGCATTTCTCTAGCACCTTGCATAACCTCAGTATGTTTCAAAGGACTGCTGAGTTAATGAAGTAATTTTAACTGGGCTAAAATTAAAGCTGAAGGATGGTGTTGAACTAGAGCATGGCTGGTTGCCATGGTGCAGAACGCAATGGGTGGAAGCTTCCTGTTTTTAAAGGTTAGAATCACAACCCAGTTTGATGATGCCTGCTCACTCGCTTGTGCATCCTTAGCAAATCAAAAGGGCTCCCTCTGAGAATGTTGTTCTGTTACGATAGTGGAGAAAGTGAGGACTGCAGATGCTGGACTACCAGAGTTGAAAAATGTGGTGCTGGAAAAACACAGCAGGCCAGGCAGCATCCTGGAAAACAGATTTCTCCAGCTTCCTCATTTCCCCTCCCCCCACCTTATCTCAGTCCCAACCCCCGGATTCAATTCTCCTGCTCCTCGGATGCTGCCTGGTCTGCTGTGTTTTCCAGCACCACATTTTTCAACTCTGTTACGATAGTGGACAGGACATGAATACAGAGGCCAATTGAACAGTCTGCAGCAATGTCCTGCCAATGGCCTCACTGAGACGAGCTGGGTGCTGCGGTGGCAGGCAGGAGAAGATGAGGGTACCTCACGGTGGAGCTTTGGAAGAAGTTCACATTATTTCTGACCATCGCTACCAGGCCATCAGCTTGGAGGCTGCCTCCGCAACCTGCCAAAGGTTTGCTCCATAGTGTGAGAGCCATCTGCCAATGGTAAGATCCCATTGGGCATCCACAATCTGGCCCCAAGTGTCACGGAGCATGTAGCCTTTTCCACTGCTGGCCAACCTCCAGCAAGAGTGAGCATAAGCAGAGGCACAAGCGGTAATGTTAAAATTCCCCACCCGTCCACCACCAAAGTCATTTCTGCACGACAAGTACAGTTCTGCTCTCTGAGTCAGTGCCTTTACACCAGTGGAGAAAGTGGAAAGGAAACACGCAAAACCATTCCTTCATTAGCAGTGTTCAAAAAGAAATATGTTGCTGAGTGTGGGGAGGTGGGGGCCGAGGAAGTGCAATGGGCTTTCAACATAAGCTCAGCTCTAAGCTCACACTGGAATGTTTAGCAAAAAGGCCTGTTTCGCACCAAGAGCTCTGTCTGCAGTTGAATCTGTGGGGCAGATCGATGCCTCCCCATTTACACAGCAGCTGAGAGAAGAAAGCAGAGCCTCTCCCAAATATTTCCAGCTGAATGCAATTATATAAGCTCTCCAGCAGCTATTAAACCTTTGTGATAGCCGCCTCTAAACCCCTTTAATTCCTGTTCTGTGTGTACTCACAATAGGGCTGTTTACTGATAATCACTGGAGGGCTACACTTCATCAAAAGCTCAATTTGACTGCATTAAGCAAATAATGGCAAATGCAAGTTTCTCACTCCAATTGCAGTGAAAAGATTTTAATAATTTACATACTCAGACCCCAACTTACTGCCTGTTCTACTAACACCCTGACATTTACCAGTGTGCTTATCTCACCCTAAAACTCACTGTCTGTTCTCACATTCTGACTGTCAGTGCCTGCTCTGCTCACATTTAGACTCTCACAGATCTTTGATTCGTGTGTGCTCAAGTCGAAATTGAAATCTGAACTCACAGCCGGACTCTCAACAGGCACTACGCTCTCATAGATCAGAGAGTAAGAAACCGAGGATTAGCGAGGACTTGGTGGGAAGGGGTAAGGCAAGTGAAGGTCAGTGATGTACTGCATAAAGTGCACCAAAAAATGCAATGAGGATTTCAAAGGAGTTGAATCGTTATGTTATTTATTCAGGCAGGAAGACCTTTTCTGAGGATAAGGCCTGGGTAATATGTTTCACAAACTTATTGATTCAGAAATGGAATGAAGAAAGCATAAGCAGGCTGAAGAGGCACTGCATGATAAGGGGCACGCACACGCGCGCGTACACACACACACACACACATACGGAGCCATGTGCAAACAGGCGCAAACTCTGACAGACAAATACATACAATGGCGCACAAGACAGACAGATGTGCGAACACAGAAACCTACACAGTGAGACACCTCACACCCTCCCACACAGCCACTACACATTCAAAGATTGACACCCCACCCATAAAAATACACCCTGACAGACATAAATACAGGCAGAAATATACAATACAAACACACACACCAACTTTAGACAGATACATGCAGTGACATACAAACACATAGACAACTACACATGCAAGTGTACAAACAGAAATGTACAGAGGAGCATAAAAGACACAGACAACCTCCTGCCGCCTTCTCCTCCCCCAACACACACATAAATGAAGATTGACAAACACAGACAGCCACACCCACAGGCAGACATGCACACAGCCACAAAGTTACAGACTGACACACAAATACCTGGAGTTACACACATAAACACACCCTCCCACAAATAAAGTGAAATGCATACAGACACACACATATAGGCACCACCCTCACATGTCACACACAGATACCAATTCACAGAGATAGATACACAAAGAGTCAGAAAGACATACATAGAGACAGATATTCACACGCGCAGTGTTGGATTCATCACTAAGACACATACCCATACATAGAGATAGATAGAGACTTACAGACTTGCATCTACAGTTAGACACGTACACAGCCACAGATAGAGCTGCACAAACCTATAGATTGGATTACATACACAGAACACAGTCACATTCAAATCCTAAAACAGATAAACATGTACACATAAAGCATTGTTCGTGTACACAATAGAACGCAGTCACAGAGAGAGGTACACGCAACTCTCATACACAAACATGCATGTACACATGTACACCAATAGAAAGACAGGCATGCACACTCTCAATCTCTTAAAAGCAAACACACAAAATGTCAAAAAGATATTTGTGGCAGAGCTACAGTGCAGAGCAGGTTGTATTTCTGTTTTTATTCAATATGGTAGAGGGAGCAGAATACTGAAACCAGATAGAGTGACTCAGTCCTGAGCGCACTCGGCCGACGTCTACTTTGCTCTGTCCAGTGACCAGCAGCTTCCCTCGCTGTAAAAGGAATTGCTGGCACCTTCCCGCTCGACAATGAACGTCGCCATTGTCTGCCTCATTCACACTGCGGTTCCTCCGTGCACCTGCTCCTTGCTGCTGTGCTGAATAACCCATCCACTCTCGCACGCTTCAGCCGCCAACCCCGCTGAGCTTTCCCATCCAACTCGCTGCTGGGGGGGGGAGCGCGTGTGGGAGGTCACGTGACGTCAGTGGCCTGTCTTCCCATCTTCTCACGGTGTCCGTGGTCATGGTTTCTTTTCTCCCCCAGGAGGCAGATGTGCAGCATTCCCATGCTTTGTTCCCCAGTCTGCAACCCTCCCCCACCAGCCAGGGATTAAACCAATCAATGCAGGAAGGGTGTGAGAGCCAAGGAGGCCACATGTGCCTGAGTTTATAGCCTGAATGCCCACGCTCAGATGTAAGTCAGGTTCCACCAGTGAATAGAAATACTGGCATAATGGTACACAGGGCTCACGCTGAAGGGAAAGAGCTGATAGGGAGAGTAGGAGGGAGGCAGAGAGACACAGCACTACAGGAAATGGAAGCACATGAATCAAGGGCTCGGTTGGGTATACCTGCTTAATCTCCTTGAATTACTATACATTGGACGGACTGAGAATCTGAAGCATTTGAGGAGCAAACAAAGGACTCATTACTTTGACTGCAGTTGTGGGACACTCCTACAAGTGTTGCTGATTCAAAGAGTTTGAGTGTTAGCCTCTGAATGGACTGCATGAAAATCCTAATTGGTAATTAGGTCAGCAAAGACAGGCCGAGGGCAATTTCCTTATGAAAGGGGGGGTCTCATTTTACTGCCCTGTAGCCCACCCGTGTTCCCCACCCACTCCCCTCCATGTACTTGCCTCGACCTTTTGTTAATGCGTGGCTTTCAGTGATGCATTGTGATGCTCTGTCAGCACTGTGAAGGGAAGGGAGAGAACAGCACAGTCCATTAGCTGCTGCTCCCTGAGCTTCTCATCGCTAATTAATCTCTGTTGCTCGGCCTCTCAATGCAGAATGCACTCTGCCCCCTGTGTTCAGTCTGTACAAATCTCCAAGATTTAGACAGTGGAGTGAGGGGGGGGGGGGGGGAAGAGAAACTCTTTTCTGCCAGCTGTGGCTACCTTGGTGACCACCAACCAATGGCAAGCTCTGAATCTGCTTGCCTTATCTTTAAATGAAGTGAACTAAAACACTGAGAATAGGCTGCGAGCTCTCAGCAGATCGGCAACTTACAGGCATTGACATTTCAAGTGTGGATTCTTTATCTCAACTGATTAAAATAACACTTCTTTGTACTTGTCCCTCTCAGGAGATTTATATATTTTTAGCTCTGTTCTCTTTGGATATTAGGTAGAGGGAGATCATGATTTATTATTTCCATTTGAACTTGCAAAGTCTGTTCCCGCCTTCCCTACAACGTTGTGTTTGAAGAAGATAGAGGGAGAATGTTGAGGACACAGGAGATGAGAACTAAACAGAGGGAAACACCAGCAGATGTGGAAGAATCCATGAAAAGACAAACAGAATTGACCTTTTTGTGCTGAATATGATTCTTCTTTGGAACTGCACGGGAATCACTCCAAATCAGATTTTTGCACCTGCCACAGTATTAAACTGCTCTTATCACAGTCAGAAATGGTCTTCAACTTCTCCTTGCCCTATTTCTAATCATATGTGGGACGTATGTGTCGCTGGCTGGGCTAGCATTTATTAGGCAAAAGTGAGGACTGCAGATGCTGGAAACCAGAGTTTAGATCAGAGTGGTGTTGGAAAAGCACAGCAGGTCAGGCAGCATCCGAGGAGCAGCAAAATCGACGTTTTGGGCAAAAGCCCTTCATCAGCATTTATTGCCGGTCCCCAGTTGCCCTTCAAAAGGTGCTTGTGCTGTGGGTTGACCACACAATGCCAATAGGGAGGGAATTCTAGCTCAATCGATCTGAAGTTTCGTTTGATCACACCATCCTGCAAAACCAGTCCACTGCTGGCCAGCTGGGTGGATCTGTTCTCAACATTCCTGCTGAAGGGCTTATATCCGAAACGTCAACTGTACTGCTCCTCGGATGCTGCCTGACCTGCTGTGCTTTTCCAGCGCCCCACACGTTTTGACTCTGATCTCCAGCATCTGCAGTCCTCACTTTCTGCTGTTCTCAACCTGTTTCCATTCTTATCTATCTAATGTCAGAAATCAGACATCACCGGCTTATAGTCTAACAGGTTGATTTGAAATCACACACTGTCGAAGCGCTGCCCTCATCATCTGAACGTCAGGTGACGTTCAGATGATGAGGGAGAACCACTCTGAAAGCTTGTGATTTCAAATAAACCTGTTGGATGATAACCTGATGTTGTGTGACTTCTGACCTTGTCCACCCCAGTCCAACATCGGCATCACTATACTATATCTACCTAACCGTAGCAAGAGAATCACTTGCAGTGACTTCTTTTCGTGTTCCTGCCCCATTGACCTCTGGCCTCACCATGGATCTATCTCTGAACCACTCTCCTAATTCCTATTTCAAAAGCTGTGCCTTGACAATGATTATCAAAGGCACAATGTTAGTTTTCACACGTACCCTGATGACGTCCAACTCTACCTTACCATCATCATTCTGATAAATTACCAGACTCCGTTTTTCCAACATCCAATACTGGATGAGCTTGACATTTCCTCCAAATAAATGACTTCAGTTTTGCCGGTATTATTTCAGTCAGCACTCCAGACATTAGATTTATATTTATTTAATATATTTACACTTGTATTTAGGTGCAGTCACCACGTTGCTGCACTACCTTGGATTATAGAATAAATTGCTGGATAAATTGCTCAATAAATTAATATTAAGTTGATATTACTAAAACTAATACAGCTTTGAAAGTTCACCTTTCTCTTTCTAGAAGGTGAGGGCTTCAGGTGCTTGTAGGTTAGCGTCGAGAGTGTGGTGGTGCTGGAAAAGCACAGCAGGTCAGCAGCATCCAAGGAGCAGGAGAATCGACATTTCGGGCATAAGTCCTAATGAAAGGTTTATGCCTGAAACGTTGACTCTCCCGCTCTTTGGATGCTGCCTGACCAGCTGTGCTTTTCCAGCACCATGCTCTTCGACATCCTTCCCTCTCTGTAGACTTCACCCTCTCTGCTGCTCCAGTCGCCGATGTCCAATATTGCCCTTGGGCTCCTGGCAATGTGCTCCTTTTCTGCTGCCACTGACACTGTCACTCCCACAACTGCCTCAGAGTTGGAGATAGTCATTCTGCGTGGGTCCCACATCTCCTCTGACAGATAGACATCAACTGGTGGGGTCCTGGCTCCAAGTCCACCAACGAGATCTTGCCTTGCCTTCCAACGTTGCCACCCGGGATGAAGTAGGGATGGAGATACACGGGGCCTTAGCCACATCAGGAGGTGGCCCGAGGGCAACTAAACTAAAAAAGCCATTATTCTCTAGCTACTGACTCCATCCCCTCTTCTGGGCAGGAGTCCGAGGTAAGCCAGTCTCCCTGCAAAATTGCTGCTGCATTTGCTCCCAAGCTTCTTAACTCATCTTTGTGTCATCATTAAGGCACAACTCAGCCTTAATCCAACTCTGCAACATCATCTGACACCACCCCAGTCTCAGCTCATCTGCTGCTGAAATCTTCACCTATGCCTGTACTTTCCGTAGACGTGGATATTCCTACACTATCCGGTCTGGTTTCCCATGTCTACCCTCTGTTAACATGAGTTCATCTAAACTCTGCTGCCCGTGCCTCAGCTCTCAGCATATCTTCTTTCCCCCATCACTGCATTTTCATTGACCTACATAAGCTCAATGTCAAGCAAAGTATTATTTTTTAAAATTCCCGTTCCTGCATTCTAATCCAGCCATTGGCCTTGTTTCACTTGACTAAAATTTCCTTCAATCCAACAACCCTCCACCACTCAGATTCATAGAATTCCTACAATGTGGAAGCAGGCCATTCAGTGCATCAAGTCCACACTGACCCTCCAAACAGCAACGCACCCAGACTCACCCCCTACCTCATCCCTGCATTTTCCATGGCTAAGCCACCTTATCTGCCCATCCCTGGAAACGATAGGGCAATTCAGCATGGCATATATCCACCTAACCTGCACATCTTTGGACTGTGGGAGGAAACCGGAGCACCCGGAGGAAACAAACGTGGACCCAGGGACAATGCACAAACTCAACATAGACAGTTGCCCGAAGCCAGAATCGAACCCGGGTCCCTGGCGCTGTGAGGCAGCAGTGCTGACCACTGAGCCACCGTGCTACCCAACTGAACTCATTCAAATATCAATCACCAAACCTGCTTGGTGCCTTCATCCATTCGGAAGGTTCTGAGAGTGAGAGAGAAGTACACCCAGGGCTCCCTAGACAGCTCAAAGCTCAAAACCATTATCATTGAGAAGGAAAAGGGTTGCAAAACTTCATCAGCTGCAAGTTCTCCCCCAAGTCGCATACTGCCCTGACCGGAAAATATATTGTCACTGTCACTGGGTCAAAATTCTGCAAAACGTCCGTCCTAATAGCACTGTGGGTGCACTTGTACAAAACGGATTGCAAAGATTCAAGAAAGCAACACACCACCTCCTTCTCGAGGCGACTAAGAATGGATTATAAATGCTGGCCCAGCCAGCAATAACCACGTCCCTGTGAATGAACAAAACAAAAAGGGCCTGGACAGAGCCTGCTTCCTTTGTACCAGTACATTGCCAGCAATGTCTCACCAGAAGCAATCTTGCCTGCATCAGGAGATTGTGACTTCAAGTACCTTGCTGGCTCAAAGTACAGCTGACATACCAGTACAATACTGACAGGGGGATGCACTGTCCCTGAAGCTATCAGTCAGGCGGGATGTCAAACCTAGGAGCAATGCAGATTCAGAAGCAAGGATCAGATGTCAAACGGAAGAGTAAGGGTGATTTGAAAACCCAGGATGAAAGTTAAAGATTGAAGTGTGATTCATTTAGCAGCCAAAATCACTAAAACAAATTATCTGATAATCACACAGTTGTGGTTTGCTGCTGTCAGCTGTGGTTCAAGTAGCACTCTCGCCTGTGAGTCAGAGCACTGTGGGTTCATGTCTCACTCCAGAAATTTGTGCACAAAACCCTAGATTGACACTCACGTGCTGTACTGGGAAAGGAAAATACTGTGGCTGCTGGAAATTTTAAATTAAAAACAGAAAGTGCTAGAAAAGCTCAGCAGGTCTGACAGCATCTGTGGAGAGAGAAACAGAGTTGATTTTTCAGATCAGTGACCTTTCATCAGAACTGTGACTGTCAGACCTGCAGAATATTTCCAGGTTTTCTGTTTTTAATTACACACCGAGCAAGTGCTATACTTTGAGATGAGTTATTTCGGATGAGATATTATACTGAGATTTCATCCAATCTGCACAGTGGACATAAAACATGGACATAGCCATATTCTACAGAGCATGAGGGGTATAAACAGAGTGAATACCAAGGGTCTTTTCCCTAAGGTGGGGGAATTCAAAACTAGGCAGCATATTTTTAAGGAGAGAGGAGAATGTTTTAAAGAGGACATGAGGGGTAACCTTTTTCCACAGAGGGTAGTCCATGTGTGGAATGAACGGGCAGAGGAAGTAGTGGATATGGGTACAATTGCAACATTTAAAAGACATTTGGATAAGTACGTGGAAAGGAAAGGTCAGCACATTTCATCAGTCCTGATGCTGCCTGACCTGCTGTGCTTTTCTCCAGCTCAACTCTTTATCCACTCTGACTCTCCAGCATCTACAGTTCTCACTATCTCCTCGTTTAATTTGGGAACATGGACTAATTGGACCGAAGGGCCTGTTTCTGTAATGTGCAACTCTCTGAACAGGAAAGTTATCTCTGGTGTCTGGCCGATACTTATTCCTCAGTAACAACAGAGGAACAGATATGATATGATCATTATCATAGACAGTGTGTGCGCGCGCGAGGTGGGGGGGAGGGGGGGGGGGCTTGCTCCATGCAAATTGACTGCCACATTTTGTACATTACAGCCCTGACTACGCTTCACAATGTACTTAACTGGCTTTAAAAAATGCTTTAGGATGCTTTGAGATTGTAAAAGGTGCTATATAAATGCAAACTACAAGCAATCACATGAACTGGAAAGATCAGATCAAGCATTCTAATTTTGAGGTGGGTCTCTCAATGCTCTTGGTGTGAGAATTCCGAACCAACAAATGGACCTTGAATACAAGCCCTGTGTGAGAATGATGAAATGGCTGACAGTGACACATTGTACGGAGAGGTCTTCAGACAGTATCAATACTATTGAACGTGACAGGCTGCAGTTTCAAAGACAAGCATTCTGTTCCTTTAGTAACAAGCAGTGCAGTGTTTCCTTTGCATGCTGCCTTTCCCTGCGAGTACACTCGGCTGAATGAGGTAAATAAAAACCCTGAGCCAGGGCTCTGTGAACAAGGAGCAAGCTCCTGGCTTCTGTGGTCAGTGAAGCGAGAGAAGCAGAAATCTCTCACGCCCAAAGTTATTTTGTTCCAGCTTCTGTGCTGTCACCCCTGCTGGCCTGCTCAATACGAGGCACTGACAGGGGGTGTTCATCTGTGTCATTCAGCTGGTAAAGTGGTCGTTTGGCACACAGCGATCAAAAAGGATGCCCCACCAGCCGACGAAGCAGTAGAGCACTCGCAACAATTTAAACCCTTCAGGAGGAGACCGACTCAAATCAGATCTCAGCAAAAACAGTGGCTTCTTTTGTTGCTGAACAGTGGCTATATATTAAACTGATCAGAGTTATCAAATCTCCTGTTCGCAAAGTCTGACCACTCTCTAACTTTGGAGTTCGGGGCGAATTTGGACTCCGGATCACTGCAAGGCCACAGCCAACAGCTGCTGCCTTTGTTTTCAAATCAGAAAAAGAGAGAGGAAAGAGTAAGAGACCTCCAGAACCTACAAAAGGGGCTTGGAAATTGCAAAACCCTCTTAACCCTTGTTTTATCACAATCCTTTACCCCGGGAAACAAAATGTTCTGTGTCTGTCCCAGGGTACAGCAATCACACCGGAGAGTCAGGCTTAGTGTGGAAGACTGAACAGAAGTTGAAACTAGTTGCTGGGATGAATAACTAACAAACATGGAAAGTGTAGACATTAGGAGGAATGCAACAAGCATGAAGACTGCAGTATGTAAAAATACAATCAGCATGGAGCAAATGGACAACATAGTTAACACTGACTATTGTGGTAAATGGGAGACTAATACAGGGTATTGGAATAAATGGGAGATTGTAGTTAATACAGAGCACTGTGACAAATGGGAGGCTGGACAGTACAAGGTATTGTGGCAAATAGGAAACTGTAGTTAACACAGACCACTGTGATAAATGAAAGTTTGTAGTTAATATAGAGTTTTGTGATAAATGGGAGTCCGTAGCTTTTTATTCATTCATGGGATGCGGGTGCTGCTGGCTGGGCCAGCATTTATTGCCTGTCTCGAATTGCTCTTGAGAAAGTGATAGTGAGCTGCCTTCTTGAACCGCTGCAGTCCACCTGCTGTAGGTAGACTCAGAATGCCTTCAGACACATCCCTTTTAAACCTTGTGCTCCTTAAATCTATGGACTCTGGTCTTCGATCTCTCCATCAAGGGGAAATTTTTTTTCCTGTCTACCCTATCTATGCCCCTCATAATTTTATAAATTTCAATCATGTCCCCACTCAGTCTCCCGTGCGCTAAGGAAAACAACCTCAGTCTGTCCAATCTCGCTTCTTAACAACTCTCCAGCTCACCCAACATCCTGATAAATCACCTCTGCATCCTCTCCAGTGCTGTCACATCCCTCTTGTATTCTAGAACTTCACACAATACTCTAGCTGTGGCTTAACCAACACTTTATACAGTTCAATCATAACCTCCCTGAGGAAGGGTCACCACCGCCCAAAACATTAACATTGATTTCTCTTCACAGATGCTGCCAGACCTACTGTGCTTTTCCAGCAACTTCTGTTTTTCTGACTGATTTACAGCACCCGCAGTTATTTCCGTTTTCACTTTATCCACCTGCCCTGATACATTAAGGGACCGATATATTCGCACCCCTTGACCCTCTGTGCTTCTCAGGATTCTACAATTCATCATGTATTCCCTTGCTGTATTTGTCCTGTCCAAGTGACATCACCACACACATATCTGGATTAAATTTCATTTGCCACCGATCAACCCATCCATATCCTCTTGTTGTTTGAGGCTACCCTCTTCACTATAAATAGCGAATTTTTGTTATCATCTGCAAGCTTACTAGTCAACCCTCTTACATTCCAGTCTAACTCATCTATATAAATGACAAACAACAAGACCCCTGAGTCCCCCCACTGGGCACAGACTTGCAGTCAGAAAACTCTCTCTCAACCATCACCGTCAGTTTCCTGCTTGTCAGATAATTATGGACCCAATTCACCAAATTTCTTTGGGTCCCATGGGCCCCTATCAGTCTCCCATGCAGTACTTTACCAAAAGCCTTGCTGAAGTCCAGTATGGTTCATCTACAAACCTGACCACCTCTTTGAAAAATTCAATCAAGTCGATCAGACATGACCTCCCCTGAATAAAACTATGCTGACTGTTCTTAGTTAATCTCTGCATCTCAAAATGCAGATTAAGTTTAACTCTCAGGATTCCTTCCAATAGTTTGTTTCCACGGTCATAGAATCCCTACAGTGTGGAAACAGGCCATTTGGCCCAACATCGGCAAAAAGTGAGGACTGCAGATGCTGGAAACCAGAGTTTACATCAGAGTCAGGCAGCATCCGAGGAGCAGGAAAATTGATGTTTCAGGCAAAAGCCCTTCATCAGGACTGTCCACACCCACCCTCCGAAGAGTAACTCACCCAGACTCATTCCGCTACCCTATTTCCCTACGTTTACCTCTGACTAACGCACCTAACCAACACATCCCTGGACACTATGGGTAATTTAGCACGGCCAATTCACCTGGAAACCCATGCAGACACGGAGAGAAAGTGCAAACTCCACACAGACAGTTGCCTGAGATGGGAATCGAACCTGGGTGCCTGGCGCAGTGAGGCAGCAGTGCTAACCACTGAGCCACCATGCCGCCCCATGCTGTACGACTCTTTGACTCTAATGACGGGCCTATAGTTTCCTGGTTTATCCCCTGCTCCCCTCTTGAGTAATGGTACTAAATTGGCCATTTCTATCCTCTGCCACCTCTCCTCTGGCCAGAAAGGAATTGAAACTTTTTGCCAGTGCCCTATTGCTTTCCTTGCCTAACTCAACAACTTGGGATATATTTCATGTGGCCTTGGAGATGTATCTACTTAAGCCTGCCAGACCACTCAGAACCTCCTTTCTGTCAATGATAACTTCTTTAATTGTAACACAGACCTTTCCCTGATGTCTATACCCATATCCCCCTTTCATGACACAAAATATTCTCTTAGATGCCTATCCTACATCCTCTGGCTTACTGTGACAAATGGGAGATTAGTTCAATATATTCCGTCAACTCTTTGTTCGATGTTAGCTACCTTAATTAGACACAACAAAATCACAGTTGAGTCACGAAAGGTAATTGGCAATTAGCTCATTAATTAGCCTAATTTACAGCCTGTACGTGGCCATCAGGAATCCCACTTTAGTCTATCTACCCTCTGAGTTAATTGGAAAAGGTTAGTATGACTGGATCTGACTTGTCACGGTTCCTGCCATGGAAGGTTGCAGCAAATCCAATCCAAATGGTTTCCTTCTTGGTATTTGAACATTTGTGAGATGTTTGACCCTCAGGATCTGCACAGTCGAACACAAGCCTGTTCTTTCCCTTTGTCCATATGCACAGCCTCCAGCTGTTGTGACAGATGTTTGCCACACAGCTCATGCCTGTCTTTCCTGAGGCCTGCTCACAGAGTCTCCTGCTCACCCATCCTGGTCACACGCTGTTCGGCCAACCTTCACGTTCATGCACTCGATCGCTACATCTTCCCCTGGCCCTCCTCCGCGCTGACCTGCTTCCATCTCTCCCACTGATCCATCCATCCACCCACCCGCTCCTCTCACTTGCTGCTTCCCTCTCTTCAAACCTCATTTACAACAATGTCTCAGGAGAGTGAAGAAGTGAACAGGAGAGTCAGGGAACAACGGCAAGTGAGTGAAACAACTCAGGAGAAAGACAGTGAACAGGAGGGTTGGGGTGGAAAGCACGGAACAGGATGATCAATGAGTGAGTGGGGGATGGTCATTGAATGGAAGAAGTTGTAGCCTGGAGAGGCAGTGAGGAGGAGGCAAGTAGAAACAGCAAGTAATAAAAAGTTTGTAAGTATTGACATACATTAATAACTGTATACTTCATGCAGTGTAAAGTTGCTGAAATGTTCATTTTACATAACTTTTTCTGTGTTTCACGTAGCAAGATAGTTTTTTTTTACAAATAGATCAAAATAGCTAAATAAATAAATCTCATGATTTTTCTAATATCACCATATTAGAAAGTGATCAAATCCATGCCTGCATTTATTCCCCATTTCCAATTGTTCTTGAGATGGTGGCGCTGAACTGCCTTCATGAACTGCTACAGTTAGTATGGTATACGTTGACCCACAATGCCAGTAGGGAGGAAATTCCAGGATTTTGATCCACCTGCACTGAAGGAATGATGATATATTTCCAAGTCAGGATGGTTAAGTGGCTGGCAGAACAACTTTCAGGTGACGTTTCTTTTGTATCTGCTGTCCTTGGCCTTCTAGGAGACAGAGATCACTGGTTTGGAAAGTACCGTTGAAGGAACCTCAGTGAGTTACTAGCAGTGTATCTTATGGATGATATGTTAGTGGTGGAGGAAGTGAAGGTTGAAAGTTGTGGACGGAGGAGCAATCATATGAGTGCCCTGGACAGGGTCGAGTTTTGCCACGTGCAAATTGTTTGCTATGTTTCTTACATACAACTGCACTTCTCAAGTACTTTGGGATCACCCTCTTCCTTCTTTTCACCAGGAAAATAATCTCCAAACAGACTGTGAGAACATCCAGAGTCATCGGGGGTAAATGGAGAGATGGTGTAAATCGGAAATAAAAAAGTGTACAACAGCTATTCCTGAAGGGTTTTTGCCCAAGACATCGATTTTCCTGCTCCTTGGATGCTGCCAGACCTGCTGTGCTTTTCCAGTACCACTCTAATCTAAACTCTGGTTTCCAGCATCTGCAGTCCTCACTTTTGCCTACAACAGGTCAGTCAGGTTAATGCTCTTGGTGCAATCTCTTCAGCTTTAAGCAAAAGGTCTCATTCAGAAGGTTTGAGGTTAAGCTGTTAGGTGAATTGGCCATGCTAAATTGCCCGTAGTGTTAGGTGCGTTAGTCAGTGGTGAATGTAGGGGAATGGGTCTGGGTGGGTTGCTCTTCACAGAGTCGGTGTGGACTTGTTGGGCCGAAGGGCCTGTTTCCACACTCTGGGGAATCTAATCTTTTGAATCCAAACAATTACAAAGTAAATGGTGCCGAGTGAAGTCCGGACATCTATTATTTTATTAAAGCATCCATCAAGAACACAGCTGGTCATTAAACATTGTTTATCCCATTTTCATTTTTAAAGGGGCAACATTTCAGCCTAAACGGAACAAACAATCAGAAAGAGAACTGCATTAAATCATTCCCTAATGACTGTTTACAGTTTACTGCAACAAAGCTCTTTTGAAAGGAAAAAACCAGTCAAACATTTATGGGCAAGTACACATCCGCACATCTACGTACAACGATGCTTCCCATCAAATGACTCCAATCAGAAAGTAGAACCAGGGGATTCTAATGTGAAGTCAGAATTGGGAGCAGCCAAGTAGGGAGAGAGAGCTGGTCTACTGGCACTTACTTGTGGAGGCTTGGGTGCAAAGGCTAGGATTGCAAATCTCCAAGATTAAACTGAAGCTTCCAGTAATTAAGATATAATCGGGTAGTGTTCGGTGAAGACGTGGAGAACGTCATAGGGACATTCAAAAATAATTTTGCTTTTTGAAGGTTTATTAACTATACCAATATACTTTGAATTCAAACTTTATTGTATTCTTTAAATATGACCACAAAAAATTGGACTTTATACCTTCCAAGACTCAACATTGAATTCAATAACTTCTGACTTTGAAAAGTGTCCTCCATTTTAATTACCCCCACTCCGGTGCCTTGTTTCCATGGTTTGCTCTTAGCAGAGCTGACCTCCTGCTATTAACACCTATTCTTCATCTATACCTCTCCTCTGCTATTATCATTAGCATTTCCTTTGCCGTTTACTATGGCACCCTCACCATTTATTTAACTTATTCTTCCTCTCCTTTGTCAACAGCATAAAAACCATCTTATTCAAGCTCCCTTCAGTTCTAAAGAAGAGTCATTTGAACGAGAAACTCTAACTCTGTTTCTGTCCAGTAGACCTTCTCCAATACTCGCTGTTTTTGGCGCAAAAATATGGGTGCACAAGAACCATCTGACTTCTTTTTTGGATTAAAACCACTCTCTTGTTTCAAGAAGGAACAGAAGGTACCTTTCACACTGATCGTGACTCTTATGATGTCCTTGTGATGTAGCCTTTTCTTGAAGCGACATCACAAGGACATTTTTGATTAAGTGGTTCTTTTCAAATATGAAAACATTTACTGCCTTGAATTCTTAAGGTATAAAGCGCAAAACACAAGGTGTAAAAAAAAAGACCTAATCACCCATTTTATTTGGAAAAGATGTTTGGACTTGCAACAGATCAGATGGCGAGGCAACCATTTTTCTATGCCAGTTTTTAAATACAGCAAGAAGCTGTTCTGCTGAGGGAGCTCGATCAGAAAACCATCAAACTAGCAATAAATCATGCCGAATAATAAAGAGTAATATTTTAAAAGTGGGAAATGCTAAGGATTCCTCACAAATTGTTCTGACATTGAGTTAACTGGAGAACCAACTACCTGGCAATTCGACTACAAGAAACCTCACAGATTACTAAGATTCTTTACCAGATCACCAGCTAAAGCATAAAGTCATCTGAGAAACTTAGGCTTTCCACAAAATAGACTGAGATAATCATAAGTCATAACTGTATTGCTTTATCTGGGTTTGTATTTGGCATTAGTGTGCATGAGATGACCGAGTAACGTCGCATTTTTAAACATCTCAAAGTATGTAATAATAACGAACATTCCTTATTTTAGAACTCAAACTTCTGCTGCAGGACTGTAAGAAAATGCTAATGTAAGAAAGCGGATAGTTCATATTTTGTTTTGATTTTTAACAATGTGGTCTTTTGCTGAAGCATAAGCTGGCAATGCTGCAAATTCTGCTTTAATAATAAAACAGAAATTTATTAACAAAAGAAATGGGTAAAAATTATAAAACCAACCTATCAATTTATGACACAAATTCAAAGGCGTTTAAACACACAGAATAAGATAATCCCATTAAAACACTCATTTAGAAATTTTTAAGCAAAACAACAGATTGTTATAGCACCCAAAACCTCAAGTACAAAAACATAACCTTGTACAGTACCTAAAAATACCACTCATACAGTAATCATATCAGAATCCCTGTGTCTAACACCTTGGGTAGGGCCAAGTCACTCGTACTTTAACTTATTGACTGAGACAGCAGATGGGTTCTTCCTGGAGCTATTATACACTTGCACTTGAACAGACTCAGCTTGAGGTAAGCTTTTCAGGGTTTTATCCCAACATTTCTAATCTAGAATTAATATTAACTCTTTACTCTAAGGTAATCCAGTTTCATTACACCCTCCCTTCTCAAGAGCACTGATCTATATAGCCGCCTTGTTCCAAGGACTTCACAGGACTTCTCAAACTTCAAAGTAAAATTAAAGAATAACATTTAATCACAGTTATTTCTCTCAAGCTTTAGCAAAACATTGCCTGATCTTCAAAACTTGACCTTGTTTACCTTATGCAGTTGTAAAGCTTCACCATATACGCACACAAGAAACTATTCATTCTAAAGCTAGGTCTCCAAAACTGTTTTAAAAGAAATCACCATAGTTACAGAAATGCTTACATTAACTATTAATTTCAGACCCATGTTTGTTACTAGCCAGAATCCAAGAAACCATATTCGCAATAAATGATATTTATACAAATAAAATTCAGTTTGCATCACATACACAAATATATTGATCACAAGCTGAAAAGAAAACGATAAATTCAATGTACCACAACTATGAAAATGTCAAAGATGGGAAAGACAGGCTGTTTAATTGCATGGTAACACTGACAAACCTCTAGGAATGCACTCCACCGGACTTGGCATCCCCAGCAAAGACATGGTACTTGAGAGGAGCAGTTAGAAATCTATTATCATCTGTGGAACTGTGTGAGGAAATTCACTGATCCAGGATATTTCATGCCTGGTCATCAAACAGCCCCTAACTTTGGTTAGAGTTACTCTTACACACATGCAAATGTTTTGTGTGAGGAGTGCTGAAGGTATTATCAACAGTATATCAAACAGAGCTTCTGGGACAGTCAGTAACATGATATTCACTTAACTGTCCCTGCTCTTGGAACTGACAGTGAATTAGAACGGATGAATTCAAATCAGGCACAGAGAGAAAAATGGAGAGAAAGAAAGAAGGACTGGATTAAAAGAAAATAAACGACACTAAAGGGGTTACTATTAATTTTCCTTTTTTAAAATTTCTAACAACTAATTACTGAAAGAATGAGACTCCAAAATTCTCAATGTTAAAATCTGATGTTGAAGAGGTTGCTAGGCACTTGTGATGCTGCTCCTCGGATGCTGCCTGACCTGCTGTGCTTTTCCAGCACCATTCTAATCTAGATTCTGGTTTCCAGCATCTGCAGTCCTTGTTTTTACCTACTTGTAATGTTGCAACAAGATTTCTGAGAACATAATGAATAAGACTTGGCTTTTGTGTAATTTAATTCATGTCCATAGTCTAAGTACGGTAACTTCACACAATTCAACATATTTCAATGGAGAAGCAGGCCACTTTTGCCACATTGTCGTCATTCTATGGTTGGTACCAGATTCTGCTGAATTTTGCTACTCTATCCACCTGCGTGTAATCATTCATCTGTGTTGCTTCGCTGGTGGGTAAATCCATCGAGGTAGCAATTTTGAAACTGTCTTTAAATCCAGGTCTCCCCTTGTTAACAGCTTCCGTTTGATGGCTTCGTATTGGAGGTTATAAACCAAACGGTCTGGCAAGGCACCTTGGAGGAACCACTAAATTCGCAATATTTTACTAACCTCTTTAAGGCGGCGATGAGTTGAGCAATGGACACTTCTTCATGCTGTATCTGTTTATTAAAACAGAAACGTTCCACGATCATCAGAGACTTCGGTACAAGATAACTCCCCAGGACTTGATTTAATTCCTGGTAGGTCTTCTCCTAGGGTTTCTCTAGTTGCATCAGACTTGTTGAATTATGAATATCTTGCTCCCCATGGTACTCAAGAAAACCAGTACCATAATGCCTTCCAGCTACCTTATTCGCCTTTAAGTATGCATCAAAATGTTTGGTTTTTAGTGTCCAACATAGTCCTATTGCTCCAAATTGGCCTGCCATTTTGTTTTCCAGGTCGAGTACCCATTTGCAGCGAGAGGTCCCTTGGTGAACACTCTCTGTCCCAGCGGCTCAGTAGGCACACTGTACTTGCCTGGCATCGACTGCAGTCCAAGTCTCGTCATGAAAGCTTTCCTTGGCATTACCTCCACAATCCTTTGCCATTTTTGGAGTCCAGGTAATATCCTTTCTGTTGTGGTTCTGTTCGCCAAGCTGGAAATTTTTGTTGCAAACGTTTCGTCCCCTGTCTAGGTGACATCCTCAGTGCTTGGGAGCCTGTTGTCAGTTTCAGTTGTCCGCTGTAGTGGCCGGTATATTGGGTCCAGTTGATGTTCGTGGCTAGTTGATGTTCGTGGATGCGGGTCGTTAGCTGTCTTCCTGTTTGTCCTATGTAGTGTTTTGTGCAGTCCTTGCATGGGATTTTGTACACTACATTAGTTTTGCTCATGCTGGGTATCGGGTCCTTCGTTCTGGTGAGTTGTTGTCTGAGGGTGGCTGTTGGTTTGTGTGCTGTTATAAGTCCTAGTGGTCCCCAAAGGACTAGCCACACTACCATACATCAGGAGCATTTCAGAACTGACAGCCAGACTACTGCGACCCACCAGAGCAAGAGACTCTGGAACATTCTATACTTTATCCTTTTGTCTTCAAGAGTAACCCATTGGTCAAAGTGTATTTTTCAGAAACCCATCTCTGCAGATAAGTTTGTTCTATATTCCTGAAGAGTACTTTTGTGTGTTTCCATCTGTGTTTTGTGAATGTGTAAGAGGAAAAACATTTCATCATTACTGACTTCTTGACTGAATAAGTTTTGGTTTATACTAAACCAATAGTTGTGTCTACTGAGAAATCAGGTTGGTACATCTGGTTGTTTTAAACCTAATATAGAGATGGTATTTAGGTGTTCATCAGGGCAAGTGAAACAAGTACTTTTATTTTACATCATCCCCCATGGAATAGTGGGTCTAGAGCTACAGTGCACTCCTTGGTCATGACATGACTAAGAGGAAACCCTGGAGGTATTCATGAACATGACGGGTTACAGGTAGTTCTTGGATAACGCACAGTCCGACAGCGGGATTTGCTTATAACGTTGCTGAGGAATTAAGGAATGGTATTTTCGATAGCGCTTACCTTTGTTCACAATAGCGCGATTTCAACAGGGATTGTTTCGTGCGCTTCATTCTGAGCATGCGCCAATGTCAGCTTCTGACAGAGCAGCTTTCTGTGAGAGATACTGAACAGAGAGCAGCTGTCTGTGAAAGGTACACTACTCCTAGATTATGCCTTTCTTCGAAAAAAAATGGAAGGGCATAGAGACAAGGAAGTTAGCAAGAAGTGTCCCGGTGATAAAACTGCGGGTGGTGAATACAAAAAAAGGCTACAACACTGGAAGAGAAGTTAGATATTATAAAGCGTGTTGAGCATAAAGAGAAAATATATAATATAGCATGTTTAACAAAAAATGAGGGAGTCTACCTTATGCACCATGATGACCTTCTGTCCCTGCATAAACAATATTTTTTAAATGTACTGTGTTTAATTTTATATTGACTTTTCGGCGATTTTTGAGGGATCAAAAATTTTTGATATTTTTTGCTGGTCTGCCCCCAACCCCACTTTTCCCATAGGCCCCATTATTTATATTTAGCAATTTTCCACGAAGTGAGGTTTCGCAATTACGGCGTTATAGGAGAACTAGCTGTAACCAAAATGCTTGCAGTTGTGAGCGAGGTCAGACCTGTGGATCACAGGTTTGTTACTAAAATATCTGCTAAGAAATTCAGAAGACAACTCTTCACCTGAAGTGTGGTTAGAATGTGAAACATGATACTAAAGCAAGTTGTTGAGGTGGATATGTACATTTAAGGAGTAGCTAAATAAGCATGAAGGAGAAACGAATATAAGGATTTGTTGATAGAATGCAGGTGAATTGAGTTAGAAGGTGAAGTATAAAACTTGACTGAATGATCTGTGTGCTGTAAATAGTTTGGAAGACTTTGAATTCAGCCTAAAACATCCTAGCAATACCTCCTGCTGTAGAGCTCAGACCAAACTGATCAAGGAAGAACATTCTTGGGCTTTCCGTAGAACTAGGAGCATTGCACGAACACAAATACATCAGGCTTGCTTTTCTGCTCACCAGTTTAACATAGCCCAACAAGGGTGAATGAACCATGGAACAGTAACTGGTATTTGCTATTAACAGACACACAAACTCAGCCAATTAGAATTACAGGATGCTCCGATCAGCTAATAACTCTATTAGCATAATACCTGCGTACAGTACGTACTACTGCTTAGGGCTGAGAACACTGCCTCATACGTATAATATATATTTGCTTGTAATTATGTTGCCCACATATTTTTCAATTGATTATGAATGCAGTTTCCCATTTCACATGCCAGACTAGCTTAAGAGTTTTAAATTGTCCAAAGATTCCTACCTCGCAGGACAAGACCTTCCTTCTGAATGGTGAAAATAAACACAGCGAATGGAGCAAGTGGTGACTTTGCGATGATCATCTGTGACAAAACAATGTAGAAAAATGTTGAGTTGAAGGAAACAGAATGGAAAGTCTTCAGAAAAACAAATCTGTAGAAAGCAGGCTTGCAATAGGGCTGCCTCTCGCACTGCTTATTTCCAAGTAGTTACAAATATTACCAATCCTCACTGTTCTGCAGCCCACAATAAATACAAGATTGAATACTGTATTAACACATTTGCTGTAGAGTGTGTGGGAGCAAGCTGAGCTGCAAGGTTCATTTCCAGACATTTCGTTACCCTACTAGCTAACATCTTAGGTGGGCCTCAGGCGAAGCAATGCTGAAAATTCCTGCTTTCTATTTATATGTTTGGGTTTCTTTGGGTTGGTGATGTCATTTCCTGTGGTGAATAGCAAGCAGGAATTTTCAGCATTGCTTCGCCTGAGGCCCACTGAGGATGTGACCTAGTAGGGTAACGAAATGTCTGGAAATGAACCTTGTAGCTCAGCGAGCAAACCTACATCCAAAACCTCAACCTGAGCTACAAATCTTCTCAAAACTCGCTAAGTGTGGGAGCAGGTTACTTGCATGTGCTGTTTACCATGAGGGTTAGGCGTGATATGGACCTTTCATGTAATAAACTGTTGAAACACTCTATGCAGAATGTAGATTAGATTAGATTACTTACAGTGTGGAAACAGGCCCTTCGGCCCAACAAGTCCACAGCGACCCTCCGAAGAGCAACCCACCCAGATCCATTCCCCTACATTTGGCCCTTCACTTAACACTATGGACAATTTAGCATGGCCAATTCACCTAACCTGCACATTTTTGGACTGTGGGAGGAAACCCATGTAGACATGGGGAGAATGTGCAAACTCCACACAGACAGTTGCCTGAGGCGGGAATTGAACCCGGGTCTCTGGCGCTGTGAGGCAGCAGTGCTAACCATTGTGCCACCATGCCGCCCTGGACAACTCATGGTTGGCCAAGTACCTTACCAGTTATAAGGAAGCTTCCTCTACAATGCCCATTGTACACATCTCAAACCAAGTATGGCATTAGCTTAGAGAGTAAACAAAATGTCTTGCAAAAACCTGAGCTTCAAGTTGCTGTCACTCAGCACCTTAATCCAACCTCTCAGAATATTTCCCAATTCAGACTGTGAAATTTTCATTCCTCATATCAACTATTATTATAGTCTTACTAAATTAACTAAGTAATGCACTTTGCTGGACTGAACACACATACAACCTATGTATCTTCCTTCAAGACGTCTCTTCCCATCCACACTGATACCTTCGTAATCATCTAAGATTCCATTCTTGGTTCCTCCTCATCTCACATCTCGTTGACAGCATCCACTGACGTTGGATCACTTTCCATGTTAATGCAGACGACATGGAGTTCTACCTGTGCATTACCTCTCTTGACCTCTTTCCAGATTCAGTGTCATCAATTCTTTGCATTCTTTCAATTATGGCCTCTTGCATATCCTCAAATTTCAACGCTGTATCATTGGCAGCTGTGCCTTCAGCTGTCTGGGTCACAAAATCCACATTTTTTTCTTGAACCTTTCTGCATCAATAGCAACCTCTTGCTACATTTTATACCTAAAGTCACAAACTGTTTCCCAGGCTTTTGGGCACCCATTCCAAAACCTCCTGCATTCCAACAATCATTTCCAAAATACTTCATAGGCTACAAAGACATGGGGGCTTCCTGAGACACTAAACAAATGTAAGGCTTTTATTATTGGTACATATGTACATTTGAATTAGGAGCAGGAGTGAAAGACAGGCCATTGAACCTACTCTGCCCTTCAATAAGGCCATGGCTGATATGATGAGTCCACATTCCTGTTCACCCTGATAACATTTCACCTACGTGCTTATCACAAAAATATCTATCTCTGCCTTAAAAACATTATCTCCTCCTTCAGCTAAATACTTGATTAGGCTCTTGTGAAACACAATGTGTTTTACATAAAAGGTGATACATAAATGCAAGCATTTGCCAATCATGGATGATGTTTAAACATATGCATTGATTGAATGGTTCTTTGGGTCATGATGACGCCACTGAGAGATCAGGATTCAGGCTCTCTCTCTCTCTGTCTCTCTGATTCACTGAGTATCTGTTAATTTGTCAGAGGATCTCAAATTTAAAGTTGAAGGGTTAGGAGAGAAAAATTATCTTAGCGGTCTTAACTCTAAAGAGATGCAGTGGGAGATAAGCTACTGTTTTGCCAGAGGAAAACATATTGTACTATACCAACTATTTACTGTTAGTTCACGTATCTTTAAATAAACCACTTGTTAGTCTGAAGTCTGTTTCGCATCTTGGTCTAGTGTTTATTAAGTTAAGCTTCTATAAAGAGAGCACTCAGGTGCCACATGCATCCCTTAATACAAAGAATTTATTAATCTGTTTTGTAATTTTCAATTGGCCTTCCCAGCTATTCGTTCCAAATTTCCACTGCCCTTTGTGTGAACCCAAGTGGTTCCTGACATCACTCATTGAGTGGCCTCTAATTTTAAGGTTATGTCCCCTTGTTCTGGACTTCCCCACCGGATAGAACTGTTTCTGTCTATCCTGCCTACCAAATCGGTTAATCATTTCAACGCCCCAATAAGATCATGTGCTACTCGAAGGACACAAGCTCAGTCGCCAGCCAAATGATTGTTGTTCGTGTGTACACACCTCAACGGTGAATGTCAACAGGATACTTCAAGAGCAATACAATCAATTCCTGCCAAATAGTGTGGTCTAGCAGGCTATTAAACTAGGACTGGTATCACAGAGCTTAATCCTGTGTACATTCAATGGCCAGGTTTGCACACCCAGTCAAAAGTGATCAAAGTGACTACTTTGATTGATTTTGCACTGTGTTGAGGCAAGGGTGCTGAAAGATCACGAAACCTTTGGCTCACACCCTTTGTCAACTGAACCACAGTGGGAGGGGTCAACCACTAGCTTCTTAATACTGAACTGTGATTCTTAACTCTAATCTCAGCACAGAGTAAACATGGCTAAGGTCTCTTCACTGCAAAGGGATGTGTTGACAAGCCTTCCTTGTTTCGTTCTCCTGCCTTCTCTCTCTCTAGTCCTAATTGGTTGAGTGCCGAATGCCATCCATTTGCCAGCGAGAGGCAATTCCAGACTTTGAGGAGGGGGGGTCAGGGCAACATCTGGTTCCCACATATACAACAGAAGAAGGATTAGCTGCTTGACTTGCTCTGCTTGAGGTCTCTGCAGGTACAATGCCATTTATATTTTAGATGGAAAAATAAAAGCCTCAGAATGTGCATTTCCTTTGGGAGTTAACAGCTCCTGTTGCATCACAAGGTCAAGTCAGATTTCTACATCTCACAAACTAACTGGTGCCTCATTAGTGGGTGAACTTGGCTGATGAGTCCTAGATCGAGTAGAAATGTTCGAACTCTTTACTCTCAGTTCTCTATTTTTCCAATCGGACTCAGGTTAATGCCTCCTCCTGGTTCAAATTGCCAAAAATCTGTAATTTTCAAAGTCACCATGTATCATGTGTGAGTCTAGACATTACTCAGCATCACTACATTACATTACATTACATTTTTTTTACATTACATTACAGTGTAGAAACAGGCCCTTCGGCCCAACAAGTCCACACCGACCCGCCGAAGCGCAACCCACCCATACCCCTACATTTACCCCTTACCTAACACTACGGGTAATTTAGCATGGCCAATTCACCTGACCTGCACATCTTTGGACTGTGGGAGGAAACCGGCGCACCCGGAGGAAACCCACGCAGACACGGGGAGAACGTGCAAACTCCACACAGTTGGTCGCCTGAGGCGGGAATTGAACCCGGGTCTCTGGCGCTGTGAGGCAGCAGTGCTAACCACTGTGCCACCGTGCCGCCCACTCTTTCTCTCTCTCTCTCTCTCTCTCATGTACAATATACCATCTCTCAAAGTCCTCTTATACCTAAAGGCTAGCAGGTGCCCATGAACTCCATCACTTACAAATTGTCAGTGGTTCAAAGTCTGAGAACTTGTTACTTTTGGGAGTTACCTTCACCAGACAAACTGCTGAGGGTCAAGATGGCAGCTTCCAACACCCTTCTTAAGGATGACCATGAGTGGCAATTGTCTTGCCAGTGACACCACATCTTGCGAACTAATCTAGGGATGGATAATAAATAATAGTCATTTCAGGAGGGGACATGAAAAGTCATTGACGGATAGGATCAAGGAAAACCGTAAGGCTTTCTATAGGTATATCAGGAATAAAAGAATGACGAGAGTAAGATTAGGACCAGTCAAGGATAGTAGTGGGAAATTGTGAGTGGAGTCAGAGGAGATAAGGGAAGTGCTAAATGAATATTTTTTGATGGTATTCACACTGGAAAACAACAATGTTGTTGAGGAGAATACTGAGATGCAGGCTACTAGACTGGACGGGATTGAGGTTCACAAGGAGGGGGTGTTAGCAATTCTGGAAAGTGTGAAAATAGATAAGTCCCCTGGGCTGGATGGGATTTATCCAAGGATTCTCTGGAAAGCCAGAGAGGAGGTTGTACAGCCTTTGGCTTTGATCATTATGTTGTCATTGCTACAAGAATAGTGCCAGAAGACTGGAGGATCGTAAATGTTGTCCCCTTGTTCAAGAAGGGGAGTAGAGACAACCCTGGTAATTATAGACCAGTGAGGCTTACTTCATTTGTGGATAAAGTGTTAGAAAAGGTTACAAGAGAGAGGATTTATAATCATCCAGAAAGGAATAAGTTGATTAGGGATAGTCAGCATGGTTTTGTGAAGGGTAGGTCATGCCTCACAAATCTTATTGGAGTTCTTTAAGAAGGTGATCAAACAGATGGATGAGGGTAAAGCAGTGTGTATGGATTTCAGTAATGCACTTGGTTCCCCATGGTAGGCTATTGCACAAAATACAGAGGCATGGGATTGAGGGTGATTTAGCGGTTTACCTTAGAAATTGGCTAGCTGAAAGAAGACAGAGGGTGGTGGTTGACGGTAAATATTCATCCTGGAGTTCAGTAGTGGTGTACTTCAAGGATTGTTTTGGGCCCACTGCTGTTTGTCATTTTTAGAAATGACTTGGATGAGGACATAGAAAGATAGGTTAGTAAATTTGCAGATGTCACTATGGTCAGTAGAGTTGTTGATAGTGTCGAAGAATGTTGTGGGTTACAGAGGGACATAGATAAGCTGACAGCTGGGCTGAGAGGTGGGAAATGGAGTTTAATGTGGAAAAATGTGAGGTGATTCACTTTGGCAGGAGCAACAGGAATAGAGTACTAGGTTAATGGTAAAATTCTTGGTCGTGAAGATGAACAGAGAGATCTTGGTGTCCATGTACCTAGATCTCTCAAAGTTGCCACCCAGGTTGATAGGATTATAAAGAAGGCATACAGTGTGTTAGTTTTTAATTAGTAGAGGGATTGAGTTTCAGAGCCATGAAGTCATGCTGCAGCTGTATAACACTCTTGGGTGTGGCCACACTTGGAGTATCATGTACAGTTCTGGTCACCACATTGTAGGAAGGATGTGGAAGTTTTAGAAAGGGTTCAGAGAAGATTTACTAGGATATTGCCTAATATGGAAGGAAGGCCTTACAAGGAAAGGCTGAGGGACTTGAGGATGTTTTTGTTAGAGAAGAAGGTTGAGAGGTGACTTAATTGAGACATAGAAGATTATCAGAGGGTTAGATAGATTGGACAGTTAGAGCCTTTTTCCTCGGATGGTGATAGGACAGATGTCAGAGGTAGTTCCTTTACTCAGAGGGTAGCAGGGGCATGGAATGCACTGCCTGCAACAGGAGTAGACTCATCAACTTTAAGGGCATTTAAATGGTAATTGGATAGGCATATGGATGAAAATTGAATAGTATACATTAGATGGGCTTCAAATTGGTTTCGCAAGTCTGTGTAATAGGAGGGCTGAAGGGCCTGTACTGCGCTGTAATGTTCTATGTTCTAGAACATTTCACAAGCACATTGTGAAACATACTGTCACTGAACAGCTATCGAGAGTGGATCCTTAGCTGTATTTTTCTCAGCCCAATCATTAAGGTCCGTCAAAGTATTATAAGTGCTGCCATCCACATTGAATTCAGCAAGTTAAAGGCAGTTCGCAATTGAATCTAGGGCTCTCTGGAACTGCATGGCTCAGCACACATTCCTGATGAAGGGCTCTTGCCCAAAACATCAAATCTCCTGCTCCTCAGATGCTGCCTGACCCTACTGTGCTTTTCCAGCATCACACTCTTGACTCTAACCTCCAGCATTTGCAATCCTTACTTTCGTTCAGCACATGTTATGTACAGACCACCAGTGGAAATGTCATTTATCACATATTAAGTTTGTTCTGAGAATTTATTCCATTATGAAAGCACTTGAACACTTCTGTGTTACTCTTCACCCTTCGAATTAGAATCCCTACAGTATGGAAACAGGCTCTTCAGCTCAACTAGTCCACACTGACTCTCCGAAGAGTAACCCACCCAGACCTATTCCCCTACCCTATATTTACCCCCGACTAATGCACCCAGCCTACACACCCCTGAAAACTATGGGCAATTTAGCATGGCCAATTCACTTGACATGCACATATTTGGAATGTGGGAGGAAACCAGGGCACCGTGAGGAAATCCACGCAGACACGGGGAGAATGTGCAAACTCCACACAGACAGTCAGTCACCAGGGGGTGGAATAGAACCTGGGCCCCTGGCACTGAGGCAGCAGTACTAACCACTGCCCTTCCTTATGATTTCTGTTCATTTTCATTGAATGACCATCCACAGAGAAACAGGACTTTAGATTAGATTGCTTACAGTGTGAAAACAGGTCCTTCGGCCCAACAAGTCCACATCAACCCTCCGGAGAGCAACCCACCCATAGCCCTACATTTACCCCTTCAGCTAACACTATAGGCAGTTTAGCATGGCCAATACACCTGACCTACACATTTTTGGACTGTGGGAGGAAACCCACGCAGACACAGGGAGAATGTGCAAACTCCACATAGACAGTTGCCTGAGGCAGAGATTGAACCCAGGTCTCTGGCGCTGTGAGGTAGCAGTGCTAACCACTGTGCCACCGTGCCGCCCAGAAATCAGAAATCGTTTCTTGCTGAGGCTGTCCAGATTTAGTTGAGGTTACGACAATTGACCTCAATAACTCTGCCCTCCAGTACATTACCCAGTGATCTTGATTGCAAGTGTGTGACATTTGGGTGAAGAAAGTAACAGGCCCATTGCCAGTCAGCATTCAGGTGATGAAGGATGATCTCTTGACGCATGCTCTTAGTGCGCACATGCGTAATGGCCTGCCAGTGTTTCTTAAGACTTTGGTTTTTTGGATTGTCTGTAGCGAGGAGGGACTCTCTTGCTCTTCAGTATAGTCTGATCCTAGCTCTGATCTCGGTGGTACCCAACTAGTCCCGCCCTGCCATTTGGAAATAAATACATTTATTGCTACTCTTTGTTTTTTGCTGGCCTACCAGTTTTCTATACATTTCAACACACAACCTCCAATCCCACAGACTTCAATCTTGCCTGCTAATCAAAGAGTAAAGGAGAGTAATCACGACACTAGGTACACCAAGTTCCTTATGTAGTAAATTAGGCCATTGTCACATAGTTAACGAATCATTCGGACTTCACTGTCAACCACAATATAGGTGGAAGTGAGGGGCTCTTGTGTTTGCATTAACACTTGTTTGACACCTTTCACAATCTCAGGTCATCCTGAAGAGCTTAACAGCCAATAACGTACTTGTGAAGTGTAGTCAGTGATATAATTTAGGAAACGTGGCAAGAAATTTGCATGTAGCGCTAACAGCATTATGATAATAACCAGGTAATTTGATGCCAAATGAGGGATAAATATTGCTCAGGCCCCTCATCGGTGAAAACAGTATAATGGGATCTTTTCAGCACATGAGAGAAAAGAGGGGGCTTTAGTTTGAGGCAGCACCGCCAACATTCCCTGAGTGCGGATCTAAAGCGTCAGCCTTGATTTTCATGCTCAAGCCTCAAGGATGAAATCTGAGTCGACGTCCTGACTCAGAACTGAGAATGTGACCAACTGAGCTGCAGTTAACAAGAACTGACTAACTTCTGAGTTAACCCATTCAATTTATCGAATCTGAAAATAAACACAGAAAATGCTGAAGTAGTGTGAAAAGATGGTTTGAAACATGCAGTCTTTCTCTCCCCACATATGCCTCAGACTGGCTGACTTATCTCCCCCCAGTATTTTCTTCTGTTTCATACCAAGTGAAAACTGGTTTACTCTGATTGATGGTCTTAACTGGCCAGATTTATTTTCCTTGAGAATTGCTTTGGTAGCTGTTACTCCAGAGAAATAAGGAGTGTTTGCAGAGCCTGTGGTATGTCACTAAACAAATCCGACATCCATAGCCTAACGCATGCCATGGTGACCCCCAGTTCATACTTGATAACTAACCCAGCCTCTAATCCTCTTCATTCAAATCGATAAGGTGCATTCGTGTAGTACCTTGAACATTATAAAATATTGTCCAGTGTTTTACAAGAGCGATCAACAAGTAAAATTTGACACTGAGCCAAGTGAGACAACATTAGGTCAGGAGACTATATATTTGGTCAAGGAAATAGGTTTTACAGTTTGTTTTAAAGGAAAAGTGAAAGGTGGCGAGGTTTAGGGAGATAATTCCCAAATTTAAGGCTCATTTACCTAAAGGCACAGTGACAATGGCAGGACAAAAGAATTTACTACCTACAATCCATAGGACAACTACTTGCTTCAACCAAATTTTAGTTTTAAAGGACCTCTGTTAGATCATTTTATGCCTTTTCTTCTCTAGAGAAGAATAATACATGCACTCTTATCTTTGATATAATGTAGTCTGTGACATATTGCACACCTAGCTGCTTTCTAATCTTGAACCAAAACCTCTTCGATTCCAGGGCTTATACTGAATTCGCAGTTTTAGTTTGTTTAATTTTAGTTGACCTTCGACTTTGTCAAATATCATTTGGGATGTTAGTAACATCGTGTCATAGGGCTGTCAACACAACTTGTCATTGTTGTGCAGGCAGGGACTGTGGGGAAAGAAAGTGCTGAGTTGAATTCCCCAGAGGTCATTCACTTTCATTTACATAAATGACCTCAACTTTGAAATTTAATACGAAGTGGTCAAATTTGCAACTGGGATGAGGCAATGAAGCCAGAGGAAATAGTTGCAAATTATGCAGTGAGCTAGACAGAATAATGATATGGGCAGACCAATAGCTGAGAGAAAGGTTCATGCAGACAACAACAATGTTCCACATCACATGCACTCCCCAAACCCTAGTGAGGCAGGGACTGTTGCCTCTCTGAGGGAAAAATGGATAAGTACATAAAGGAGAGGAGGAGGTGATTGTGGAGAAAAAACAGGCAGCAAACAGCTGGAACAAGGTACATTGAGCCAAATGACCTCATTCTGTCATATAAAATGCTACATTTCTATGATCCACTGACTGCAAGATTAAGGTTTGAAGCAACTATTTGCGATCTCAGGCAAGACTACAGACTTTGCAGGACATACTCTGATGATAAGGAAACAAAGTTGAATGTTCTTATCCTACCAGATTTTAAGTACATAAGGAACAAGAAGAGGCCATTCAGCCCCTCAAGTTGATTCAATCAAATCCTGGTTGACCTGTTCCGCAACTCCATCTCTTACTTTTGCTCCAAATGCCACGATAACTTTACACAACTATATCTATGAACTTGATTTTGAAGGTTTCACTTGCATCTCTGCCCTTTGAGAAGAGAGTTCTAGACCTTTCAGTCGCATGCCCTGCATCAATTTCCTGTTAGGGAAATTAATGTTTATAAGTGGAGAGATGGAAACACAACATCACAGCCAAGTTTCCTCCAGCTACTGATGACTGTCAATGCACTATATTTATCTTCCTGTTAACCAATCCTATCCATATTGAATTATATGTGTGAAGTTGATGTACTTTGAAAAGAAGGGATAGGAAGTGGCAATACAGACTTAATGGCACTGTTCGAAAGAGTGTGCAGGAACTCAGCAACTTGGGCGCACGTCCATCAGGTAGTGGTCAGCACATGGTGTCCTCGAGACCCTGCGGGAGAGGAAGAGGATGAATCTTGTCGTGTGGCTCCCTGAGCAGACTGCCAAAGTCATTTGGCAGAATGCCTCTTCACCAGAACTTTACAACCAGTACCAAGACATAGCTTGGCTGGTGGTGAGAAGGGCAGTGCCTGTCAGATCCTTCATGTATGCCAGGACACTCTCCACCCACCACACACTGCCCTCGAAGTGGGGAGAAGAGATTGTCACACACCCCCTTCTGGAATGTGCCTTTGCAAAAGAGGGCTGGGAAGAGATGCAGTGGGTTTTGTCCAGGTTTGTCCCTTGCCATTCTATGACGTAGGATTCTGTGCTTTATGTTCCCCGGACGCATACCGAGACAAACATTGACTGTGCCAGAAGGAGCATCAACTCAGAGTAAGGCACACTTTTCTCTGCCTGATCTTGTTGGTCTTCCATTGTAAGCTTGATCCGAGTGTTGTAGATGGATACTTTCCATGTCCAGGATTACATGCTGACCAATGCACTAAAGGTTAGGGACAGTTGCAACTAAGGCGCTGCAGGGGAAGACCACTGTCTAAGGTCTTTTGGACAAAGCAAAACAAGGTCCATTGAGTTTCAAGATACTCTCGCAGCGTTAATAGGAATGTAAATAGATTCCTTTCACATTTAGAAAATGCTTTTGTTGCAACTGAATTGAAGCTCTAACACAGTATAGTAATCCACGATATTTTCTGCAAAGTCTGCACAGAACTGTTTTGTCCTTGTTTTTATTTATAGATTATTTATGAATAATGCATATTTTTGTTTCAAAAAAAGTGCATGTGCATGCATCTTTGAAGATATTGAGAGATTGTTCAGTTGGGCCATGTAGGACTTTAGGCTTCACAAACAGATACAGACAGCACAAAAGCAAGTAAGTTCGGCTGAATTCTTATAAAGCTCTGATCAGCCCTCAGTTACAGTACTGCCAATAGTTCAGGGCACCACACTTCAGAAAGGACATGAGAGTCCTTGTGAGAGCACAAAGGAGATTTACCAGAATAGTTTTGAAGGTAGGGGATATTAGAAACAAGATTAGCTCACAGAATCTGGGACTGTTTTCATTAATGCAAAAGAAATTGAAGGGATTTTGTTTAAGGTTTACAGGATTAATACAGTTTTGGATAAGGTAGGTAAGGGAAGGCTTTTCTCATTGCCTTACAGTATAGCGTTCAGAGACATAGAGTAAAGGTTTTGGGTAAGAGTTGGAGGCAGAAAGTGAGGAAGATCCATGTTTTAAGGAGTGAACAGTAATGATCTGAAATGTGCTGTCTGAGAGACTGGTGGAAGCAGAGACGATTGATGATTTCAAAATGAAAATGGATGGGTGCCTGAAGAAAAGAAACTTGCAGATCTGTAGGGATGCAGCAAGGTTATGATTCTTCTGAGGTCTTAGCCCAGCTCAACAGGATGAACAGCTTCACTCTCTGCCATGAATAAGCCTTATGACTCATTATTTATCTTTTAGATGAAGTTTACCCACTCCATTGCTGTTGTTTAGGTCCATCAATCCATCATTGATTATCCTGTAGTCTCCAGAAATTAAAATTTAATGTCCCTGAGCCACCAAGAAGAAATAGCCTGTATGTTTGGTTTGCATTAGGAGGAGAGACTGGATAGGCTGGGACTTCTTTCCCTTGAGCATAAGCAGTTGAGGGGTGACCTTCCAGAGGTGTATAAAATCACAAGGGGTACTCATAAGGTGAACAGCAGGTCTCTTTTCACCAAGGTTGTGAGATTTCAAGTCCACGGGGCATATTTTTACGGTGAGAGGGGAAAGACTTAGAAAAGACACGAGGGGTAACTTTTTTTTAACACAAGAGAGTGGTTCGCGTGTGGGATGAACTGCCAGAGGAAGTGGTGGATGCCGGTACAATTACAACATTTAAAAGACATTTGGCGAAGTACATGAATAAGAAATATTTGGAGGGATATGGGCCAAGCGCAGGCAGGTGGGACTAGTTTCGTTTGGGATTATGGTCAGCATGGACTGGTTGGACCGAAGGGTCTGTTTCCGTGCTGTATGACTTCATGACAAAAGGCTGTTTGCCACCAATCAAGAATTATTTGGTTTCTGATGGGCTAAGGGGCTTTGGCCATGTCAGGCACACAAGGGTGAGGGGAGTGTGGACGGATGACCATGTGATTGAACCCCCTACTATAATTGCCAACCTAAAAATACTGCCTCACTAAACAGAATGATATGTTATTGAATGCTACACAAGGATGGACAACACACGTGCGTAAAGACAAATACTCATCACCAATGATCACCAAAAAGATCCTACAGGCATTAGACAAAAAAAAAGCAACAAGATCTGGACAATATCCATGCTTGGGCTGACAAGTAACATTAGCACCACGCAGATGCCAGGCTATGACCATCACCAATAAGAGACTATCTAATAGACACTCTCTGACATTCAATGGTGTTACCATCACCGAATCCCCACTGTCAACATCTGTGGGGTTACCGCTGACCAGAAACTCAACTTGACTCATCACATAAACAACTAGGAGAAAGTGAGGACTGCAGATGCTGGAGATCAGAGCTGGCAACAAGCGTAGGTCATGCTTAGGCAAGTAACTCACCTCCTGAGTCCCCAAAGCCTGTTCAATATTTCAAGGTACAAATCAGGAGTGAGATGGAATACTCCCCACTTGCCTGGATGGGAGCAGCTCAAGAAGCTTGCCTCCATCCAGGACAATGCATTCCACTTGATTGGCTCTACATCCACAAGCATCCATTCCCTCCACCACTGATGTTCAGTAGCAGCGGTGTGTACTATCTAGAGGATGCACTGCAGAAATTCACCAAAGATCCTTAGACAGCACCTTCCAAACCCTCAAACACTTCCATCTAGAAGGACAAGAGCAGCAGGTACATGAGAACACCATCACCTACAAGTTCCCAGTTGCCCAAGTGTTTGGAAGGCACCATTCAAGGACTCTCAGTGAATTTCTGTATTGTTTGAAAATTTGTGGTAAGTCAGTGGTGGCAAATGTTCAATTAGGGTCAGACCCAGCATGATACATGTGATGCAGAGATTACAACTTGCATTTATATGGTGTAATTTGGTAAAATGCTACACAATGGAATTATTGAATTATCAACAAGATGACATAGACAAAAAAAACTGAGTCATTCCAAGTAATACATTTGGATCTTTAGATGTCATAACTTTCTTGCTGGGCTATATCTAATTACAAACATCTTTTAATAACCTAAGCACTAAACCAAAGTTGTTTTTCCTGAACCAATCTTAAAAAGGAAATATTTGATTTCCTCCAATGTGGCTGATTATGTTCCTGCACTTTGTGAGAACACTTAGAAGGTGCTTTTGAACACGGTGATTTTTCATCGCAGCAATCAGAACATATCCAGAGGTGAGATACAAGGTTTCACTTAGGATGTGGGAGGGAGAAGAATGAATAATTGAAAGTATTGCACCTTCTTTTGTTAAGGGAGCTTTTACACTACGATGTATATTTACATTACAACTTTAATCAAGTAAAACATTCAAAGAAACTTCATACGAGTATTCTAAAATGAAAATGATGATGACCCCCACAAGCAAATATCAGATTAGCAGACCAAAAGCTTCGTCAACGAGGTAAGTTTTAAGGAGTGTCCTAAAGGAGGAAAATGATGTAGAGAGGGAGAGATATATAAGGAAATTACTTAAGGGCTTAGGAAATTGAAGAAAGACATAGCCACTAAAAGTTGAGCGATTAAAATTAGAGATGTTTAATTAGAGGAACATAAACATCTCAGAGCGTTGCGGCCTAGAGGCAGGGATAGCCAAAGTCATGGAGGATTTTGAAAACAAAAATGAGAACTGTAAAATCCAACACTGCTTGATCACAAGCCACTGTAGATCAGAGTTCATAGTTGACTATGTCCATCAAGTAAAAGTACAAATAAAGTCAGCTACGCATCCTATGGTCAGAACTCACTATTATAAACCAAAGGCCACCTGAATGAGGGAGCAGAAGAAACATATCACATCAAGAGTCAAACACCTTCAGGACAAGAAAGAGAAATCATTTAAAAAGAAGTGGATATAACTAAGTGCATGTAGACACAGGGACAAGCAGGCACAAGTTAAATGCATTTCTATGGGTAGAGACATATACAATAAAAAGCTGGAGGATGACTACACATGTTCACGTGAATTTGGGTACACAGAAAAATGGTCATGCTTGTTTGTTCATGTGCACACAGACACAGTATCATACTAACGTCTTCTCTTCAGATTTATTGTTACAGAACCACAGAATCCCTACAGTGTGGAAGGTGGCTATTTGGCCCACTGAGTCCACAGTGACCCTCCGAAGAACATTCCAACCAGACCTAACCACTACCCTCTCCCTGTAACCCTGCATTTCCTGCTGCTAATCCACCTAGCCTGCACCTCCCTGAAACTGCATGGGCAATTTAGCATGGCCAGTCCCCTTAACCTGCACACCTTTGGATTGTGGCAAGAAACTCACGCATACATGGGGAGAACACGCAAACTTCACACAGTGTGTGGTCGGAAGGTGGAATCGAACCCGGGTCCCTGGCGCTGTGAGGCAGCAGTGCTGACCACTGAGCCACAGTGCCAGCCCAATTTCATACTTCACAAAAATGTATACTTCATCGTTGACCTGTGGGAATGACTGGTAAGGCTGGTTTTGAGTAACTGGTAATGAAGCATCTTCTGAGTGATACAGGAGTGTGGTATGAAGAGTCAGCTCAAAGAGAAACTAAGAGCCAACAGGCTTGATTTGGGACTTGAATCACCTATAGCCAAACCAAGTAAATGCAGCACCTTTCTTCCCTGAATGGCAGCAGTGAATCACTTTCACTTGGCAGCTCTTGTTCACATGAAGAGCTTTCAAACTATTCCCTTTCCCAAACTGCATACGGAGCGGGATTTGAACTTATGTTCACGAGATTATTAGTTCAGTAACGTGCAGTAGTTCTGATACTAAATGGGTCAGTAATCCAGAGCCCTGTTCTCTACCAAATGCTCCCTTTGAAATGTCAACAGTCTCCTGTTTATTTTCAGCAGGATCTGTTTTTAGTTGAGATTTGCAGCATTTGCGTTTTCTCTTTTCATATGCCTCCATGTCTCTGTGTGATGGTTCTGTTCCACAATGTGAAGTAATATCTTGGTACAGTTTGCATTCTTCAGCAGATTAGAGAGCAATTTGCTTCAAGCTTGGGATCTTTACCCAAGAGCGCTTTGGTATAAAATTACATCAATTATAATTCATTTCCCGTGGCACTGCTCTCAGACAAAAAACTTAAAACAAAGCACTTTGCGGTACATTATATTGTCTGCAAATCAGAAAAAAGCTCCAAGTATAAAATTACATCTATTAAATGCACTTACCAGCAATGTGGGCTCATTACAAAGCTCTACTACACAAACATAGAGATTACAAACAGAGACCACTTTCTGTAATTGCAGTAAATGACATAAGAATACACACCAGCCACTTTTTCTTTGCTAAAATCTCCCTGTGCCTATAATCAGCAGGAGCACCCTCATCTCTCAGTCAGGAGGTTGTGATGTCAATCGAAGTGATTTGATGGTATAAACTAACATTCTCGTGCACTACTGAAGGAGCATGGCATTGTCAGAGGAGTCGTCTTTCAGACAAGATGTTACACGATCTTTTCTCACATATGGACATGTAAAAAGTTCCATAGCACTAAGAGGCAGAGGAGTCCTCTTCAATATCTGGGTCAATATTATCAGCCCTTGACACCAACTAAAAGATGATCTGATCATTGCCATTGGACCAGCAAGCCAAAGGTGCAGGATATTGCTCTGGGGACATGCATCCAAACCATAGCAGCTTGGCACCATGGAATCCGAATTACATCAGTAAATCTAGAACATAGAGGGAGTCTCAGTAATGATTGTTTTAAAATCTACTTAGTGCATTAAATCTCTTAAGGAAACAAAATTTTCCATCCTAACCCAGTCTGGTCTATGTGTGACTCCAGACCCATAGCAAATACCTGACTGTTATCTGCTCTCTAAAACGGCCAACCGAGCCAGTGAGTCTGGTAATTAGGAATGGGTAAAGTGGCTATGCCAGAGACACCCATGCTCCATGCAAGAATTTTTTAAATTTACTTTTTGTGGAAGCTTGGAATGTGCAAATCGGCTGTCTGTCCTACATTACTGCGGTGGATACTCTTCAACAAGACACAACTGGCTGTAAAGTGATTTGAAATTTCCTGAGATTATGAAAAATGCTTTATAAAAACAAGTCTTCTCACTGGCACATTGTTTCACCACGAGTCCCACAGCAGTTGATCTCCATAAAAGAGCTCAGACGGGCTCAGAGGGTATCACAGCCATGCGCTATGCACATGCATTTTCCACTTGACAGAGAACAGCAGTGTGATACGGGTTGATTTTGCACCCCCCGTAAGTGGTCATGAGGCCAACAGGAGCATTCCCATCGAAGAACAGCTCATTAAACACAGGATTGGAATCAATGTTTTGGGATTTCTTTTGTTCGTGGACAGGGAAACTCCAGGGCATGGAGGGACCTGAACATAAGGAAGAGAATTTTTAAATTGATGTGCTGCTAAATCAGAAGCTAACGTAGGTCGGTAAGCGCTGGGCTAATGGCCGAGCAAGATACGGTATGAGCTAAGGCATGGACAGCAGAGCTTTGGATGCATGTGGGAGATCAAGTAGCCACTGAGATAATCGAGTATCAAGCAACAAAGGCATAGATGAGGGTTTCAAACAGCAGATGAGTGGAGACAATGGCGGAGGCAGGTTCAGACTCAGGCTAGAGAGAATATGGAACTTATAGCTTTGACACATATACAAGGAATGCATATAGTGCACGCGCGCACACACACCATTTGTTTGTGCTGGTCTAATCATGGCATTATGCTCCATGACAACTCCTCCCATGATACCTTACCCCACCTTACTTTCATAATTGTTTATTTTTAGTGTCCTTAACTGCTTATTCAATTTCTCTTTAAATGCCTTGACGTGATTCACTTCAACTATTCCTTGTGATAGCAAGTTTCACATTCTATTCATTCTCTGGCTTTCTCTTGAATTCCCTTTTGGGGTTATTAGCGATTGCTTTATATTTATCGACCCATCCCATATGAGAAAAAATTCTTCCCCACACCTGTCCTATCAAAATCCTTCCATCAGTTCGAAAGAGAGACCTAACCTGTTAAAACATTTTCTTATAGTCGTTTAATTGGCAGCTTGATATATACATGAGGGAGAAGGGAACATGAGTGACATGTAAGCAGACCGGGACGAGGGAACTAGAGTGACAGGACTGGTGTGGACTACAACACTGGCACAGAGTAGTCATGCCCCGTTCCCTCAACAAGATCTTCCGGTAAGCTGGCAACAAAGTCCGATGCTCCAGCTGGAATTCTTTGCTCGGACCCATTCTTTTCCTCCCTCTTTCCTCCCTTCTCCTGGCCTCTGAAGAGAGGGGATGGTGGTCAGCAATCAGAGGCAGGGACACCAGTGACCAGGGGCCCAGTGCGGGAGCATGGCAGCAGCAAGCAATCAGAGGTCCCCTCTGATTGAAGGTCCTTGCTCTGGTCTGCAGTGGACGGCCCTTGGACAGAGATGGTGACGTTTGTCTTTTTAACTTCTTGTCTTTCAGACCTATGGTTATACTGCTGTCATGTAACATTTTTCCTTATTTCTCTAGTCTGTAACTAAGGATTGTACCTAGATATTCATAACCTAAGATGGCGCTGTGCGTTGGTGACATTGTGACAACTATAACAAATCTGTAATAAGAAGCTGGAGCTGGGTAATTTTTTTTAATCTAAGATGGCGCTGTAAGTGGCAACTTATCAACTTCTCACTGCACTCATTTGAGTACATGTGACAATAAAGCTAATTCAATTCATCAAATGACCTGTTTCTATGCTGCAGATCCTAAGTATCAGTTGTGATTACAGCCTGGCAACACATAATCTCGGCTGGCGCCGGCAGATACCTGGTGCAATGTACTCCTGTAAGACAAAGCTGTAGAGAGGAGGTAGTCTACAATTGTGTAGGTTGTGTACCATAGGCATTCAAAACCTTCAGTCCACAATCAACATGGTTTGGAGGGCCATGTCTGTTAAAGTCTGATCAGCCTGACTTTTTGTATATTGAAAATTAGAAACAATTGATTGGGAGGTTGACGGGAGGTGCATTTATCAATAATCAATTCAGCTTTATCATGTGGGCAGCACGGAGGCTCAGGGGTTAGCCAGTGCCTAATCTAATCTACATAGTTGTCCAAGGCAGGATTCGAACCCGGGTTCCTGGCACTGTGAGGCAGCAGTGCTAACCCCTGGAGTTTGCACATTTTCCCTGTATCTGCTTGGGTTTCCTCTGGGTGCGCCAGTTTCCTCCCACAGTCCAAAGATGTGCAGCTCAGGTGAGCTGGCCGCGCTAAATTGACCATAGTGTTAGGTGCATTAGTCAGGGGTAAATATAGTGTAGGGAATGGGTCTGGCTGGGTTACTCTTCAGAGGGCTGGTGTGGACCTGTTGGGCCAAATGGCTTGATTCCATACATGTAGGGAATCCTAATCAAATCATGTACTCCACTCTGTAAACAGTAAACTTATCTCTCAGAAACTGGCATTATATCAGCAACATGGAGAAAGCCACCAACATGAACTCCTGTTGAGTTATGACATTTTCAGGCCTGTGATCAATGTTAGAGTTGAAATTTCTGGCCTCAGAGCTTTTCTGGATTACCCAAACTTTAGTAATTTGGATAAGTCCTTAGTTGCAGCCAACAACTTTGCCTGGAATCTTTCACTGTTTGAAGGCAGGGAACTTACAAAGCCACCACATGTGTCTGACAGAATGGAGGTGATTGGGTTATCTGCTGCTATTGTCAATTAAGCAGAGAGATTGGACTGTACGTAGTACCACATAATTTGTGCATTTGACAATCTTTCACTTACTGCATATTACTGTAGAAATCACCCTTGCTTTTGTTGGGAAACGTTACTGCAACCTCAGTGATACCTTCTGCTTGCTATCATTCACACAGATTGCTTGCTGGTATATGTCCTGACATCAAGTCCTATACTGCCTCCAACTCACAGAGGACACAATAATGACAATAAATCCTATGGTAGGAAATGCTATTCTGCCCAAGAGCCACATCACAAGCTGCAAGTCTCAAGCAATGTCTTTGCAAGTAAAGAGCTGAGTTTTGTGACCTCTCAGTTCCCGACATTTAAGAGTCAATACCTGCAGAGTTTCAGTGCAAACAACAAGGACATGGTACTGTAAAGAGCAGCCCATGCAGAGGGATCCATTAGCAACGTGCACCAGGCACTATGATAGCAGCACCAGAACAAGCAGCAGTTTTGTAGGCGTCTGTAATGGTGGCTCCCACAACCAATACTCCACAATCACAGAATGGATATGCTACAGAAGGAGAGCATCCAGCCTGTTGTCTGTGTGCTGGCCCTCTGCAAGAGCAACTTAGCTGGTTGCACCCACTCGCACTTTCCTCGCAACTCTGAACATTTTTTCTCTTTAGATTATTGTTCAATTCCCTTTTTGAAAACCATGTTTAAATCTGCCTCTACCACACTCTTAGGCAGATCCTAACCTGTTGCTGTGTCAAAAGAAAATCTTTCAATACCACCACAGGTTCGTTTGCCAATCTCCTTATATCAGTGCTATTTGATTCTCAGTGCTTCCGCCAATGGCAAGTTTCTCCCTATCTACTTTGTTTCACAAGAGATTATTGAGTCAAAGCATTTGACGCATGATTTTGAACAATCTCAGGAAGATGACCCTCTTTCCCCGCCTCCCCAGGCTATCCACATAACTGACATATCTCATCTCTGGAACCATTCTCTCTAAAATGTTCACATCCTTATAAAAGTGTGGTATCCAGAATTGAGTGTAAGATGCAGGTTAATGCCAAACCAATGAATCTATCCTGCAATTTCATCGTGCACGTATAAGACCATCGGATAGGATATAGGAGTAGAATTAGGCCCATCGAGTCTGATCCACCATTTAATCATGGCTGATATGTTTCTCAATCCCATTCTCCTGCTTTCTCACTCTAACCCTGATCCCCTCGGTAATGAAGAACCTATCTTATTTCGGTCTTAAATACACTCAATGATTTGGCCTCCACGGCCTTCTGTAGCAATAAGGTCTGGCTGAAGAAATTCCTCCTCATTTCGGTTCTAAAATATCATCCCTTCGCCTTGAGGCTGTGTCATAGCCTCTCCTACTTATGGAAACATCTTCTCCACATCCACTCTATCCAGGCCTCTCAGTATTCTTTAAGTTTCGATGAGATTCTCCCTCCCATCCTTCTCAACTCCATTAAGTACAGGCCCAGAGTCCTCAACCATTCCTCACATAACAAGCTCTTCATTCCCGGGATCATTCATGTAAATCTCCTCTGGATTTCCCACCCCCTCCAACGCCAGCATATCCTTCCTTAGATACAGGGCTCAAGATTGCTCACAACATGCCAAATGCAGTCTGACCAGTGCCTTAAAAAGCGTTGGCAGGATATCTCTGCTCTTGTTTTCTAACCCTCTTGAAATTAATGCTAACACTGCATTCGCCTTCCAACTGCCAAGTGAACCTGCATGTTGACCTTAAAAGAATCCTGAACTAGATATCCCAAGTCCCTTTATGCTTTTGGTTTCCAAAGCCTTTCCTCACTTAAAAAAAAAGTCTACATTCTATTCTTCCGACCATAACCTCGAACTTCCCACATTGTGTTCCATTTGCCACTTCTTTACCCATTCTCTTCGTCTGACCATGTCATTCTACAACCTCCACATTTCCTTACTACTACTTTCCTCCATCTATCTTGGTATTACTTGCAAACTTAACAACAACGTACTCAGTTCCTTTGTCCAAATCATTAATGTATAACGTGAATAGTGGTGGTCTCAAGACTGATCCTTGCAGAATTCTACTAGAAACCTGCTGCCATCCTGAAAAAGATTCCTTTTTTCCCCATTCTCTGCCTTCTTCTGTCAGCCAGCCAATCCTCTATCCATGCCAGTACCTTGCCCCTAACACCGTGGGCTCTTAATTTATATCACAGCTTCCTGTGCAGCAGCTTGTCAAAGACCTTCTGGAAATCCAAACACATCACATCCACTGGCTCTCCTTTGTCTAACTTGCTCATTACCTCCTCAAAGAATTCTAACAGATTTGTCAGGCATGACCTCCGTTGTTTCAGATCTCTCTGTTCTGGCACTCCATTTACATTGTGTCCTTTATTTTAAATCTGCTCTCATTTCCCCAGCAAATTGAATCACTTCTGTACTAAACTTTTCTGTACTAAACTTAGTATGTCAGGTGTTCATCCATTCCACCAGCTTTTCACTATCCCCTTCACAGCTCACCATACCTCCAAGCTTTGCGTCATCTGCAAATTTTCAAAGTGTGTCCCAAAATATACACACATTTTTGTGCATCAAACAGTAGCCCCAGTGCCAATGCCTGGGCAAAACCAGTGTATGCATTTCTGTATCTGAAAAATAACCATTTTACCACCACATTCTGCATCCTTACATTCAGCTAACTCTAAAGGAGGGTTGCTGGTCTCTTAAATGCTTACCATGGTTTCTCTCCCACAAATTCTGCCAGACCTGCTGAGTTTCTACAGCAATTTCTCTTTTTCTTTGTTTCAGGTATCTGGCGTCCACAGTTCTCTGTTTGACTTTTGTATCCATGGACCCATTCTCCCTTTTATTCCATTGGTATTAACTTTGTAGCACTTCATTAAATGTCTTTTGGAAGTTCATGGACACCACAAAGTATATTACCCTCATCAACACTCTCTTCATCATTCCAACACCACACGTTTTGACCCATTTAGGATTCAGATGAGGAAGAATTTCTACACTTACAGGGTAATTAATTTTTACAATCGCTATCCCAGACAGCTGTGGAAGTTCAGTCGTCAAGTCAGTTTCAGACAAAAATTGACCAATTTCTAGTTACTAATTATACCAAGCATTGTAGCATCTGGTGGCTTAGTGGTTAGCACTGCTGCCTCACAGAGCCAGGGAACCGGGCTCGACTTCACCCTTGGGCGACTGCCTGCATGGAGTCTGCACACTCTCCGCATGTCTGCATGGGTTTCCTCCAGGTGCACTGGTATTCTGCCATTGTCCAAAGATGTGCAGATTAGGTGGAGGCTAGGCAGATTAGTGATGTGAAATGCAGGGTTTCAGGGACAGGGTGGGGGTTGAGAGGATGGGTAGGATGCTCTTTGGAAGAATTGATGGGCTAAATATCCTGCTTCATCATTTCCTGATGAAGGGCTTTTGCCTGAAATGTCGAATTTCCTGCTCCTTGGATGCTGTCTGACCTGCTGTGCTTTTCCAGCACCACTCTAATCTTGACACTGATCTCCAGCATCTGCAGTACCCACTTTCGCCTGAATGTCCTGCTTCCACACTGCAGGGATTATATGATGTCATGATTCTATGATACGGGGATAGTGCAAGAATATGGTATTCAGGTAGATGTTTGGCCAGTACTAAGGGGTTGAGACCTAGTCCTGTGTTCCAATGTGTTCCTACCCCTGCAGTTTTGATGCTGGAGCTACCAAAGACACGACGGGCTAAATTTCCGCCTTCTCCCCTGAAAGACTGCCATTCTGAGATAATGCACCCACAGTTTATTATTACAGGATTCAGTGCCTTTAAAATGGGGCATAATGATGTCTTTCTGGTTTCGTAACACTCATTTAAACCTAATGAATGTGCTGTTGTGAATGTGGTGCATAAACAGGAACCCGGTCTGAGTGAGAATGAACTAGCACATCCTGACAGCTTATCGCAATCTACGCTCAAAAGCTTTTCTCAGCTCTGGCTCCTGACAACTCGTCACTTTGCGCTCGCCTATCTCCCCCTGTGAATGAGTTCATGAAAGTCATGTGGCAACCCACAATGAGAAGTGGCTTTACTTCTTCTGCCTCTATCCTGGCTCTCAGCTGCTGTGAACTTTACCTGCCTGCGGTGGTAGTCCAGATACTGCACGATGAGTCGGGTGTTGACACTGTGACTCCATGTGTTCCCGAGAGCTGCAGTTGCGTAGCTTGTTTCTCCATCAGGACTTATCCCGCAATCTGCAAAGGCAGAGCACAGAAAACAATTCAATAGAAGCCAAATAAACATGCTTTACATTTTAACATATCCTAACTCCTCATTTCTTAGAATCGTATAATCCATATAGTGCAGAGAGAGGCTGTTTGGCCCATTGAGTCTGCACTGATCCTCTGAAGAGCATCCTATTCAGGCAAAAGTGAGGACTGCAAATGCTGGAAATCAGAGTCCAGATTAGAGTGGTGCTGGATGAAGGGCTGACGAAGGGCTTTTGCCCGAAACGTCGATTTTCCTGCTCCTCGGATGCCGCCTGACCTGCTGTGCTTTTCCAGCACCATTCTAATCTAGCATCTTATTCCTGTAAACCAACACTTTCCACGGCTAATCCACCTAGTGTAAGCATCCCTGAACACTATGGGCAATTTATCACGACCAACCTGCCTAACGTGCACATCTTTAGACTGCAGGAGGAAACCCATGCAAACTCCACATCGACAGTAACCTGAGGCTGGAATTGAACCAGGGTCCCCGGGACAGTGAGGCAGCAGTGCCAACAACTGAGTTTCTTTTATTTTGTGCTGGGGATAAGAGAACAAGGCACTTTTCAGATAAGACACCCAGTGTGAATATCAAGCACATCCAATGTCATACATGAATAGGTTAAATGCAGAGGAAAGGAAGAAGGAACTTCCATTTACATCTTGTCTTTTAATCAATTCAGCACTCCACAAACACTTCATAAACAATTAACACTTTTTTTTGAACTGCAGTTACTTTGTAGGAAAATTGGAGCAGCCAATTTGTGCAGAACAAGCTGTAACAATGTGGTAATGACCAGCAAATTTGTGTAATTAGGTGCTAATTGAAGGATAAATATTGGCCAGGACATCGGTACAAGCTCTCCTGCTGTTCATCAAATAGAACAACAACTTGCAATCCCAGACAAGCATATCTACCATAGGTTTCTAGAAGGTTAGAGTTCGAGACCTACCTGCACCAGAAGTGTTTTGCACCATGTCCAAACAGGTCTGCCATTTAAATAACTTTGGTTCACGAGCAGTCATACCTTTCAGATTAAGCAATTTACAACTGATCAACGGACAGGGACAGGTGGGTGAGACTGCACGTCGGGCAGGTACGGGGATCCAACGTATAGTGGTGGAGGGACCTTAGCTCTTGACTCTAACCAGCACATATGTGGTTCTTGCTGCATGTGTTCACGAGAATAAAGATTGCAGGGTGATTGAGTAGACTGAGCATGGTGCGGGTCAAACAGGTAAATGAAAATACATGTGGCAGTTAAGGTTAGGTGAAGGTATAATTAAGGAGGAGAGACACCGTTTCTCTGCAGGTGCGATTTGGAATTCTGAACTCTATCCGATGCTAGGGTTAGGGACATCTCCCTGCAGCTGGAAACAAACTGGCTGAGGGAGGGGTCCAGTTGCTGAGAGTCCATATAAGAATCAATGATATAAATAGACCTAGGAATGATGACAGAGTTTAAGTAGTTACGGTCCAGTTTAAAATGCAGAGCCTCAAAAACAATCGTCGCTGGATTTTTACCTGCACCATAAATCGAATGGCATAAGATGAAACAGGTTGGAGGGTGACTACCAATGCGACAGGGATGGTGCAATTTCGAATTATGCACTGGCAGCAGACTCAGGAACGAAAGTTGGAATGGATTTCACTTTAACTGAGCTGTGTCCTGGTGAATTGCATAGTCAAGGCAGTGGACAGAGCATTAAGCTGAATGAGGGAGGTGATTGAAGGGAAATTTAAACATCCAGAGAGAAAAGTAGAGGTAAGGAACAGTGTGGGTAAGGATAAGCAAAGTGAAATAGAAGGGTCAAATAGTAATGTCCATGCAAAGAACAGTATTAAAAAATTACATCTGAATGAATGAGAGATAGATAAACACGTGACACAAACAGAGATTAGATTGTAGGTTTAAATACAATCCCTCCCGACAGGGATATGGTTACAAGGTGACCAATTTTTGGAAATAACATTATCAGAGTATGCTACAGTTCAAAAAGGGAGACAGAACAACAAAGCAGGAGGGGTAGCTATTATAGTGAAGAATGACATGTGGATATTATGGAGAGAGAATCTTCTCCTGAGTTAGAATCAGACTGGGGGAATGAGAAACAGCAACAGTCAGAAGCTTTGTGTGGAATTCGGTTACAGGCCACCTAACAGCATTCATGGCATGCGTTAGAGCATTCAACAAGAAGTTATTGAAACTTGGGACAAAGGCAACATAATAATGGTGGGGGACTTTAATCCCCATATATGTGGGAGAAAGCAAATTGTCAAAGGTGACTTGAAAAATGAGTTTATGACAGTTCCCTTGAGCAATAGGTTCTCAGCTCAAGGGGTAAAGTTATTTTAAATTCAGTATTGCTTAACGTGGCAGAGATCATTCGTAATTGCATATCAAAAAATCTACTCGGCGATGGCGATTATAAGAAGTCTGTCTTTCATATAAATGTTGGAAAGTGACATTATAAACACAAATGAGAATCTGAAAGTCAATTGTATAGGTTTGAGGGGAGAACTAAATAGACGAAGAGCTTATGCTCAAAACGTTGACTCTTCTGCCCTTCAGGCGCTGCCAGACCGGGTGTGCTTTTCCGGCACCAAATTCTTTGACGCAGATCTCCAGCATCTGCAGTCCTCACTTTCTCCCTGCTCAAAAATTTATCTTTGCCTTAAAAAACATACATCAAGGTAGCCTCAACTGCTTCACTGGGCAGGGAATTCCACAGATTCAAAACCCTGTGGGAGAAGAGGTTCCTCCTCAATTCAGTCCTAAATTCGCTCTCCCTTATTTCGAGGCTATGCCCCCTAGTTCTAGTTGAACCCACCAGGGGAAACAACCTCCCTGCCACTATCTTATCTATTCCCTTCATAATGTTATATGTTTCTACACAATCCTTCCTTATTCTTCTAAATTCTGATGAGTATGGTACCAGTCTACTCAATCTCTCCTCAATAGTCCTGCAAACGTCAACCTTCCCAACTCCAGAATCAACCAGTGCCAGTACAACCTTGGTCTCTGGTCTTAATATGCTATGGTGACACCATAGTAATTTTTCAAATTGTTTGAGTTACCAATGGGTAATTCCCTTGCTCTAAAGGATCTCTCATGAAAGTCTCTAAACTGAACTTGAGTCAGAGACTCCAGGCAGTTCCGTTAGCCAGGGAGTGTTAGACAGACAAAGTCCAGTCCAGAAATGACATGCCATCCACTCACTCTAACCCTCAGACCATTCCTTCTTCCACCCCAAACATCCATCTCGACCACCTAATTATACCACTGACCACGTGACTAACCCCAGAATAGAGTCGGCCTAGCTTCTGACCTGACTACCCTTCCTGACCTCACCCAACCCATCCAGCATTCTGACCCTAATCCATTTCACCCATCTGTCAACTCACTGTCTTCCCACTTGCCCACATGCCCACATGCCATCCTACCACATTAACCTATTAATCAATTATCGGTGCACCCATTAGAAATCAGAATCCCTGCAGTGTGGAAACAGGCCCTTCGGCCCAACAAGTCCATGCCGACCCTCCGAAGAGTAACCCAACCTGACCTAATCCCCTACCCTATTATCCTATATTTACTCCTGACGAACGCACCTAACCTACACATCCCTGAACACTATGGGTAATTTAGCACGGCCAATCCACCCTAACCTACACATCCCTGAACACTATGGGCAATTTAGCGTGGCCAATTCACCTACATTTATCCATTCACTTAATGACAAAAGTGCACGCTGGATAACTGAACTTAGCATATGCAGGTAGTAATGTGAAAAAGAAAACAGGATCTTGCACCAATAGAATTACCTGTTGGATGCAGTGCTCCACATTTCTAGAAAAGGCAGGGTCAGCTGATGTAGCAAAAAATCAGCGTCGAGGCGTATGTAAGTGCAAGTCAGACAGCAATCCAACGATGATTGCTGCTTCTTGGAAAACTCTGACAATTGTAAGAGCTTTTACAAGTATATTAAAAGAAAGATAGTAACTAGCGGAGTAGACTCGGTGAGCTGAGTGGCCTATTTTTACTCCCATGTTTTATGGTTTAAAGGAAACATTAGTCCCAGTAGAAGTAGAAACAAAAGGAATGATCATGAGAAATTAGAAAACAGTAGACAGTATAAAACAAAATATTAGGGACCAGATTTTCACACAGAGTCAGAACAATATTGGTAATCTTTAAAAAAAAAGAAAGCACATAGGAACCTTGATTATCTGAATATCAATTATCCAAATTTCGGATTATCCGAAGAGCATCTCAAGGTCCCGATAGAAACATTACGTCAAAGGGCTGTTTCAACCCTGATCGCATCTTACGTTTACAGGTACAATGACTAAAAATGAACTTGGCTCACTGAAATGCTGCCGAAAACAGTCCTTGAAAGTCCAGGCACTGTCTCTAAATGACCAATCTCCCGCCCTCCCTCTCTCTCCCCCAACACTTTCCCTGGAGTTCTACACAGGGGTGAACCCTAACCACCCCCTCCACCTTACCCAGATTATCTCTCCAACACTGTCCTGTACAGGGCAGAGGTGGAACCTGTCAAAACGTTGCAGTAAAAAGCTGTGCGCGTGTGTGTGCGCTATTTGGAGACTTACCCCACAAAGGCAGCAAGAGTCTGACTGTTGGTGTACAGTCCGGCTACCCTGGGGTAGGGGGGACGGATGGTTTGGGGGGGTTGGCGGGGTTTAGGGGTGAACGGGGTTTGGGGGCAGGGGTTCGCACACGGTGTGTTGCTGCCTAGACTCCTGAAAGGGGAGCAGAGTTCACAGAAAACTCCGAGACCAAGAGGAAATCAATTAACCGAATAATCAATTATCCGAGCGAAATAGCGCCCGCCCATCTTGTGCGGATAATCGAGGTTCCTCTGTCTTTAGATATTCTTTCCGCCAGTACGGAAAGGTGGGAGCATAAAAATCACACTGCTGAGAAACTTGAACTTCGCAGGGTCTTTAGAAAACACCACCAAGTTTTAAAAGACCGTATCTTTGCTATTCCAAGGCCCTAGATCTGCAGTGTGAGAGTCATCAACTCTCCTGAAGCACAGATAACATCTGATTAAATATCATATTCTGATGTTATTTAAATCCTCATCCTTTCAAAAACGAAAGGAAAAAGGCTGCTGCATTCAGAGTCAAAAGGGAAAACACATGCTGGGAAACTTCTATGACCTACAGGCTATCTGGTACAACCCAGGAAAGACTATTACTATTTTTTCCTATAATTCCAACTTAGCTCAATGCAATAATTTCATACGAGCTGTTATTATGGCTAAGCTCTTAGGAATGCTTCGTTGAATTTCAAAAGGTTGAAAAACACTTGGTGATGGAGTGCTGAGTTGTCATTTTGATTGACAGTTTTAAGGTGATATGAAAGGATTCACTGTCTTTAATGTGCTCACTGGGTTTAAGTTTGTTTTTATAACGGGTTGTCCATTTGAGGGGATTTAAAATGAGAGTTTGGTGTTTACTCAGTATCAAGTGTGAGTGAGTGAGCGCACTGTTAAATTGTTAGACATTTCTGTCAGTCTCCACATGGCTCCTTAAGTCTGCCTATAGTGGATATAGGATGAGTAGCTAGTGAGGACAGGATTTGGAGGGGGAAAGCAAGGAAGTGTGAACAGTGCAGATTAGTGGGCCTAACAATGTTTTAAACAACAGGAGCAAAGTTTAAGGGCACTAGTGAGGCCTTCTAAACAATGTGTATTGGCTTTTGGCTTGCCCCATGGTCCCTCCAGTGTGCTTCTGGGATTGGCAGGAAGAACGCAGTTCTGCTCCCAACTGCAGAATGAAAACTAGTTGTGTCAGGGCCCTTTATGTTGGTTAAGTGCTTGTCTCCCGATTTAGAAAATTCCCCGATTCAAACTATGTAACTCAATGGCAAAAATCTGACTCTTTATACCTGCCTTCGCAGGAGGAACTACAAGCTGCACACCAGAACTACAGAATAACTTCAATGCCAGTAAGAGTCAGGAAAATAAAGAAATTACCAGAAAAAGTAGTAGTCAAGAAGCTTAAGGGACTAAAATCTGGCATTACACCAGGGTCTGACAGCCTGCATCCTTTGATTGTAGAAGAATCAGTTGCACAGATAATATATGTGCTGATTTTTCAAAACTTCCTGCGCTCTGGAACAGTCCCAGCAAATTGAAAGTTAGCAAATGTAACACGGCGATTCAAGAAAGGAGGAAAAGACAAAGCAAGGAAGTACAAGCTCAGTCAGCTTCACATCCGCAATGCTCCCTCTAAACTGCACGGTCACAAGGCTGCTCACTCTGAGGGTCTGCACATGTTGAACGGCGTGTTAACGCCATTCTCTGTATTGACGTTTCAGAAGTTTCAGTGTCAGAAGTCACTGCCGTGCATGGAACCCAGAGGTCCACAAAGGAGAGAAAAGAATTCAAGTGAATGCAGGATGGGAAAGTAGTAGAAACACTATTAAAGAAGTTGTAACAACACACTTTGAAAATGACAGCACGATCAGGCAAAGTCAACATGGGAAATTACATTTGACAGATTTATTCAAAATTTTTAACAATTTCAAAGTATTGTAGGTAAAAGAGTGTATTGCAGTAGATTTCCAAAAGGCATCAATAAGATATCACACAAGATAATGAAAAGGAGGAAAATATATCAGAATTAATGCAGGATTTGTGAACAGACAAAAAAAAGAGTAGGGATAAATTTTCAAGTTGGCAGGCTGTGTTGGAAACTTAACTTTTTACAGTATACATTAATAACCTGGATGAAGTGATAAGGAATATTGTACCTGTTTTGGTGATGATAACAAAGCTGGGTGGGAGTGCATACTGTGACAAGGTCACAAAGAACCCGGAGACAAGGTGGGAGATGGAGGATGAATGTGAGGGAGTGTTAGCTTCTTCATTTGTGTTGTAGGAACAGAAAAGCAGGTGTGAAACTTGCAAACGTTGAAGTTCAGAATGAGTTGGGTGTATCTGTACAAACAAAGTCAGCATGCAGCTGCAGCAAGCAATACATCTGAACACACGAATTAGGAGCAGAAGCAGACCACTCAGCCCCCAACCCTGTTCCATCAAACAATAAGATCTGATCTGATATAATTACTCCACATTCCTGACTGCCCCTGATAACTTTTCGCCCTCTTTCGTATCAAGTAGTTATTTACGTCTGCCTTAAAAATATTCAAGGAATCTGCTTCTGTCATATTTTGAGGAAAGAGCTCCAAAGACCATCTGTGAGGAGAGAAAAAAAAAAGTTGTCATCACTGCCTTAAAATGCAAGATGCTAACCACTGAGCTACCATGCCGCAGACTACATGGATCAGTTAGCAGCTGTACCACTGAGAAGTAGGAAGCTTTATATACATAAGTTTCAGGGATGTGGTCACACTAAAAGTTCAGCCAGATAGATGGGTGACCCCAAGAGGGACAGGCATGCAGTGCAGGAATCCCTGGGGCCATTCTTCTTGCAAACAGAGATACCATTCTGGATACTGTTGCAGGGGGAATGGCCTCTCAGGGGAAAGGGGGGGAACAACATTTCAGCTCCCCCTTCCACTCAGCCGAGGACATGGAGGTCCTGGGCCTCCTTCACCGCCGCTCCCTCACCACCCGACGCCTGGAGGAAGAACACCTCATCTTCCACCTCGGAACACTTCAACCCCAGGGCATCAATGTGGACTTCACCAGTTTCCTCATTT
>NC_057719.1:83857505-83863269 GCF_004010195.1 Chiloscyllium plagiosum
CCCCCACCCTCCTCTCATTTATCTCTCCACCCTGCAGGCACTCTGCCTCTTTTCCTGGTGAAGGGCTTTTGCCCGAAACGTCGATTTTCCTGCTCCTCGGATGCTGCCTGAACTGTTGTGCTTTTCCAGCACCACTCTAGTCTAGACTCTGGTTTCCAGCATCTGCAGCCCTTGTTTTTACCTCTCAGGGGAAAGTAACAGCAGCAGCCAGATCAGTGGCAGCATGATTGGCTGTGTACAGCAGAGAGGGTCGAAGTTCAAGCAAGCGGACATATTAGGGCACTCTATAGTCAGGGGCACAGATAGTTATTTCGATAGCCATGAACGAGACTCCAGGATGGTGTGTTGTCTCCCTGGTGCCAGGGTCAAGGATGTTTCTGAGCAGGCACAGGACATTCTGTAGGGGAGGATGACGACACAAATAGAATGTTGAACAGGAGGATCTCCAAGGTTGTAATCTCATGATTACTCCCAGTGTCACATGCCGGTGAGGCCAGAAATATGAAAATATACAGTTGAATGTGTGGCTGAAGAGTGGTGTAGAGCTTCAGATACTTGGATCTTTGGGATCCCTTCCAGGGCAGGAGGGACATGTACAAGAAGGACGTGTTGTACCTAAACTGGAGGGGCACCAATATCCTTGCAAGTAGGTTTGCTACTGCCTGTTGAGAAGGTTTAAACTAATGTGGCAGGGAGTTTGGAACTTGAGCAGTTGGGTCAGCATGTGGAATGATTGAGAAAGTAGAGGTTAAGTCAAGTACTTCTGACAGGAAGAACAGACAGGGCCTGTCAGGACGGAAGGTTTGAAGTGTGTTTATTTTAAAGCAAGGAGTATAACAAGGAGGGCAGGTGAACTTAGTTCCATGTCCTAATCCAGACTGATATAGCCTTTACAAAAACTTGACTGGGAGCCCAGGGCCTGAGATGGGGCAGAATTTGTTAGGTGCATCCAGGAGGGTTTGTTGAAATAATATGTAAATAATCCAACGAGGTAAGGGGCCGTACTAGATCACAGGGAATGACACTGGGCAGGTGATCAAAGTTTCAGTAGGGAAGCATTTTAGGGGAACAGTGATCATAATTCCGTAAGTTTTAAGGCAGTGTGTGCAGTTTGCACATTCTCCAGTGTCTGTGTGAGTTTCTTCCGGATATTCCAGTTTCCTCCTATTGTCCAAAGATGTGCAGATTAGGTGGACCGGCCATGCTAAATTTCCCCATAGTGTCCAGGGAGAGATGGATTAGCCATGGTTAATGAAGGATTAAGGCGATAAGGTAGGAGAGTGGGTCTGGATGTGATGCGCTTGGGAGGGTTGGTGCAGACTTGATGGGCCATATGGCGTCTGTCTGCATTCTAGGGATTCTATGATTCTAAGCATAAGGCTGATCTTTGTGTGAAAGTGCTAAATTGGGAGAAGGTTAATTAGATTAGATTAGATTCCCTACAGTGTGGAAACAGGCTCTTCGGCCCAACAAGTCCACACCGACCCTCCGAAGAGTAACCCACCCAGACTTATTTCCCTCTGACTAATGCACCTAACACTACAGGCAATTTAGCGTGGCCAATTCACCTGATCTGCACGTCTTTGGACTGTGGGAGGAAACCGTAGCACCCAGAGCAAACCCACGCAGACACGGGGAGAATGTGCAAACTTCATACAGACAGTCGCCCAAGGCAGGAATCGAACCTGGGACCCTGGTGCTGTGAGGCAGCAGTGCTAACCACTGAGGCAGCAGTGCTAACCACTGAGCCACCGTGCCGCCCATTAAAACAGAAAATTACATTAGCGTTAGGCAGGAATTGGGAAAATTATATTGGGGGCAGCTGTTTGAGGGTAAATCCACATCCGGCATGTGGGAGTCTTTTATAGGCCAATTGATCAGAGTTCAGGACAAGCATGTTCCTGTGAGGATGGGAGATGAGGATGGCAAGATTTGGGAAATCTAGATCAGTAAAGACATTGAAAGATTAACCAAAAAGTGAAAAGAAACACACGTAGTGTTTAGGCAACTGCAATCAGACAAGGCCCTTCAGGAATATAAAGGAAGCAAAAAATAACTTAAACAAGGAATGAAGAGGGCAAAAAAGGGGCCATGAAATGTTCTTGGCAAATAGGATTAAGGAGAGTCCTAAGGCTCCTTATATTATCAATGTTTCTCATATCATATTTTATATATCAGGAGCAAGAAGACAGCGAAGGAAAGATTTAGATCCACTCAAGGACAAAAGAATGAATTTATGCATGGAGCTACAGGAAGTGGGTGGGGGTCTTAATGAGTACTTCACATTGGTATTCACCAAGGAGAAGGTCATGGAGATCAATAAGACGAGGGAGGGGTATGTTGATATTCTAGGACCTGTTGATATTATTAAGGTGTTGGTGTTGGATATCTTGAACATTAAGGTAGGTAAGTCCCCAATGTCTGATGGAATCTATCCCTGAGGGAGGTTGAGCAGGAGGCCTTGGCAGAGGTCTTTGTGTCCCTTTTAGCCTCAGGCAAAAGCCTAGAATACTGGAGAATAGCCAAGGTAGAAGTGGGTACTGCAGATGCTAGAGATTAGAGTCAAGATTAGAGTGGTGCTTGAAAAGTACAGCGGGTCAGGCAGCATCCAAGGAGCAAGAAAATGGAAGGGCTTTTGCCCGAAACTTTGATTTTCCTGCTCCTTGGATGTTGCCTGATCTGCTGTGCTTTTCTAGCATCACTCTAATCTTGGAGAATAGCCAAGGTTGTTGCTGTATTTATGAGGGCCACAAGGATAATCCAGGAAATTATTGGCCAATGAGCCTTATGTCAATGGTAGGGAAATTATTGGAGAGGATTCTTAGGGACAGTATTTTGAAAATAATGGACTTACTAGGGATAATCAGCTTGACTTTACGCAGGGCAGGTCTTGTAGGTGGTCTGATTAGTAAGTCTGCAGATGACATGAGGATTGGTAAAGTTGTGGATGGTGAGGAAGCTTGTCAAAGGATGCAGTAGGGTACAGATCAGTTGAAAGGTTGGGCAGAGAAATCGGAGTTGGATTTCACTTGCAGGCAAACCCGCCAGGGTTAATAGTCGCAGTGGTATTACTGCTGACTTAAAAGCCTCTGTTGGCAGTCAGGCAGAAAAGCCATGCACAACACAAACTTAATCACAGTGCAGGCTGGGCGACCTGCTATTAGGGAATGCATTAAACTCTACTGTTCGTATCTATATTTAATCGATCATTTTTGATCTCTCAAGGGATATGGAGAGCAATATTCCCCGTAAACTGCGTAGCATGCGGGTACGTCATTTTGCATGTATGGGCTTGTTGGCTTCTGCTTTGTGCTGCCATACAGGAATCTTAGAGGTCCGCAACAAGGCACATAAAATAAGAGGGAATGGAGACGAGAGGGTGGGCCTGGAAGCGGAATTGAAGCCAAAGATCAGTCACAATAGCACTGAATGATAGTCACTCGACAAAACGTATGACCTGCTCCTATTCCTAATTCTTACATTCTTAGGATTGTTAACATCAAGGTCTGGAGCTCTATCTGCCCATTAAGATGGGCAGAAGTCAAAGAACTTTGTCAAAATCAGATGTTACAAATTTCCTGAATGAGCAGATACTGTTCTGGATCTCTGTATAACAGCTGCCTGATCTTTATGCAAATGATCTTTCACCTGTCAGTGAATGGAATTGAGTTTGAGGCTATTTTGAGAAACATACGTTTAAACTTAATGGGTCTTAATGGTCGCCATCAGCAGAAAGTTGTGGTACGATCCCAAGCAGTGACAAACTCGTACACATGCTCATGTGCTTCTGTTCAGCCACCACGGATGCATGTGGGAAACTGTGGGAAGTCCCATGATTGGTGTCTGTACAAACTTCCGACAAGAAAAACCTAGCGGATGCAAGTGCTGGCCAGTGTTGGCAATTTCAGATATGACTGCAACTTTCCAGTCAGTGATGAATAGACCCATATCAAATACTCCCACATGTGGATACAAATGCTGCCATGGTCATTCAGTTAGGCCCAGTACTTTGCAAACTGTCCTCAACCTTCAGCAACCACATCCTTACCACATTTAGCTCTGGTGTCCCACCGAGTGCTGATACAATTAGCTCTCAAGTTTCTTCAGTTCTCAATGGCTAACCTGACCCAATCTCTGCTACTGACAAATAGAAAGCTGTACTCATATTTCCACACAGATCTCTTGAACATCACTTTTTTCTTTAAAAAAGGTGCAGTCTCAACCACAGCAGTCTTTTTTTCTTCAACTAATCGCTTTTAGTTCTTTGCTGCTTGCTACAAAGGACAGGGCAATGCTGGCTCAAATGTGGAGTGTCCTGCTCAATGAGTAGCTGACCACTGACCGGTAAGGTCCCGGGTTCAATCTCCAAGCCTCAACTCAGCTGAGTTGCAAGTGATGACAATGTTGTCTTCTCACTGGTTCTAGGCCATGTGTCAGCATGGTAAGTAATGGGCTGAACTGTTCACAGTTAGAAGACACCGACTGCCCAAGATACAAATACAATGATGGGTCACCCAAACAATGCTGCACAGTACAGACCGTTGCACGGAAACAACAGCTAGAAGAAGATATTGGCTTTTAGAGCATAAAAATGTGTTGCTGGAAAAGCGCAGCAGGTCAGGCAGCATCAAAGGAACAGCAGAATCGACGTTTCGGGCATAAGCCCTTCTTCAGGAATGAGGAGGGTGTGCCAAGCAGGCTAAGGTAAAAGGTAAGGAGGAGGGGCTTGGGGGAGGGGCGTTGGGAATACGATAGGTGGAAGGAGGTTAAGGTGAGGGTGATAGGCCAGAGAGGGAGTGGGAGGGGCGAGAAAACCTACAAGGATGAAAAAAAAAGTAAGCTTCCTGTAATCTCATTGCAATTAATACAAAGGATGATCAAAAAATGAAAAGGACAATTTTCACGGTATATATTTGGAAGATTCTGTCTTCCATCCCTTCATTGTAAGTCCTCACTTTGTGCATCACTACAGTCTCCCAATCATTTGAATGAGGGGATCAAACATAATATTTCTTAATTTACTAACCAGGGGGAGTGAAAAGGTGGATGTATAGAGTGGTGTTGACGAGGAGGCTATATAGAGCCTTTACAGCAATTTAAACAAGTTGTGTGATTGAGCAATGGCAGATGCAGTATAGTGTGGATAAGTGTGACATTGTCCATTTCAGAAGGAGAAACAGAATGGCTGAGGAATATTTAATGGATGACTGACTGAGTAATGTTGATGTATCGAGAGAGCTGGTATCCTTGAAAACCCAGTATGAGAAACAGCTTTCAGGTGCAGCAGGAAGGCATGTGGTATCCTGGCCTCCATTGCAAGAGGATTTGAGTACAGGAGCAAGCTACTCTTATTGCAGCTGTACAGGGCCTTGGTGAGACCAAACCTGGAGTATTATGCACAGTTTTAGCACTCTTACACAAGAAAGGTTATACTTGTCACAAAGGGAGTGCAACAAAGTTTCCTCCGACTGATTTAGAGTCGTAGAGATGTACAGCATGGAAACAGACCCTTCGGTCCAACCAGTCCATGCCGACCAGATATCCCAACCCAATCTAGTCCCACCTGCCAGCACCCGGCCCATATCCCTCCAAACCCTTCCTATTCATATACCCATCCAAATGCCTCTTAAATGTTGTAATTGTACCAGCCTCCACCACTTCCTCTGGCAGCTCATTCCATACACGTACCACCCTCTGCGTGAAAAAGTTGACCCTTAGGTCTCTTTTATATCTTTCCTCTCTCACCCTAAACCTATGCCCTCTA
>NC_057719.1:83866387-83904918 GCF_004010195.1 Chiloscyllium plagiosum
TTGGTTCCAATGTGGACAATGACCTCCTGCTGGTCCCTGTCCCCCGTGAGAACATTCTGCAACCTCTCTGAGACATCCTTGATCCTGGCACCAGGGAAACAACACACCATTCTGCTTTTTCTCTGCTGGCCACAGAAACGTCTGTCTGTACCTTGGACTACAGAATCCCCTAACACAATTGATCTCTTGGAAGCTGACGTACTCCTCGTTGCATTAGAGCCAGTCTCAATACCAGAAACTTAGCTTTTCGTGCTACGTTCCCCTGAGAATCCATCACCCCCCACATTTTCCAAAATAGCATACCTGTTTGAAATGGGTATATCCACAAAAGTCTCCTGCACTAGCTGCCTACCTCTCCTACCCTTCCTGGAGTTAACCCACCAATGTGACTGTATTTAAGACATTCCCCCCTTCCTATAATTGCCATCCATCACATACTGTTGATGTTGCAAATTCCTCATCGCTTCTATCTGTCTCTCCAACTGATCGACTCAATCTAATAAGATTCGCATCCAACAGCATTTATGGCAGATATAATCCACAGTAACCCTTAAACTCTCTTTAAACTCCCACATCTGACAAGAAGCGCATATCACTCTAAGAAAGGCCATTTTTGCTCCTTCACAATCTACCGATCCAGAAAATAATACCGTCTTATTCCTCTACAAACTCTGCTCCAGGTTAAATTAATAGCTATGGCTTATATTTTAAATTTAATCAAGAGACAGAAACATATAATCAAGAAAGAATCCATTGTACTCACTGCTGCAGCCTTTCTCTTGGACAGACTTAAAACAACAATTAACTTATCTGATTCTCTGCTGTGAACTTCGCCCAACAGTTCCTCCAAGATTAGTTGTGAATTTCACTGTTTGTTAATTTTCCCAGATGCATTCCAATGTCCAGCGATACACAAATTCAAACAGCAAAGGGGGTAACTGTGCAGGTTCCCCCTCTCTCTCTCCTGAACTATCCTCACCATGTGCTTCCTTTGTCTGCTCTTCTCCCTTTTAAACTGCTGCTGTTTTGACTTTTTTTCCCCAAAGTTCCAAAATGATGTAACAGTATATAAAACAGTAATTGCTGCTCCTGGAATTCGAGGAAATCACCTCCAACACATAAAATACCTCAAAGAAAGGAGCAGCTCTTACAGCCAGAAATTTTTCCCGTCCTCCATCTTGAATTCTGGGATTTAAAAAGGGATTGCTCAGACTGGGCCTGTGCTCACTGGAGCTTAGAAGAATGAGAGGAATCTCGTGAGAAGATATAAAAATTTTGAATAGAGAGATGATGTTTCCCCTGCCAGGGGTCTCCAAGACAAGGGGTCATGGTTTTAGGGAAAACGATTGGCCATTTCAGACTGAGATGAAAAGAAATCTCTTCACTCAAAGTGATGACCCTATGGAACCCGCTATCATGTAAACCTGCAGAGGCCAAGTCACTGACGATATATTAGTAAATAATAAATGTATGAAGGCTAAATATGTCCCAAAATATAGAGTAAGAACAGGAGTACGACAGGCATGAGACAGAGGATCAGCCATGTTGAATGATAAAGCTGGTTCAATTGGTCAAGCGGCCTACTCCTGATCCTATGTTTTATGTTTCTGTTCTAAGTCATTATTTTGCACTTCTCCCGAATATCCCCAATTCATTCTATGCTCCAGTTCTCAATTTAACTCAATAGCAGGATTAAGGTGTTGTACTAATTGAATAATTCTTTCAAAGAGTCAAGGTAGACACAATGACAGAAATGGCATTCTTCAACGTCATAACAAGCGCAAGAACTCAGCTCTAATCATTAAAAGAGGACACTAAGGTTTAGATTTGGTTTTTTTGCAACAGCTTCAACTATGATAGATGACAGCTGCCAAGCTGCGAGTTGCAAGCTCTTTCAGTTTCTGTGCAGTTACATTTCTTGTAGTTAAAACTCTTTAGTGAGAACACTCCAATTCAGAAATATGGTGATTTCAACCTAACAGAGTGAACATGAGCAAGAGGTCAACAACGCATGTTGGCCTCTACTGCTTAACACTGTAGGGTCATGATAATTCCAAGTACACCAGATTGCCATCCCATCAGAACTAGACTGTTTGCTAATGCTTCTATGAAGTGACTAGGATGCAATGTAAAGGCAACATGTTGTTGTTGAGGAAAATATAATCAAAGATAGGTTTGCATTTATATAGAGCCTTTCATGACCACAAACCTTTACAGCAAATGAAGCACCTTGTTGGAGTGCAGGCTCTGTTGTATATAGGAAACATAGCGCCTAACTTGTACTCAGTAAGCCCCCACAAATAGCAATGCAGTACTGACCAGAAGATCTGTTTTAATGGGGTTTGTGTGTATGGAAGCAAGGTAAATGTCAATCACAAATTAAAGAAGCTCTGGAAATATTGTTTCCTGCTGCTAAATATGGATGATTTGGTACAGGGACGTAATAGAAAAAAATACATACCAGCAATTAACAGTAGAAAATGACACTCAGTACCACGTGTACAAATGCACCCATGGGGAAACTTGGGTGCACTGTGCATGTTCTATTAAAAACAGCACCTGACCAGAATAGTATTGTGCAAATAAAAAAGTATTTGCAGGAAGCTATGTTTGGGCATCATTGTGAAGTGACCGAGGTCCTTTGGGCCCCTGTGGGTTCCTGTCCTATGACTGTTTCCATTGAGAGCAGTCACCCCAAGCAGGAAGTGGTGGGCCTAATTATAGAGAAGAGTTCACTGCTTCAAGTCAGGTCTCAGTAGAGCAATATGCACACATCATCTTGGCCTGGGGAGGGTGGTGTCTAAGTCATGCGCCACCTATAACTACATCATTATATTAAACACTGAAGCTTTTCTCAGAGAGGCATTGCCTCCATATTTCCTCCCTATTGCTTCTGTAACCCTCCTCTCCTCTTGGGAAGGAATAATTGGGGGATTTTAGTGTTGGAAAACTACAACTTACAATTTCTACAGCGCCATTTAACGGAGCGAGAGAGTAATGAGAGCACTGTCAGAAGCAGTTAATTTGCACCTTTCACAAGCTCAGCACATCAGAAAATGTTTTACAGCAAATGAAGCATTTTGAAGTGTAGTCGCTGTTGTAGGCAGTACTAGGTCAGGTGACAAGAAGCTTGCTTAAAGAGGTACGTTTTAAAGGACACCTAAAAACGGGATGAAAGGTGAAGAGGCTTTGAGGTTTAGGAAAAGAATTCCAGAACTTAGAACCAAGATAGCCGAGGGAATATTCATCAATAATGGAGTGATAAAAACTGTGGATGCACAAATCCAGAGTTGAGGGAACGCAGAGATCTGATGACACTAAGACACAGGAAGGGGTTGACAGCAATGATGGAGAGATAGAGTTGGGTGTGGTCAGAGTGCACAGGGAAAGTGATCCCATATCCATGGACTATATCATCAAGGGATTGCATGTTGTTGAGGACACAAGGAGGAACCAAAAATTGAATCCTGGAGAATTCCAAAACTGATGGCTCGATGGAAAGAAAGCCTTGGGTGAAGATATACTGGCTGGATGAGTCTTCAATAACAACAAAGTTCAGTACTTAATAAATTTACTAATAGCTGATGTGAAATGTAAAAATGTCATGATCTGAAGTAGGATGTTGCTTAAGGTGCAGAGTGAAGGGAACTTTACCCCAAGCTAGGCCCTAGCTAGCCTGGGAGAGGCAATTTTATTTAATTTCTGACCTACTGTCATATTCGGCTTGGAATGTGCATAATGGGAGAACACAGAAGAAGCTTCCTTCTCATCTGTATTGTACACGGCTGTGTTTTCAGACAGTAAAGTTTGTCTCCCCTTGGATTCCAGCATCTGCAGTTTCTTTGTCTCTCGTAAGCAAACAGATATTTGGACAGGTGTGGTAAATATTTTCAACCAATACAGAGCAACGACTATCAATCAGGATGATGAACTACTTAGTCAATATAGTGGGTTATACGTAAGATGAGGTTAAACTGGTACCCTGCTTCAGTTAGGCCATTATTCAGTTCGGTCATCTAAAATCCAGAGAACATTTGAACAGTTCAAAGAGTCATTGACGCATCTTCCTACCTCAGGGGTCAGAGTTATAAAAAGAGACTAGCCAAACTGGACCTTTTAAACGGAGTAGGAGATGTCTTAAAATTGGTCTCAAAGTTGCATTTCACAGAATATATACCACAGATTCAGGCCATTCAGCTCAACGAGTCCACATCAATCTTTATGTTCCACTCATGATTCCTTCTCTACTTCCTTATTTAGCCATTAGAATAGGCATCTATTCCCTTTTCCTTCACATACAGCTCCCCCTGACATGCACCTATACCATTTCCCTAAATGGCTCCCGTTCACAGTGAGTTCCATAATTTCAACTTTCTCTGGGTACATGTCACCTCCAAATTCTCAATTTGACTCTGCACTCACTAGCTTACATTGATGGCTTCTGCTGTTTCTGTTGTCCGACAAGTGGTAAACATTCTCTCTGTGTCCACTCTGCTAGAACCTTTGATAACTTAAGACCATAAGGTGACCATCAGCCTTGCTTCTTTAAGATAAAAGAGACTGAGTCTATTCACCCTTTGCTGATATATAGAATCATAGGATTTTACAGGGCAGAAGGAGGCCATTCAACACACTCTCCTGGCTCCTGAATGAGCTACTGCACTAGTCCCATTCTCTAGCCCTTCTTCTGACGCCTCTAAATTCATCACTGTCAAATGCATCTCCAGCACTCTTGAAACCTATGGAATCCACCTCCACCACTCTCCCAACCAGAATATTCCAAATCCTATCAATTCTCCGAGTAAAGAAGTTTCTACTCAACTTACTCCTTGCTCTCTTGCTGACAATATTGAAATTGAGGTCGTAGCTACTGACATCCAGACTAGTAGAAACAGAATATCCTTCTAGGCCTTGTCAAAATTATTCATAATTTTGTACACCTCAATGAGATCACCCCTTACTCTTCCCTGCTCCAAGGGGAATAGAGAGATGGCCTAGTGGTACTATCACTGGATTGTTAATCCACAGACCCGGATAAAGTTCTGGGGACCTGGGTTTGAATCCCGCCATAACAGATGGTAGATTTGAAGTTAATACAAAATCTGGAATTAAGACTCTAAATTATGACTACGAGCCATTGTTGACTGTTGTAAAAAACCATTTGGTTCACTAATGTCCTTTAGAGAAGGAAACAGCCATCCTTACCTGGTTTGGCCTGCATGTGACTCCAGACCCACAACAATGTGGTTAACTCTTAACTGGCGTCCGGGCAATTAGGGATGGGCAATAAACGCTGGGCCTAGCCAACAATGCCCTCATCCTGTGAGTGAATAGATAAAGTCCAATTCCTCGAATCTTTCCTGATATTCAAAATCCCTCATTCCAGGAAGCATTCTTGTAAATCTCCTTTACACTGTCTTCGGGGCTTTAACGTGCCAAGGTGCCCAGACTGAAGTCTGAATTCGGTCTGACCAGGATCCTAGAAACTTTCTTCACTATTTCATGGGCTTCTGTGAAGCCTGAAGCTTCACAGAATTATGCACTTGAACCTCAAGGTCTTTCTGCCCCTGTACTCCCCTCAAAAATTGTACCATTGTCCCTGTAGATTCTCTCCATGTTTCTTTGGCCAAGATGCATTATCCCACATTACCCTGCATTGAGATTCATCTGCCAAGTTTCTACACATTTGGCCAACTTGGATCAGTGTCATCCTCATAATTCATTATTCTCCCTAACGTGGTTGTGAGATTTTGCAAGTTTGGAGATTTTGCCTTGAACACACATCACCAAATTGTTTATATAAATCGGAAAAAACAAAGGTCCTAATCCATGAGGAAGACCACTTTCAACTTGGCTCCAGTCCATAGAAATGCCCATCTATACCGACCCTCGGTTTCCCATTTTTGTTTTGCCAATATCTAAGCCATGCTGCCAAGAACCCAACAATCACAAACATTCCTAATTTGCTGACCAAACTGCCATGTGACATCATATCACATGCTTTCTGAAAGTCTAAATACAGAGGAACCTCGATTATCCAGCATTCAATTATCCGAATATCGGATTATCCGGTAAGATCGCAAGGCCCCGATGCTTGGTGAAACTACATTATCTGGCATTCGGTTATTCAGAAATTGATTAACTGAACAAAATACTCCCCAGCTGTGTCCTTTGGATAATTGAAGTTCCTCTGTATACAACATCCACACCACTACCCTCATCCACTGCCTGTGTCATCTCGTCAAATAACTTACTTAAATGTCAGACATAACTTGCCCTTGACAAAGCCATGTTGACTGTCTAGTATCACCATATTTTTCTCAATCCAGTATTATGACCTCCATTTGTTTTCCCAATAATGATGTCAAGCTGACAGGTCCATAGTTTCCTGGGTCATCCTTTGCCCTTTTCATAAACAATAGCATCACATTTGCAATCCTCCAGTCCCCTGGGATTAATCCTGTGTTCAGGCCTGGAAAATTTCTGTCAAGGGCTCCTCAATTTGCTCCCATTGCTCTCTCAGCAATGTAGGATGCATCCCATCTGGGTCTGGTTCTGCCAGCCTTTTAAGCACCTCTTCTTTACCCATCACTATACTGCTCAGTTGCTGAACACTCACACTGCCACCATTTTCTAATTTGGTAAAATCAGAAGTTCCCATTTAGTACCTCTGCTATAACCTTGGCTTCAGTGAGCACCTTACCCTGCTAGCTCTTTATGGGCTCCACTCTATCTTTCATTAATGTGTTTAAACAATGTGTTACTATTTGTTTAGCGCAGCCTGCCATCCTTTCCTCACGATTCCTCTTAGTCTTCCTTGTTCTAGCCTTAGCCTCTCTCCTGAGCTGCTTTTCCTGATTTCTATTGCTATTATTTCAGTATGCGTCGTATGCCTCCTTTTTCTTCCTTATTTTCTGATCAATATCTTTAGTCATCCAGAGTACTCTAACTTCGGATACCTTGTAGTTATTTCTCATGGGTATGTACCTAGCTTGCACCCAGAGCTTGCATCTCTGTTTTGAAGGTTTCTCATTTTTCATCCACTGTTTTATCCACCAAAATGTATTTCCAATCAACCTGCTCCAGTTCAACTTTTAGGCTTCTAAGATTCACCCTTTTCCAGTCTGGGATCTTAATCCTTGACTGATTTTTATGCTTGTGCAACTTAATATTGAACCATATGGAATGCCCTCTCTAATGGCATTGTGGGTCAACCAACAGCAGGTAGACTGCAGTGGTTCAAGAAGGCAGCTCACCACCACCATCTCAAGGACGAGTAGGGACGGGCAATAAATGCTGGCCAATCAGTGATGCCCACATCGCACAAAAATGAATTTAAAAAAAATTATGATTGCTATTTCCAAACGTTCTCAAATCTGATGCTGGTTTGTAATCCAAGCAATTCTGATAACTTATATCATTCCACAGAACAGTATTTGATCGTTCTCCTCTCTGATTAGCATCACACTGTGTACTGCAATAGTCTGCAGGCTGAAGCAGGCCTAATCAAGTCTAATCCAATCCCCAGATTGGCCTTGACCAATTCCCTGGTTTTTATTAGGTAGTCCCCACCCCCAACATCAAATATATAATCAAACCAAATGGTAACCTTACTGACCACCATTTCCACATTTTGAATTATTTAATTTTATCGGCAGAGAATAAAAAAAACGTGGGCTGAATTCTTACGGGTTTTCTGGCAAAATGCAAGCTGTGGCAAGTTTAGCGGAGCGATTCCTGCTGCAAGGCTGAGAGAGCTTTCTCATTATATCTCACCAAACTCTCTGCATTAATCAGCATTTCACTCCTCGGGCTGAGAATCTCATACAATTTCCATCTTATCACACACGCCTCTCACACAGCAACTTGCCTACATGCACCATCACAGAATCAACTTTGACAAATATCATCGGGGTTCCTTTGGAAATGCTGGCATGATACATTACCGTCTCAAGAAGAATCAGTTATTCTGTCCGATTAGAAATCTGGATAAGCTGTGGATGCTGGGAGTAAACAGACCCGATTAAACTGTGCCAAGAAACCCAAAGGACCAGCAACTATTATTGACGTGGGACATACTCGTTACTATAAAGTTCCGGACAAAGGCAGGCTGCCTAACCAAGCAGTCATTGTCAAAGCCAGAAAGCTGAAGTGAAAACCAAAGAAGTTGGTGGAGACTGTATATTTATGGCATAGGTTTTATAATTTGGTGTACTAATTTAGTACTGTCACTTTTATCAGTGTGCTGTTTCTTTTAATAAAAATAAAATGCATGCTCAAAGTATATTAAATGGAGTTAGCCTATTCCTCTTGCAGCTGACACCTACTGCTCTGTGCTTGGTCATCTCTTGTGCGCTCATCTAGAGGTCAGCTGAAACTACTTGTGCTGATTACTTTCGTCAAAGCAAATATGCAGTTTCATTTTAGCCACTGAGGCAGTATCCCTGGCCCCAGTGCCATCTTTAAAAGCCCACAGTGCAACCAGACAAGCACTGTCAGTCCAGAGCTGCTCTGCACAGTTCCTGGCATTTTGGGGGGGGGGGGCGCGGGTGGTCAGCGGTGGATTAGCATCCCACTTTGTGCGCATGCTCCTGGATGGAGACGCTCCTGGACGGGGTAGTGGACAGACAGGACATCTGATTATTCAAGACAAGGAGTAGAAATCATGGCACTGGACTTTGCCAGTCTGCTTCAAGGTTGCCACCTAAGGTTATAGCAGTCTCAGCCGTCTGAAGGAATGCATAACAATGAAGGAAGATGTAGTTCTATATATATTTTACATGTATTTTATATATTACATGTGTTATGGGCGTTCACAAAACTGGCTCATGACAAATGCCAACGTTGGGTGCGTGTGGCAGGTACCCAGAGAGCATGCCGAAGAAGTTGGCGACCTGTGTCGAACATGGACGTCTTTTGGAGCAAACAGTAAGTTGAATCCGTCAAGAACCCACTCTACCTTCCATGTCAAGTTTTCCTGAAGGCTAGTTTGTACAGTTGGTAAAATCACAGATGTATTGGGTTGGACTGCTAACAAAGTATTTAGAAACAATATTCTGAAACATTCCATGTTCACATGCGGCATGTCCTGACCAAGATTCAAACTTGGGCTGACAAGTAACATTCATGCCACATAAGCGCCAGACAATGGTCATCACCAAGAAGGGAGAATTTAATTATCTCTTCTCGACATTCAATGGCATTGCCATCGGCTGAATCCCCCACCAACAACATTCTTGGGGTTACCACTGACCAGAATCTCACTAGATCAGCCACTTAAATACAAGAGCAGGTCAGAGGTTGGGAAATCTGCAGCGAGTAACTCACCTCCTGACTCCCAAATCTATTCCACCAACTAAAAGGCTCAACCAGGAATGTGGTGGAATACTCTCAACTTGTCTGGATAAGCGCTGCTCCAAAACATAAATATCAGACCCAAACAATACCATCCAAACCCATGCATCCCAATTGATTGTTATCCAATCTTGAACCCTGATGTACTGATGCACTGCAGAAATTCACCAAAGATTCTTAGACGTCATCTTCAATACCCACTGCTAATACCATCGAGAAGGGCAAGGGCAGCAATCATGTTTATGTTACCCAGTATTACCACCCAAAAGTTCCCCTTCAATCCACTCATCATCCTCACTTAGAAATATATCACTGTTATTTCAGGGTTATTGGGACAGAATCTTAGAATTCCCTCCTTAACAGCAGTGTGGATCTACCTATAACATACAGACTGCAGCAGTTCAGGAAGGCAGCTCACCACCACTGTCTCAAGGACAACTAGGGATGAGTGATAAATGCTGACCCGGTCAATGAAACCTACGTCCCACAAATGAATAAAAAAAATTAAACATAAAACCCATTCCATCATGCCAACCATCTAGGAAATGCATTGCAGCAACTTACCAAGGCTCCTTAGACAGCACTTTCTAAACCCTCTATCACCCAGAAAGTCAAGGGTACCAAAAAAATGGGGACACCAGAACCTGCAAATTTCTGTTCAAGCCACATACTAACCTGACTTAGAACTAATATTGCCATTTCTTCAAAGCTGCTGGATCAAACTCCTGCAATTCCCTCCCAAGCACCTCTGGGTGCATTTAACAACCACCGATAGCAGCAGTTCAAGCTGGCAACTTAACATCACATTCTCAACAGAACATAGGGTTGACCAATAAATGCTGGTCACACCACGGTCTCTCAGATCTCACTAATGAATTTTAAAAAAAAATCCCAGGACACAGCATGACATTTAAAAATGGTGTCACTTATGAGTAAGAATTTTTACGTGGCTAGTCCTCCTCTAAAGAGTCCTTGCTAAACTTGGTCTCAATTGTAAATCATTGGGCAATTTTCTTTTGCCTTTGAGTTAGAAATTCTAGTTCGGGTTCTACTCCGAAGACCTGAGAACGTTACCCCAGGCTGTCACTCCAGTGCAGTGAGTAACATGATCTCTCAAATGAAATGTTAAACCAAGGTCCACCCTGCCCTCAGAGGTGGATGTAAAAATTCCAAGGGATTATTTCAAAGAAGGGGAGATTGACCTAGTGTCTGGGAAATAATTATGCAATCTAACACCTATAAGAGATGACCTGCTGTTTGTGAGATGTTACTGTGCACAAAGTGTATGGTGTATTCCCCTACATTGCAACACTTCAAAAATTGCTGCACAGCACTTTAGGAGATCCTGAGGCTGTGAATGGTGTTGCATAAAGACAGGTTTTTCATTAACGTTCGAATCACAGTTTTGCTGCACTTGTAGAGTAAGTCTAAGTTTACCTTTTGTACAAATCCAATTCACTTCATCGGTTATAATTTGTATTATCCTTAAATCTATAGTTTTAAATCCTGTAGTTGCCAGACTTGAGCAGCGATTAGTTTTTCATTAACGTGAATTCGCTGTAATGCGTATTTCATTAATGAGAATTCGCTATAACACGACTGAGGACACTGTTTTTAAAGCGCAAACTTTTAAAGCATGTATTGGCTATAACGTGACTCCGGCCCTGTTAGTTTAGATGGTGCTGCTATTGCATGATTTTCTTATCACACGGGGTTGCATGAGAACGGAACCACCGCATTATAGCGGAACCGACTTTACTAGAATTTTCTCTACATTTACCTTTGATGCAGTACTTAAAAAGCTGACAGTTTAATGAAGCAATTCAGGCAGTTTGTCAAATTTTAATAAAACGCTCACCTGCACATAAGAAACACTCAGAAATAACCTACTCCTCCTCACTGTACTTCAGAAAAGACTTTGAAAAATCCGACATGCATGAATCCCCCTGCCCCCACATCAAACGTCACTTGGGCTGGCAATTCAACAACTGCATCAATCTCAGCCCACACACTAGAAATTCCCCTGACCTCCACTGCAGAGCTACACATAGGATTCCACTCAGCAAAATGTTAAATACATCTGAACATTAACTACATGTGGCATTCATTACAACCTCCCCTCAAAAGTAAATCCATTGCCCAGGGTCATAGAATCTCTATAGTATGGAAGCAGGCCATTCGATCCAGGGAGTCCACACCAACTCTCTGAAGAGCATCCCACCCAAACCACATCCCGACCAATCCTGTCCCTGTAACCCTGCATTTTCCATGGCTAATCCACCTAGCCGGCACACCCCTGGATACTTTGGGCAATTTAGCACGGCCAGTCCACCTGACCTGTACTGTGGGAAGAAACCGGAGCATCCTGAGGAAACCTGCGCAGACTTTTGGAAACTTGATCATCTGCCTTCTCTCTCCTTTCATCAACTCCAAAGATTTAGCCGAAGAAAATAAGGAGGTACTTTGTGGATATTGCACTGATTGGCTCAGAGGACAAAGCAAGAAAAAGGAGAAGTTTCTGAGCCTTATTGCAAGTTCAGGAGATTGGTTTTTAGCTACAAGGAAAATGCTAACCAAGTATCTCACCTACATCTGGAGCACTGAGGCCAACCTTCAGTTCATGTTGATTGCACCACAAGTTTAATGCTTACTATGAAAGGCAGCACCTCCAAAATGTATCCCTATGGGTGTTCCAAAGTCTGCAATGGAACATGAACCCAAAGGCTTCAGGCTCAGTTATGGAAACACAACTTGCTGAGCCAGAACCAAGAATTGATTAGTGAGAGGATGGATGCTAGTGAAGTGCCTCAGCATGAACTATAGATTTAGTGTTGGCAAGCTGCTGGACACACTCCAGTACTCTCAACTGAGGCAAAGTCCAGCAGAGAAATCTAGGGTGACATTCCTCTGAAGGGTGTTTTTCAAGATTCCATCTCTTGGACGACACATTAAATGCAACTCATTTTGTTCTCTATTTTGCTCTCTTAGATCAACAAAAAGGAACAATAGCGCGAACATGTCCCTGCCAAGTTATTGTCTTACCGTGTTCCAGAATAGTGTGTCTCAATTCATGCTTTTGATGAAAAGGAGGTTGTGAATTTAACTTCCTACTTTTCCGATACATTATGCTATGCTCCACAATAGCAGACTTGAACAAGGTAAAAGCGAAGGAAGATCAGTATCATTCCAAACCAGCAGAGGTTACAATAACAGCTACAGAGTACACAAGTTATGAGTCTCTCGTGTGGACAGTCAGTTGGATTCATGGTCAGAGTGGTCAAGGCCAGGTTCTTGAGAAATCATTGCCTTGCAATCCAATCTTGTGGAGACAGAATATGTAACTGTATAGAAACAGAAATACATTCGTTCCTAAACGTTCAACAGAGTTCACTAGCTCTTCAGGAGAGCAGGAAGGGCTGGGTTTCTTAATCACCTTTAGTAGAGTTGAGAACAGATGGGTGGGGTGAAATCACCATAATAAGTATTTCTGTTTATCAAAGGTGAAGTTACAGACTCAAAGGCAGATGTACTGTAATGGATTAATGTGAATATGGAAATAGGGTAGTTTATATCTTCACTAGGTAAGATCACATGGCTACTATGAAATAGTTCTCTCAAGCAGCCTTGCGACAGTGGTGAAATCTTAACATATATAGTTAGTGTTTGGTATACATAAACAGAATGCTTGACCCAACAACAAAGATTCTGGCAATATTTACCAAGCTTTCTCTTGGACATAACCAGAGTTTAGGACACTAGTACAAAAAAACAAATCGTTTGTCAGTAAGGTTATCAAAGAGCATGATGCAAAGGCAGGATTAAGAATTAAAGAGCAGCCTTTAAGTAACTGAATGGCAGAAAGACTAGAGGGGCTGAATAGCCTCTGTTTCTGTCTCTGAACAGCATTGTGGAATTTGCATACAATACATACATCACCACCATCAACTTAACTGGTCTATGTGGTTGAGTGCAAGAACATGCAATGGGGCTTTATTAATCAGATCAAATTTCACATGCAAATGTACAACATCAAATCACAAATAAAAGAGAAAGACACAAAGCAATAAGTCCTTCGGCTGACACACAAGCAAAACCTTCATTGCATTTCATGAAAATTTTCCTGAACAAAATCAACTCAAAAAAAAGGTGACAACCACTCCTGTTCATTTCTCAGGGCAATGTATTGACTATTCAGAGTCAACCTTCCTAGTTTAAAATCTGAACATTACTTGGCAATTAACTGTCAATCATTAACAGCTGCATTCTCTGTGGCAATATCTCTACCGATCAGAATCCATTTGCCAACCAATCAGCACTGTCATACACTATAAATATTAGTTTTCCCCTTTATCAGTACTCTTGCGAACTAATCTGAGTGCAAGATGAAAAGCTTCCAATAAAATTACTCTTTTTTTTAATCCCAGCAATACTCAATTTATATTAGACCAACTTTTGATAAACAAAATTTTAAAGAAACTAGTCTAAATGTGGAATCTTTGTATTTACTTGCTACTAAACACCCCCTTGCAATGCTTACAGAAATTTGGAAGACTTTTTGAAAACTTGAAATCAAATTCTTTGATCCAATGTTTTTGTCTCCTTTTTAACATGCTCCCCTGTATTGCCTCAGGGTGTATTTCTGTCAAATTGCCCCTCTGCAAAGCTTTAGCACAGCTCTTTTACACGGTAGCACACCTAACACACGAACACCATCTCATTAAAGATCTATGATCTTCTAATTCTGGTCTTTTGCATATTCCCCCATTTCCACTGCTCCAACCTCTCTGGTAGCTAGGTCCTTCAACTGCCTAGATCTTAAGGTCTAGAAATTCCTCCCTACAACTCTCCACTTCTGTACCTCTCTCCTCTCTGCTTCTCTATAAAACTCCCTAAACCTAACTCTTTGATCAGCAACTATCCTCAGTTTCCTTTTGTGGCACTGTGTCAAATCTTTTTCTAATTACAGTCCTCTCAATTGCCTTAGGACATATTGGTGTGTTAAAGGTGCCATACGTATGCAAGTTTCTGCTGTAAATCATTCAGGTTTGGAGTGAGCTATCTCCTATTTCACAATGTGTCAAGGGACATGTACGAGGCTTAAACCTGCTCTTTCTCATTCACTGCTCATATTATGGCCAAATAGAATTGAGATCACGACTGCTAATTCTCAACTATCTCAGAAATCACTACCAATGAACCAGCATCATCAGCATCTCAAAGTTCCTCCTTGCCTGCACTTTCCCATTACCTCATCTGGAACAGTATTAATGGCTTACGTTTTAGGAATTACGATCCAGATCAAGCCACTGGGAATAGCCTGGGAAACAGAGCGAAATTTGAAAAATAGATTACAACACTCTGGATTTTCTTCTGCAGAGAAACATACAGAGGTGACAAATTCCTCAAGCAGACTTCAGCGGTTTTAACATTGAAGCTTATTCAGCAGAGGGATTTTTGTTGAAAGATAGCACTAGATATTTCCAAGTAGAATGAATAGTTTGAAGCTTTTGTTCTGGAGTGCTCGAAGCCAATTTGATTCCAGGTCAATCACTCGATGGCGCTAATTTGTAGGTCTGTCCTTAGGGCGGCACGGTGGCACAGTGGTTAGCACTGCTGCTTCACAGCGCCAGAGACCTGGGTTCAATTCCCGCCTCAGGCGACTGACTGTGTGGAGTTTGCACATTCTCCCAGTGTCTGCGTGGGTTTCCTCCGGGTGCTCTGGTTTCCTCCCACAGTCACAAAGATGTGCAGGTTAGGTGAATTGGCCATGCTAAATTGTCCATAGTGTTAGGTAGATGATCCAGATCAAGCCACTGGGAATAGCGTGGGAAACAGAGCGAAATTTGAAAAATAGATTACAACACTCTGGATTTTCTTCTGCAGAGAAACACACAGAGGTGACAAATTCCTCAAGCAGACTTCAGCGGTTTTAACATTGAAGCTTATTCAGCAGAGGGATTTTTGTTGAAAGATAGCACTAGATATTTCCAAGTAGAATGAATAGTTTGAAGCTTTTGTTCTGGAGTGCTCGAAGCCAGTTTGATTCCAGGTCAATCACTCGATGGCGCTAATTTGTAGGTCTGTCCTTAACAACAACATGGATTCATATAGCGCCTTTACTAAGTAAACATCTCAAGCTGCTTCACTGGAGCGTCATCGAGAAAATATTGGCATTGAAGCCATCCAGGAGATACTGAGGCATATGTCTCTCTGACCACATCTGGATTTAGGGTTTAAGGAGCAGCTGAAATTCAGAGATGTTTATGGAAGAAATTGCAGATCTTAGGGCCTACCCAGCTTCGGCAGTGTTGGTGCAATAAGAAGCAGGGAAGTTGAAGATGTCAGAGAATTTGAGGGTCACAGTAACAGCAAATAGTTACAGGGTTGGAGGAGTACAGTACAGAGAGGGCAAAGTCAAGTGCAGGTTGAACACAAAAAGGAGGATAAATTTATATATTGTATACTGCTCAACATGTCACAGTTAGTAATAGGTTTTCCCACCCCACTGAATTTATTCCCATTCAGAACAATATAAACTTGAAGCCAAGTTACTAAAGTACATGGAGTTTCAGCATACATTTCTCTGTTATCAAGATGTGCCAAACGTTCTCTTCTCTTATTTGGATCTCCAGTGTTATAAGCTGAATGCATACTCTCAAGGACAGTTAGACTTACAACAACATTCCATGACTGTTGTAAATTTGACCAGTCTGTGGATGCAAGATCTTTTAATTTGTTGTGTTAATTAAAAATAACAGGCAAAATGATTCACTATTTTGTGATTTCTTTTGCATTTGTTAGATGACTGATGAAGTTGTTTGATTAGTTCAAAAGTAATTTTTGTGCAAACTGCTGAACATTTGTTGATTCAGTTGGAGACCATTTGGCTAATTGTGCAGCGTAAGCTCCATTAACCCTAATCCCAGCTTCTTCTGCTTTCTTCTACTCTATGATATAAGGAATGTGACTTATATGTATGTCTGAATATCCACTTACAAACCAGAAGAAGTGGTGAATGCAGGTATGGTTAAAACATTTCAAAGACATTTGGACTGGGACATGAACAGGAAAGGCTTACAGGGATTTGGGCCAAATGCAGGCAAAATGGGACTAGTTTAGTTTGGGAAACTTGGTTGGCATGGATGAGTTGAATCGATGGGTCTGTTTCCAGGCTGTATGACTCTAAATACAATTTATTTGAGAGTTTGGGTTTTGAATTTGTGGCATGTGGGTTTTGGTCTGTGTATATGGAAGAGCTTAATCATTAACTTGCCAGAATTCCTGGAGCTATTATATTTTTTAAATTAGTGTGGGAGAGAGAGAACTCCTGGGTGACAATGGGAATTTGTTTGTATTAGAAGAGTTTTACAAGTCTACAGATTGAACACAGAAAAGCATTTGTTTGCTTTCAATGAGAAGGATCAGGAATTGATTTTTATTTTAACTTCGGGATCAATTTTAACAGTGAAAGAAATCAGCAGCTAACCAGAACTTTAAGACAGTCAGGGGACAGAGATGAGTGTAGTGGCCACCAGGAAGGAGAAGCTGCCGGGGAAGCTGAAAGATCTGAAGGTGGATAAGTGATCTGGACCAGATAGACTACACCCCAGAGTTATGAACGAGCCAGCTGAGGAGATTGTGGAGACATTGGTGGTGATCCTTCAGAAATCCCTGGAATCAGAGAGGTGCAAAACATATAGAGGTTTATAAAATCATGAGGGGCATGGATAGGATAAATAGATAAAGTTTCTTCCCTGGGGTGGGAGAGTCCAGAACTAGAGGGCATAGGTTTAGGGTGAGAGGGGAAAGATATAAAAGAGACCTAAGGGGAATCTTTTTCACACAGAGGGTGGTATGTGTATGGAATGAGCTCCCAGAGGAAGTGGTGGAGGCTGGTACAAGTACAGCATTTAAAAGGCACCTGGATGGGTATATGAATAGGAAGGGTTTGGAGGGATATGGACCGGGTACTGGTAGGGGGGACTAGATTGGGTTGGGATATCTGGTTTGCATGGATGAGTTGGACCGAAGGGTCTGTTTCCGTGCTGTACGTCTCTATGACTTTATAACATAAACACACATGCACAAACATAAACACACATATTCTGGGCAGCGTGGTGGCTCAATGGTTAGCACTTCAGCCTCACAGTGCCAGGGATCCGGGTTCGATTCTACCCTTGCGTGACTGGAGTTTGCATGTTCTCCCCGTGGGTTTCCGCTGGGTCTCTAGTTTCCTTCCACAGTCCAAAGATGTGCAGGTTAGGTGGATTGGCCATGCTATATTGTCCATAGTGTTCAGGGATCTGTAGGCGAGATAGCCATGGGAAATTTATGGCTATAGGGAGGCGGAGGAGTTAGGTCTGGGTGGGATGCTCTTTGGAGGGTTGGTGTGGACTCATTGGGCTGTATGGCCCACTTCTACATTGTAGGGATTCTATGATATTCTCTCTCCCATATATATGGACAGATGCAAACACATATGACAAACAAATATACGTGTGCAAGCTGATATTAATGCTTAGGCAAGCTACATACGCAAACACAAATAATTGCTACTACACACGCAGACACAGAAACAACCGTGCAAACAGAGATGCCACACTGACACACATGCATGATTGCTATAACAGACAGAGAAAGGCTCATGTGCCCATGCATACTGCCACAGCCAACATGCATCTAAACATAAACAGTCTCGAAGTGGCCAGGCTGTAACAACAGATGTTATTTCCCGATCCAAGCATAATGCTTTCCGGCAGCCAGGGAACAACCTCTACTCCCAGTAAGTCATTGCAGACAGCTAGACTGCAACCTGCCGGAAAAAAATAAAGCAGAGAAGAGAAGCGCTGGCACACCGTTCTGGAATTCCCTGCCTAAAACGCTCGACTTCACTGTTTCCCTTTACAATGTCCCTTTAAACCTACCTCTATGGCTAATTCTTGGTCACCTTTATTATGCCTCTTTATGTGGCCCAATAACAAATTTTAGTTCCTGTGAAGTGCTTTGGTATATTTTACTATGTTGGTGGCACTTTATAAATATAAATAGCCGTTGCAAAAAGAAGACAGTGTGCACTGTGTGTTTTTCCTTCCAAGATGACCCACGCGGGCCAACTCCATGAAGCTGCAACTATCAGCTGCGTTCTGCTTGAGCTGAGTACAGTAAACAACAAGCTCTCTCCATTCTCCCCGCCAACCCCCACACCCTCCCATTGCACACACCATCTGAGCCCAGTTTCTGTATAAAAACTTCACTCAGTATCTTATGTTAAGCACAGACCATCTAAAGGCTCTTTGATGTGGCCTTTATCTCCCTTTACAAAAACAGCGGAAATGTTTTGATGCACATGGAAGTCGTAACTTAATTTTCCTTTTGACAACTAAATCTTACAGCGCCAAAGTAATCTGCACTAGATATAAGTTACACCCATGTTCCCCCACCCCACCCCACCCCAAGGGATCACTAGGTTACTGTTTTGCAGAGCATGTAGGTCTGATTTAGTTGCTGATCTCTGGTAGTACAATAACAGGCGCTCTGCATCTACTCTCAGTATTGTGGGACTGGAAGAATATGAGGAATTAGCCAGGGATCTATACGTCAATCACTCACTAGCACCTACCGCATGGGATTGCAGGTGGGGAACCAGTATTCAAAGGAAGCTGGTCTCTGTACTGTGGCCAGCAAAATTTAATACCTTCAGGAGAGGTAAATGACAAACTAATTCATGTACAGTCTGCAACTTCACCGACAGTAATCTGCAAGTAGCCAGCTTTCACTCCCAGGCTCAGTGAGTCTCAGTTAGGGCAACAGCAGAATTTACTTCTGTTGGGCTATAAGGTGAGCTAAGTACAAACTGGCTGAGGGTCCCATTCTGGATCTGGAAATTGTCAGCGTGAGAGAGTCTGTGCCCGTACATTGGATAAGGGGAGGATTGAGTTTACTTAAATACTACAGGAGAGAACAGGAGTAAAGGAAAGGGAGAAAAAGAGAGGACAGAAATGGAGAAAGGAAGAGAAAGAGAATACATCAACAAAGAGTGAGGAAGGGAGAGAGAAAAAGAGAAAAGAAAAAGAGAAAGGCAGAGGGAGGAAAGAGCATGAGAGAGAACAAACAAACTAAAGACACGTAGTACAAAATAATAAAAGAACAAAAGAAAGAATCGAAGCAAGACAGATAAAGACAATGAAAGAAATAAAAAGAGAGGGAGAGGGAGAGAGAGAATGAGAGAAAGAAAGAGGGAATGAAATCCCAACCCTGGAGCAAGGTTTCCCGGTTAGTTATAATTAAGTACAAAGTAATGGTTGCAGACATGGTATCTCAAATCATTAAACTCCCAGGTGAGGGATGAACTGGCTTCTGATTTTTATTAGAATAAAGAACAATACAACGCAGGAACAGGCCCTTCAGCCCTCCAAGCCTGTGCCAACAAATTTTGCTGTTCCATACTAAAACTGTCTTCATTTACAGGATCTGTATCCCTCGAGTCCCTTCCTCTTCATGTAGTCATCCAGGTGCTTCTTGAATGCTGCTATTGTGTCTACGTCCACTACCCCCTCTGGCAACATCTTCCAGGCACTCACCATCCTTTGTGTGAAACATTTGCCTCACACATCTCTTTTAAACTCCCCCACCCATCCCTCACATCTTGACCCTGTGCCCCCTAGTAATTGACCCCTCCACCCTGGGAAAAAGCCTTATACTTTCCATTCTATCCATGCTATTCACAATCTTATAAACTTTTAACAGCTGGACCCCACAACCTCCTGCGTTCAAGTGAAAACAAACCCAGATCTATCCAACCTTTTTTCTAAGCTAAAATTCCCCCCATATCGGGCAACATCCTGTTAAGCCTTTTCTGTATCCTCTCCAAAGCATCTACATCTTTCTGGTAGTGTGGTAACCAGAGCTGTACCCAATATTCCAAGTGTAGCCTAAAGTTCTAAAAAGCTGCAGCATAACTTATCTATCCTTATACTCAATGTCCCTTCCAATTGAGGCAAGCATGTCAAGGGCCTTTTTTACTACCTTTTCTACCTGCGCTTTGTCACCTTCCGTGATCTGTAGACCTGCACATCAATGTTCATAAGGGTTCTGCCATTCACTGTATAAGTACCACCTGTACTTAACCTTCCAAAATGCAACATCTCACATTTGTCCGGATTAAACTCCATTTGCTATTTCTCTGCCCATGCCTCCAAATGATCTGCACCCTGCTCTATCCTCTGACAATCCACCTCAGTATCCATAACTCTGCCAATCTTAGTATTGTCCGTAAACTTATTAATTAGACCAGCTACGTTTTTCTCCAATTCATTTATGTAGATCACAAACAGCAGAGGTCCCAGGACTGATCCCCTGTGGAGCACCACTAGTCACAACCCTCCACTCCGAAAAGCATCCTTCCACAATATTCTGGGATAGATTCCATCAGGATCCAGGGACTTATCTACCATAATAGTTTTTAAGACGCACAACACCTCTTCCCTTTTAACAGCAACTTGGCTTAGAAACTCCACACTCGCTTCCTCAAGATCATCCTCCACCAATTCCTTCTCTTCAGTGAATGCCAACACAAAGTATTCGTTTAGGGCCTCACCTAACTCTTCTGGCTCCACACGTAGTTGCCCTGCTTTGTCCTTGAGTGGGCCAACTCTTTTCCTGGCTACCCTCTTGCTTTTTATATATGTATAAAAAGCCTTGGGCTTCTCCTTAATCCTGTTTGCTAATGACTTTTCATGATCCCTTTCAGCCTTACTAATTCCATGTTTAAGTTCTTTCCTCATATTCTTCAAGGGCTTTGTCAGTTCCCATCCTCATATGCTTCCTTTTCCTTTTTGACCAAGGTCAAATCCCAGGTCATCCAAAGTTCATGTGAGTTATCACACCTATCCTTCATTCTCGCAGGAACATGCCACTCCTGAACTCTTATCAACTGCCGTTTGAAATAGATTTACCCTTGAACAGCCACCTCCAAACAACATTCTCCAGTTCCTGCCTAATATTGTTGTGGTTCACCTTACCCCAGTTTAACACGTTTCCATCTGAGGACTGCTGTTGTCCCTACCCATGAGTACTTTAAAACTCATGGTATTATGGTCACTACTCCCAAAATGCTCCCTCACTGAAACTTCACTCACCTGGCCAGGCTCATTTCCCAAAACCAGTTCCAATATAACCCCTTCCCTGATTGGACTGCTTACATACAGTGTAAAGAAACCCTCCTGAATGGTCCTTACAAATTATGCCCACTGAGATGGTTAAAACAAGCATATAATGTAGTAGAATACTAATGTAGCATACAATACTAATATATAACTAATATTGTATTCTTTCTGTTTTGGATACCTTTATGCCAAACTCAAATGATCTTTTGCTTTAAAAGGTGCAAATTTAACCAAGCCTTCCTGAGCTAACAAAAAGATTAAGTTTATTAATTACTGTACATGAGAACAATTAGTAATGCAACATACATTCGCACATGGGAAGGTTCAGGCTCACTAGCACATTCCAGTAGAGTTGAAACTAGCTTTTTAACCCCTCTCCTTGCATATCCTTCAAATAGAAAACACTTTGAAGTTGAGCTTGCTGTTGAGCATCTCCTTGTCTTAGTGGTCATGAGAGATGAAATGTGTTGCTGGAAAAGCATGAGAGATCACAGGTCCTGTCTCTGTTGATTTGACTTTTCCGCCTTTGAAGAATTGTTGTTTGAAGTTCTTTTCGCATCTTTAGGTGTGACATTCCACAGCTTTCTCTATCCAGATGACTACTTAATTTATAGTTGCAGCCATTTTAGGTTATACCAGCTATCTTAAAAAAATACATTTTTAAAGTACAAGTTAAAAATGTCCATAATACTTCGGGGTTCTGACCCATGGCCATGACAAGAGAGAAAAAAATAAGGAAACAAAGAAAGAGGGGAAAAAAATGTGAAACAAAGAATAAAAGAACTTTGGAATACTATGTTCAACTCTGGTCACCCTTCTACAGGAAGGATGTGCTTAAACTTGAGAGAGATCAAAAAGGATTTACAGGGATGTAGCCGGGACTCAAGGGTTTGAGCTATAGGGATAGACTGAATACACTGGAGCTTTGTTCTCTGGAGGGTCAGAGGCTGAGGAGTGACCTTATAGAAGTTTATAAAATCATGAGGGGCCTGGATAGGGTGACTAGCCAAGGTCTTTTTCTTACTGTGCAGGAGTCCAAAATTAGAGGGCATAAGTTTAAGGTAAAAGGGTGGTGTGCGTATGGAATGAACTGCCAGAGGATTTGGTGGAGGAGGGTACAATTACAACATTTAAAAGAAATCTGGAGGGGTATATGAATAGGAAGGGTTTAGAGGAATATGAACTAAATGCTGGCAAATGGGACGAGGTCAGATTAGGATGTTTGGTCAGTGAGGATGAGTTGGACCAAAGAGTCTGTTTCCGTGCTGTAGATCTCCATAACTCTATAACAAAGGAATAAGGGAAAGAGAAGAAAGGGAAAAACACAATACCAAGAGAAGGAGAGAATAAATGGAGACAGAAAGAACTAAATACAAAATGGAAGTGAGGGTGGAAAGAAAGAGTAATACAGACAGCAAGGGAGAAGGAAGGAAGAAAGACAGAAAGGAAGAAAAAAGGAAGAAAGCAAAAGAAAGATAAAAAGTGAGAGAGAGTACCAAAGAAAGAATGCAAGAAAGAAAGAGATAATCTGTGCAAGTTTAATAAAACCATTTCATAGACACGAAAGCTAACATCTGAAAAAGCAATATAGAACTTTTCAGCTAGACTACTCACATTACCACTGTGCATTCATACTATTGAAATATCTTCTCCAATATCTTGGTATACTCATTGTCCTAGTCTAGATCATGATGGGAGCAGCAAAAGCCATCAACAAAATAGGAGAATGGAGTCATATGCTGGGTAGACCAATTGGGGTGGTAGGTTCCTTTCCCCAAAAGATATTAATGGTGCAAGTGGATTTCTGCGATAATGATGATTCTTTTTACTCCCAGTATCAGCCACCAGATTTAACTAAATTTCATTCTACAATTTATTTGGGTGGAATATAAATGGAAGACATTTAGGTTGCCAGTCCAGTATTATTACTGGACAAATCAAGCTTTGTCTGATTAAGCCCTGGTGTTATAAACAAGAAAATAGCTGTATTTAAATAGAGTACAATTACCAGAAACCTATAGGTTATCCATTGATTGTGCATATCCACACTTACCCTGGGGATTAAAGTGATCTTTGTTCAATCACTCTAAGGAATCACATCACTTTCTAGAATCTGAGATACATTTCTGTCCTCTCAGTCTGGGGATCATGCATTGCCACATTCCGATATGTGGAAATCACCACACTTCCGATGTGCAATGTATTGATCAGAACAAAGTAAAATTCATTTTAAATACAATAACACAGAAGTTAAAGGAATAGACATCAGCTCACTTGATTTTCATAGCGCTCATTCCTTCAGCTAGTTTTCCACTGTGTGACCCTTGCTGAGGGAATGTTCAATTGTAATAAATCCAGCATCTCACAGCCAAACTCCACCTTATCTTCATGTATGAACCACATGCAGTGGGGATATTTCCCCTTACCCCACTGTCATAACTGTAGATCACAGCTCCAATCACCTATGGACATACTGAACTGCAACATCAGCTTTATTTACAATGGGGAATACAGTCAAATGATGATTCTGGGTGGCAATTCAGTGGCTGTCTGGGGAAGAACCCTCGATTGTCATATGTATACAGTCAGGAAACCTTCAAAATAGAAAGACTAAAAGGGGAGAGATAATGAGAGGCTGAATACACAAACCTCTCTCAGCAGGAGGCATCTCCTGCAGACATGTCTGTCTTCTAATCTTTCTGGTATATACCAGAAAAAGGTATCAAAGCAAGTTTCAATCCTAGTTTGTATGTATTAGTGGACTGATAGCTTAGAGTGTGCTGTGAAAGTTACAATTTGAGACCAGCAGGTAAGGAAAGAGGCTCTCTTTCACCCTGAGTGCTGCTGTTGAAAGGAGCCAGCACAGAAGGACTTAAATCACACTCTAAAGGAATTTTGCAATGATGGACCTGTGACTCAGTAGTTAGCAGTGCTGCCTCACAGTGCCAGGGAGCTGGATTCAATTCCACTCTCGGGCAACTGTGTGCAGTTTGCACATTCTCCCAGTGTCTGTGTGGGTTTCCTCTGGTTTTCTCCCACAGTCCAAAGATGGGCAAGTTAGGTAAATTGTCCATGTTAAATTGCCCATAGGTTTCAGGTATGTACAGGCTGGGTGGATTAGCCATGGTAAATGCAGGATTACAGGGATGGAGGTGGGTCGAGGTGTGATGGTCTTTGGAGGGTCAGTGTGGACCTGATGGGCCAAATGGCCTGCTCCACATTTCAGGAATTCTATGAGTACATAAGACCAGGAGTGGGCAATTCAGCCACTTGAGCCATTCTACCATTTAATATAATCATGGGCTGATCGCACTTTGGCCTCCATTATACTTTCCTGCTCACTCCCATAAACCTTTAAACTGTTACTAATTAAAAGTCCATCACCCCTTTAAATTTATTCCATATCCCAGTGCCCACCGCTTGTTAGGATAGTGAATTCCACATCTTCTCTCATCCTACTAAACTGGAGTGAATATTAGCCTAAACTGCTCAATCCCTTCTCATAAGAACAAGCATTTAATCTCTTGAATCAAACTAGTGAAACTCTGGTGAATTGCCTCCAATGTGAAGCCTTCCTCAAGTAAAGGGAACAGAAGCGTACGCAGTACTCCAGATGCTGCCTCACCAATACCACTTGGAATTGGAACACTTCTCTGCTCTTACACTCCATTCTTTCATTTGCCCTCCTGATTACTTGCTGTACCTGTATACTAGCGTTCTGTGACTCATATACGAGGATACTCACATCCCTTTGCAGCAAAGCATTTTGATGTTTCTCTCCATTTAAATAATAAATTGTCTTTTCATTCTTCTGACCAATTTGGGTAACTTCAAACTTATCCATGTTAAACTCCACCTGCCAACATATGGCCCAGTCACCTAATCTCTTCATATCCAGTTGTACATTTCTTATTTCTTCATTACAACTTAATTTTGGTGTCATCTGCAAACCCGGCTAAAGTACATTCTCTCCCTGCATCCAAGTCATTAATATAGATTAGGGCCCAAGGACAAACCCTGTGAGAACCCCAGTAGTTAAGGCGTGCCAACCAGGAAAAGTCAGATTTATCCAGGCTCTCCGCTTTCTGTTGGTTAGTTAATTCTCTGTCCAAACTAATTTGTTACCCCTAACCCCATGCGATCTTACCTTGTATATTAACTTCTTGTGTGGCAACTTATCAAATGCTTTCTGGAAATCAAGCTACGTACTACATTTACAGAATGCCTATTATTAATTTAATTTGTTACATCTTTGAAGAACTCTTAGCAAATTAGGCAAACGTGATTTATGCTTAATAACACCATACTGATTGCATTTTGACTTTCCAAATATTCAGTGACTACTTCTGTAATAATGGATTCCAACAATTTCCCAAGGACAGGTCTGTAGTTTCCTACTTTATGCCTCCTTCCCTTTCTGAATAACAGTGACACGTTAGCATTTTTCCAATCCACTGGAATCTTTCCCACACCTAGAGACAGTTGGAATATTATAACCAAATACATCCACTATCTCTGCCGCCACTTTCTTTAAGACCCTAGGAAGTAGGCCATCAACCCCTGGAGACTTGTCTGTCTTTAATCCGAATAGTTTCCTAAGTACGTCTTCCCTCGTGATGGTGATTCCTCCTTTTCTGTAAGTTTGTACTATCTGTTACTATTAGGATATCGGTATCCTCCACCACAAAAACTGAGGCAAAAGTCTCTGCCATATCTGTGTGCCCCCCTATCAACTCCCCAGTCTTGTCCTTTAAGGGACCAATGTTCAATTTAACTACTCTCCTCCTTTCATATACTTATAGAAGCTTTTGCTATCCATTTTTAAACTGCGCTAATTTTCTTTCACAATTGCCTTTTGCTCCTTCATTTTTTTCAGTGACCCTTTGTTGGTCTTAAAATTTTCTCAATCTTCCACTGGCCATTGAAAAATGTTATGCCTTAGTTTTTGTTCATTGTTATCTTTAGCTTTCTTGTTTAGCCATGGAATGTCTTTCCCCATGTCTCTTACAAACTTTCTTTCTCCCTAGAAGATATTTTACCTGGAATGAATTGAATATCTCCTTAAATGTAACTGCTGTCCTACCTTTCAGTCTTTCTGCCAGTACACTGGAGCTCCTTTTGCCTATGTCATTACCTTTGTTTAACACCAGAGCATTAGGACAAGGTTTTTGTCCTCAAACTGAATTTAAAATTCCAGCATGCTATGATTACTCTTCCCCAGAGCAGCTTTCATGAGGAGATAATTAAGTAATCCCATCTCATTACACAATACTAGATCAAGAATAGCCTGTTCTTTGGTTGGTTCCCCAAAACATTGTTAGAACAAATACACTGTCCCAAAGTTAAAAATCACACAACACCAGGTTATAGTACAACAGGTTTATTTGGAAGCACTACCTCCTTCATCAGGTAGCTGTGGAGCAGGACCATAAGACACAGAATTTAGAATAAAAGATTACTATAAATTCTGTCTCTTACGGTCCTGCTCCACAGCTACCCAATGAAAGAGCAGTGCTCCAAAAGCAGAAGCCTAAACATACGCACCAGCTGATTTCACAACAGTTTCTACCCTACTGTTGTTAGGGTATGGTGGCACAGTGGTTAGCACTGCTTCCTCACAGCGCCAGAGACCTGGGTTCAATTACGGCCTCAGGCGACTGTCTGTGTGGAGTTTGCACATTCTCCCCGTGTCTGCATGGTTTCCTCCGGGTGCTCCGGTTTCCTCCCACAGTCCAAAAATGTGCAGGTTAGGTGAATTGGTCATGCTAAATTGCCCGTAGTGTTAGGGGCAGGGATAAATGTAGGGGAATGGGTCTGGGTGGGTTGCGCTTCGGCGGGTCGGTGTGGACTTGTTGGGTCGAAGGGCCTGTTTCCACACTGTAAGTAATCTAATCTAATCTAATCTGTGTTTTGCCTGGGTGACTTATTCGAGGGGGATATACTGATGTCTTTTGACCAGCTGGCTCGGAAATACAACTTGCCCAGTAAGGACCTCTTCTGTTTTTCTCAAATTAGAAATTTCATATAAAAAGAGACCATGGAAAAGAGTGCTGACAACACACTTTCCGTCAGCAATGTCCATCACCTATTGGGAGAGGGCCCCTCGGACGAATCCGAACGGCTGTGTAAGATATGGGAGAGAGAGCTTGGCGTCGAGATTTCTTCTGAAGTATGGGAGGAGATCTGGGAAAATGCAAGGGAAAATGCAAGGGAAAATGCATGGGTCCTGTCGCGATTTGCAACAGGACCCATGCCTTGCAATTGAAGATTCTCCACATGGTCCACTTGGCTCCAGACCGCCTTTCAGAATTATCTCCAATGTGTCCTAAATGTAAAATGAGTATGGGTATGCTCACTCATTGTCTCTGGTCCTGCCACAGGCTGAAAGCATACTGGAGTGCTGTGGTAGGCAAAATGGAGAGGGTCTTGTAGAGTTCCAAAGAATCCCTACAGTGTGGAAACAGGCCCTTCGGCCCAGCAAGTCCACACTGACTCTCTGAAGAGTTACGCACCCAGACCCATTCCCCTTACATTTACCCCTGACTAGTGCATCTAACCTACACATCCCTGAACACAATGGCAATTCAGCATGACCAATTCACCTGACCTGCACATCTTTGGACTGTGGGAGGAAACCGGAGCACTCAGAGGAAACCCACGCAGATACTGGGAGAACGTGCAAACTCCGCGCAGTCAGTCGCCCGAGGCTGGATTCGAACCTGGGTCCCTGGCGCAGTAGGGCAGCAGAGCTAACCACTGAGCCACTGTGCCGCCCTATCTTGTGGGTAGAGGTGGAGATTTCCTCTTCTTGGCCTTGATAATCCACTTGATAATGTACATAAAAAAAAGCTTTTCAGTATCCTCACTTTTTGTGCAAGAAAGGACACTCTGTGAGGGTGGGTGTCCAAAAACCCTCCTGGACTGTCGGGCTGATGTAAGCTAGTCATAGAACACATCCCTTTGGACTTCTGTATAAATATGGAGCACCATAACCTGAGAAATTTTATAAGATATGGCAGCCTTCAGAGAAACCTCGATTATCCATAATTTATTATCCGAATATCAGATTATCCAGCAAGATCGCAATGTCCTGATGCTTGGCTAAACTATGCTATTTGGCATTCAATTATCCAGAATTCGATTAACCAAACGAAATACTCCTGGCACCGTGTCCTTCAGATAATAGAGGTTTTTCTTTAATTGGGTACAGATTTGTCTGCCTTACTAATAAGGGCCTTTACATAGCCATGACAATTCTGTTTATTGAATCTGATATTCAGAGAGGGGGAACTATGGACACATGAATACGTATAAATTTATGCTCTCAATGGTTGAGGGCTTTTATTTGTTTCACTGGGCTGTATTATTATTATTATTGTGGTCATGATTCATTGCTACCCATAGTTTAAAACCTGAGTCCATCATCCCCAATTGAAAACCCAACATACCAACTACAGGTGTAAAAAATGACATTTTAGCAATATTGTCCTCACTCTGATGCATTGTCCTCCATGCCTTAACAGTATTAATAACTATTTGGCTATGGCAATATTCCTTAACTGTCCTCATTTTGTCCAAGAACAGCAAGCTGGTAAGGGGCATCTTGCCTGAGATGCTTCAATGTCCAACCCCATAGTGAGTGAGGGTCCCCCCAGGCCCAGTCATTTATGTAAGATAGTAACGAGCTTAATTGATAGTTGTTGATATCTGGGAGGTCCACTCCTCCCAGTCTGTGGGGTAGTTTAGTCAGTTTAATTAGGGGTCGCTTGCGATACCAGATAGAGGAAGTGAACCAGCTGTTCAGTCTTCTAAATGTTTGCTTAGTAAAAAGCAGAGGTAGCATTCACATATGATACAGCAGGTGGGGGAGAATGTTCACTTTAATGAGAGCTCTCTGACCTAGCCAAGAGATCAGAAGCACCTTCCATTTTTGAAGGTCGTCTTTGATTCTGTCGAATAAATGAGCAAAATTGGTTTTAAATAGCCAATCAAAGACGTGAGTAATGAACATACCTAAAGGGAAATCAAGATTCTTCCTCAGGACCAGGCATTTTCAGGAGACCACACCTGGGCATGGCCTTTGATTTTGCAAAGTTGATATTGTAACCTGAAAAACCGCCAAATGAATTAATGCATTGTATCAGAGGAGGCACTAAGACTGCTGGGTTTGATAAAAAGACAAGAGTGTCATCCGCATACAAAGCAATCTTATGTGACTTTGTCCCCACTTCTGCAGCAGATATATTGAGTCCCTACGTATTGCCTCTGCCAGCGGTTCAATCGCCAATGTGAAAGGCAATGGGGATAAGGGACAGCCCTGACAACTGCCCTAGGGAACACTGAAATTGCTTGACCACACACCATTGGTGAGAACCATGGCAAGAGGGTCACTAAAAAAACCTTTACCTATCTGATAAAGACCTCACCCAATCCAAACCGCTTTAAAGTATAAAAAAGGTATGACCACTCAACTCACATCTACAGAGATCACTAATCCCTGTACCGATCGTTGACATACTGGGATCATGTTAAGTAACCTCCTGACATTATTCAATGATCTGCGACCTTTTATAAAATCCGTCTGATCCTCCTTAATGATGGAGGGCAGCATGGTTTCTAGTCTTAGTGCAAGAGTCTTCAATAGGATTTTGAAATTGCCATTCAGGAGTGAGATGGGCCTGCAGGAAGCACAGTCCTCCAGGGCCCTCCCTTTTTTAAGGATAAGAGAGATGTTTGCCTCTCTTAAAGATGGCGGGAGGAGGCCACGACTGTGAGAGTTAAACATACTAAGCATCGGTCCTGACAGTATACTTATAAATTCCTTGTAAAACTCACTGGGAAGTCCATCAGGACCAGGTGCCTTTCCATTCTGAAGCTGCCTCTCAGCCATCTGCACCTGTGTTTCAAGCAAGTATTGTTGCTCACCTTTCTGCAGTTTCTTACTGGCAGAATAGGAAATAACAAACCCCCCTAGAAAACGCTTTAGCAGTTTCCCAGAGAATGGATGGATTACGGTCTCAAAAAGCCCTGAATTCAGTAGAAAAGAATTCAGTAAACTTGCTATCCTCAAGGATGAAGGCAGGCAGTCGCCAATGCCTCGAACCTACCATAATGTCCTTACTCTTGACTGATAGATACACTGGAATGTGATCAGTAATAACGATATTGCCAATTGTACGTGACAACACCGAAACAAAAGCACTGTGGGAGTCAAAAAGAGATTAATCCTGGTATGGCATTTGCACGGCTTCGAGAAAAACATAAAATCCCAGCCAATTGGGTGAAGGTGCCTCCAAACATCTACCAGTCCGAGTTCAACACACAAATCCCTTAATTGCTTAGATCGTGAAGAAGATATCGGCAATCCGTCCAATGTAGGACCTATTAGACAATTTAAATCCTCCCCTGAGATGCAAAGTTAACCAATTTAGAAAGTGTGTCTATCAAGGGGGGTGAGCCGGGGGACAATAAACATTTAAGATCCCATATTCTTGCCCATTTATCAAAGCTTTAAGGATTACAAATCTCCCGTGTATGCCTTTAATACACTCGAACAACTTAAATGGGAGATTCTTTCTCACAAGTATAGCTATCCCCCTACTCCTAGTATTGAAAGATGAGAAATAAACCCAGTCATACCCATTCTGTTTCAAATGCTCTGCATCATCTCGGTGTGTTTCTTGCAATAAGGCAACATCCAGCCTCTCCCTTTTAAAACTGGAGAGTACCTTCTTCCTCTTGACCTGTGAGTGACTCCCCTTAATGCTCCAGGTACACCACTTGAATACATTTTTAAACATAACCTTCTGGAGCACCATTTACTCTCCAGAGAGGAAGAACTCGAACAGCGAATCACTGAGCTTCAGTACAAGGAAGTCCACAAAGCACAGAAACTACATAAACGAAATCAGCAACAACCAACAAATCTACAAAACTTGCAAAAACTATGTACACCAAAAACAGAAAAGCAAAAAAGCGCTTAAAGTACTGATTAGAGGAACTTACCACCGGCCCCCCAACACATCCTACAACCCTACTAACCATCCCAACCACCCTCTTAACTCCTACTAGCTAGGGTCACACCACAAACACAGGCAACCCCAGGATACAGTAGCAAAAAAAAGTAAGAAAAATCAAGATTAGTAATATACAAAAGTTAAAAGTGAATACATCCCTTGATATAACTTTACTTAGAAATTAAAGGTAAATACTATATCGATCCTGAGCGTAACTTAACACAACTTATTACCAATAAAAGGAGACTCCACTAAGTCCTCTCTGAAGGACAAACCTGAACAATTCTGCTATCTGTGCCTATTCAATCGTCCGGCTTAAGTCAGCATGTCCACAAAGTTCCTTGCTTTCTCTAGCATGTAAAATAAATGTACAGATCGATTATGATTAATCCAAAGCACCGCTGGATACCTTCGAGAGGACTGGATCCCAAGCTTTCTCAATCTCTTCTTGATGCCATCGTAGGACTTCCTCTTCCAGATCACCGCCGCTGAAAAGTCTTGGAAATACATGACCCTGGAGCCCTTGCACACCAATGCCCTCGACTCCTCCCCTTGGGCTCTGGAAGCTTCCATGACACACTGTTTGTCTTTGTAATGATGGAACCATACCAGGACAGGGCGAGGGCACTGGTCCGTTCCTGGCCTCTGTGCCATGACCTGATGGGCTCTCTCAATCTTTATCCTTTGCTTTTCAGCCTCCAAACTAAGGAATTCTGGGGACCATTTCTCAAAGAAATCCACTGGACACTCACCTTCCATCCCCTCCAGCATACCAACAGCACAAAGAATCTTTCTTCTGCCCCTGTTCTCAAGGTCGTCGACCAGATCCAGCAAACCACGGACCTGTGTTTCCAGGGCTTCAATCCAACTCTTGGATGAATCAGCCTCAGCTTCCACCCGTGACCCTGCGTTCAAGCTCATCAGTCCTTTTCCCTAGGTCTTCCTACTGCTGTTCATACTTTTGCAGCATAGCTGAGACTGGGGCCAGCCTTTCCTCGATTTTTTGCCTTCAATCTGCTTCCCCAGGACCTCGCGAGATTTGGTGAGCTCCTCAACAAAGGCCTGGTGAGTAAGCAAGCCCGCCGCAGCCACAGTGGGTTGGGCAGAGGACCCAGCCCCAGCTGAACTTCCTACTTTCTTCAGCATTTTCCTGCCGCAAAAACTAAGGTAAGTGAATTTTCAAGTTCTGTAGCTCTTTTACTGTTTTTTTCTTCACAGTAACATGGATGGGATGTGTTCTAGCTCTGTCCTGCCTATGCTGTGGCATGAAGCCCAGAGATGTGATCCTCATAGGTCGCCGCCAAGTTGGATCCCCAATTGCTGAGAGATTTTTAACTTTGTCCACTCCAGTCCAACACCGGCTCCTCCACATCACACTCTCTCAAGGCTACCCTTGGCAATTTGATTAATCCAGTTTCCACTACCAATCTCAATGCCATTTGGAACATTCACCATGACAACCCAATGTTCTACCATCTACTTGTGGGCGGTATGGTGGCTCAGTGGTTAGCTGCCAGGGACCTGGGTTCAATTCCCACCTCGGGTGACAGCCTGTATGAAGTTTGCACATTATACCCGTGTCTGTGGGGGTTTCCTCCCACAATCCAAAAGATGTGCAGATCAGGTGAATTGGCCATGCTAAATTTCCGGTAGTGTTAGATGCATTAGTCAGGGGTAAATATAGGTTAGGGGACTAGGTCTGGGTGGGCTACTCTTCGGAGGGTCAGTGTAGACTTGTTGGGCCAAAGGACCTGTTTCCCTAGTGTAGGGAACCCAAGCTACTCTTCACAAACAATTCAGAGACTAATTCACGTATAAGTTTTGGACACACTTCTAATCCTGAATCTGTTATCTCACTCTTATCGTTAACTCAAGAAAGCCCTGTTTAAATTGTCTCCTTTTAAAGCAAATGCAATCAGGTCTGGGAGAAAAGGAGGGGAAGCACTTTCAAATGAATCACGTTGCAACCAGCCAAAGGGTGGCTAAATTAACAAATGGAGCCAGTTCATCCCCATACACTGAAAAGCTTAATAATTTGGAGTATCCAATCTAGGACTGGAATGATTTGAGGAACCTCACCCAGGGACTGGTTGGAGCATTATTCTTAAAGCAGGATTTTGGGGCTGCCCAGTCTCAACACCTTTTTTTTTCACTCTGCAGAGACCAACAAAGTCACTGAGGAGGGCATCTAAGTGTTGAACAACTACTGGCTAGAATTGATGGCTCCTATCATACTGCTCCCTATAGCCTGTGGTGATACCCACACGGTGGGCGGCACGGTGGCACAGTGGTTAGCACTGCTGCCTCACAGCGCCAGAGACCCGGGTTCAATTCCCGCCTCCGGCGACTCCCCGTGTCTGCGTGGGTTTCCTCCAGGTGCTCTGGTTTCCTCCCACAGTCCAAAAATGTGCAGGTTAGGTGAATTGGCCATGCTAAATTGCCCGTAGTGTTAGGTGAAGGGGTAAATGTAGGGGAATGGGTCTGGGTGGGTTACGCTTCGGCAGGTCGGTGTGGACTTGTTGGGCCGAAGGGCCTGCTTCCACACTGTAAGTAATCTAATCTAATCTAATCTAATCTAATCTAATCTAATACCGAAGGCCAAAGGTTAACTGATTTGCTAGTTATAGTTAAGGAGACCCTGCTAAATGTTTATCACATTGAGTAAGATGAAATCTAGAATTATGAAGCAGGGTCAAGGACCCAGATGTCCTACCCTTATTTCTGTTCTCATTACATTAGTCTACTTCTCAATTTTGTTTTGTGTGCATCAAAGTTAAGGATGTCAGTGCTGAGAAATGCATCATTTTATTTATTCATTTTTAAAACAAAAATCTGGCAGGTCCTAGCACTTATTGCCACCTACAATTGCCCTTGAAACTGATAGTGGGTCAAGTTCTTAAACTGCTGGAGTCTGTATGAGAAGAAGCTCCCACAGTGTTACGAGGGGCGGCACAGGTTAGCCATCAGATACAGCCCTCCTAACCCATCACCTCACTCCATCAGCCCATAATGTATCAGTGCAGCAGAAAATCAAAATTGAGGTGCTGCCAGGTTTGGGGTCAATTTAGGTCAACAATGATGAACAAACCAAACGGTGCGAATTCAGCTACAAGCAACAGATTGTAGGTGAGCTCAAGTTTCTGAATAGGAGAAGGTGGAAGGCTAGCCACACCTATGTTGAAATTGTCAAGTACAAAAGCACAGATTAGGGTTTGAGTAAGTTTTATGATGGGGTTTGCTGTGCATGCAAAATTTGTGCAGAAAGTCTTAGTGCATCTGGCAGGCAGAGAGAAAACATCTGTTAGAATCAGACTGCCTCTTCTGCTCACCATGCTGTACAAACTTCTTTCATGATAGCCCATTTCCTTTACTGACGAGTGTTCTGTCTCATTTACCACAATACTATCTTCTGGCAATCTAAACTTCTACAGAGAAGAAAGTCGGCAGATATTGCCTGTCAGAATCTGTACCAGTGCCATTTCACAGCAGCCTGGCAACTTCAACATACTTTTTACGAGAGTCCAGCACCCTCTAATGGGGCTCTACATCACTTGATATGAGGATACTCTGCATTGACAATGCAACTTAAGTGACTTTACAGAAAAAAATGTAAAACAATGCACATATTTTTAATTGGAGGTTACAGAGGTACAATCCGCGATTGAAAGTTAAAACGAGAGATACAGGACAGGATTGAGGTCACAGAGACAGTTACAGACTGGGACTGGAGGTTACAGATATAGTTACAGACAGGTTTGGAGGTTACAGAGAGTTTACTGCACATTACAGATTGTTATATTCGGGACCAGAAGGTAGGAAAACAAAACTACAGACTGGGCCATCAGGTTACAGAGACAGTTTACTGCAGATTGTAGAGACAGTTACATTAGGGGCTAGAAGTTATAAAGGCAGTTACAGACTGGGACACCAGTTTACAAAGATGGTTAGATAGGTTTGGAGGTTACAGAGACAGTTACGGACACGGTTGGACATTACAGAAGCAGTTATAGAATGGGACTTGAGGTTACAGAATCAGATGCAGGTTGATGCCAGAGACTGCAGCCTAGTTATGGAACAACGATGTAGCTGAAATCCCCAGAGTGACAGGACGTGGGGTGTATCAGTAATCCTCAGAGTGACAGGACGTGGGGCTTATCAGTGGTCCCCAGAGTGACAGGATGTGAGATGTATCTGTGTTCCCCAGGATGACAGTACGTGGGGAGTATCGGTGATCCCCAGAGTGACAGGATGAGGGATGTATCTGTGTTCCCCAGAGTGACAGGACGTGGGGAGTATCGGTGATCCCCAGAATGACAGAATGAGGGGTGTATCTGTGTTCCCCAGAGTGACAGGATGTGGGGAGTATCGGTGATCCCCAGAGTGACAGGATGAGGGGTGTATCAGTGATTCCCAGAGTGACAACTGGGAATGTTGGCACACAGAGTTTCCAGCAACAAGAAGCCAAAGATTCTGTTGATGGTCAGCCTCTTACTGAAGGCAGCTGAAAGCTAATAGGTGTATGCTGGTCCTGCAATTCAACTTTCTTTCAAAGTTCTTTAACATGCAGCTGCATCCCAAATTCATATGCACCTTTCCCAGAACCCTACATTCAAATCACTCCAACCAGGTTTTGTCTCCTGTCACTATACTGAAACTGCATCTATCAAACTTACAAATTACATCTTATGTGACTGTGACAAAGCCAAGTTTTACCTCACTTCCTTTCTCAACCTTTCTGTTCCTTTCAGCATATGTGAGCATACCATTCTCCTCTAATATCCCCCCACCGTGCTCCAGTCAAACGAGATTCCTTTCACCTGTTTCCATTTTTAACCGTCTAATCATTACTGGAGAATCCCTTGCAATGGCTTTTCATCCAGCTCCCACAGCATTCCTAGTGGCATCTCTCAAACATCTACTCTAGGTCCCTCACATTTATCATCCATAGACTCATCAGTTACCACATGATGTGCATAACACCTAGTGCAGATATCTGCCTCATCATTGTGTCTGACTTTAATCACTTCCCAAATGATGACTGTGTCTTCAGTTGCTGTGGCTCCAAGCTTTGGATCATCCTCTAACATATCTCTGTCTGACTACCTCTCTTTCTTTCTTTAATACACTCCTTAAAATCATCCTCTTTGACTAAGTCTTTGGTCATCTGACGTAACATTGCCTTACGAGGCTCAGTTTTAAAAAAATATAACAAAGGGATGTTTTCTTACATGACAGGTGCTATGTTAGTACTGGTTGTTTTTGTGTTGCAGCTCTGTGAAGACTGATAACTTGGTCCGACTGCAAATGGAACAACATTGACTTCTGACAGCTGCCCCTGTCAAAACCTCTTTGAATGCCAACTTTCCAGCGGCAATCCAGCATGAGGATACCAGACCAATAAACCCTGCAAAGGACTGATTATCTGACTGGATGAGGCCTCATCAGGAGTAGTTGAAAGATTTACACTGACCAGCCTCATGTTTCTTTCTCCAGCATTTACAGGTTTCTTCATGGCTCTGATGCAGCTTGCAATGCAAATTAGCCTCCACGCTTCAGCTCACTATAAGATCCCTAACTGTTGGAGATCAAGCTGCATTCCTCTAGGGATGGAGTTGAACATTTTTTAAAAATGCCACACTTAACCACAGAAACATTAAAAATAAACCTCTGGGCTCCGACCAAACTGTTCCTGAACACACCCTGAAACCAACCCAGGCAAGCTAACTAACTTGGAGGACAATGTATTGAACTGCTGAAGATCGAAGACAAGACTGGTCAGATAGGAAGCAAGGAGGAAGAGGTCTCAACATTCACAGCTCTCAGAGATTACAATGACCACACTCCAGCCCAAAGAATGCAGGAGCACAGAACACAAAGAGTCATCACTCTTAGTCTGAAATAGAGCAAACCATGGTAGATGGAAGGGAGGAAGCCACACAGTAGTTACATAACTTTCTTTACATGTGCCACTTTTCTATGATCGCCTCCGCCCTCAACAGTTTCCTCCTAAATGTGCTGACTGTGGTTGGGCAGGGGGTGGCCAGGTGTTCATTCTCCCCTTGTGAATTACAGTATTAATGCTAATTTGAAAATCTGGCTTCCAGACTGGGTCTGTTCTGAAGAAGGGTCTGTGGAGCTGAAACTTTAATTCTGCTTTCCCTCCACAGATGCTGCCAGACATGCTAAGTTTCTCCAGCAATTTCTGATTTTGTTTCAATGAAGCAATCTTAACCCGTTCAAGGGTGGGCCCCTGCTGAGTACGTTGTACATCACTGAACAGGTTTGATTAAATGCTCCTTCACCTCGCATCCATCATTCAAGGTTAGTAAAAGCGGCATTTTGACACCAATGTTGTTGCAAAGTTGCATATCTCCTGAATCGACCGAATTAACACAGAGGCCAGCATTGTTTAATTGGTGTCAAATCATCGCTCAGCTTTCAAAACAATACCAGCCACCTTTCAGAAAGTGTATCCAACCTCTTTTACTGGGAACATGGGCATTGATTAGGGCTGCCTCTTTATTCTCACCACAGCCTCCAACATGCATATATTATTATATCCACCTCTTACACAACGGGAGCTGGCATTGAGCATTGGACAAGTCAGAGGTTCGAAGATCACTGGCATTTTACCTGACAGATGCTGTTGGATTTCAGAAGTTCAACGGTATAGGGTATTTGGATTCAGGATATCAGATGCCAGTCTAACCGTGCTGTAGTTTTAAAATTTGGCCAACTAATGGAAACGTCTCAATAAGAAACCTTCAGAGTAACCAAATCAGCTACAGTGATTTGCATTTAATAAGCGGCTTTGATGTAGTAATATGTCACAAGGGATAGTTGAATGTGAAAGGTTACTGAATTTATTATTAACTCAGTGGCCTTATACAGTGAGTTTGGGACAATTCATCCCATGGACAATCACCAGGACAATTACAGATCACCAAGTTTATCCCATTCCATAAATTGTTGCTGGGATCAGTTATTCCTTCAGTCA
>NC_057719.1:83905418-83914182 GCF_004010195.1 Chiloscyllium plagiosum
AGATTAATCCCCGCAAAGGCAGGATTGTCTTATGAGGGGAGATTGGGGAAACTGGGGTCGAGAGTCTCTAGAATTTCTAAGAATGAAAAGTGATCTAAGGATTCACTGAGGGCATGTGCATGGATATCGATAGAATGTATGATGTCAGCATTAAACACAGGCCATCTAAGTTTGAGATGAGGAAAATTTATTCACTTTGAGATCTGTGAAAGCTCAATCATCGAGCAGGGTGAGGACAGAAATTGATCGGTTTTTGAGCACTAATGATATCGAGGGGTATAGAGATAAAGTGGGATAATGGCATTGAGGAGATGATCGGCCATGATTTATAATGATGGGGCAGACTCAATGAACAGAATGGCCTTGCTTCTGTCCCTATGATTAGGTTGGGTGGCTGTTTCCTGGCTAAAGAAGACATGATAGGCTAAATTGTATCATTTTGTGCCATAAACCCTCCACGATGCTGTGTTTCTAAGTACAGGAGCTAGCAATGATATACACATAGTTGTACAGCACTGGACAGGAGTGAAATGAATGAAGAAACTTTCTGAAATGAAACAATAAAGTGCAAGCAGGTAATTCAACAAGAGTCTTCTCCTGTAAAACTCTGGGTGCCCATAAATCTCTCACCAACACATCAAGTCAATACAAACTGAGAAGTGTCTCATGAGCACGGCCTGTCTAATGTAACCAGCCTAAGGCCTATATTTGTGTGCCTTTTTATGCAAACAGGTAAAATAATTCATCAGCTTTGGAAGCCAAGTACACACAGCAGGAACACACAAGGTTATAAAACTCTCTTTTTTTAGATTACTTAGATTAGATTAGATTACTTACAGTGTGGAAACAGGCCCTTCGGCCCAACAAGTCCACACCAACCCGCCGAAGCGCAACCCACCCAGACCCATTCCCCTACATTTACCCCTGCACCTAACACTACGGGCAATTTAGCATGGCCAATTCACCTAACCTGCACATTTTTGGACTGTGGGAGGAAACCGGAGCACCCGGAGGAAACCCACGCAGGCACGGGGAGAATGTGCAAACTCCACACAGTCAGTCGCCTGAAGCGGGAATTGAACCCAGGTCTCTGGCGCTGTGAGGCAACAGTGCTAACCACTGTGCCACCGCGCCGCCCTCAAGAAATTGCAGTCATACCTTGTCTGCTCATGTGCTCAGATCACTTTAAACCAATTTTTTAGTCAATTAATATTTGTGAAGGATAGTCTCTGAAGGGTAGGAAACATGGCAGACAACTTTTCTACAGCAACATAACACAATAACAATATGATAAATTATCAGATAATCTGTAGTGACCTTGGTTGAAGAATAAATATTGCTCAAAAGCTCAAGGAGAACTCTCTTGAATTTCTTTAAGTAATGTTTTGCAGCCTTGAGCATCCAACTTGAGAGCTGGCACTGGTTTAACATCTTACCTGAAAAATGACACTTCTAACAGTGAAGCATCACTTCAGTACTGCACTGGTTCTGTCAGTCTAGATTTTGCATGCAAACCTTCAAAATCGGACCTTAACCCACGGACATTTGAATCGGTGGTAACAATGCTACCTGCCAAATGATATGGGGGACAAAGCAGAAAGCGTCACATGCTCATGGTGGTGCAGGCAGAGATAGAATTTTCAGGGGAGCACAACTGGATAATGTTGTTTTATCTATTTTGATAAAACTGCTTTTTATGAAAGTAAATAGTTAAACTGTACAGATGGGTTGACAAGTTCAACATCCAGTCCCTGCACGTGTAGCTAAGGAGAAGAAAGTCGAGATATCACAATTAATTCAGCTTGCCTGCGTTAGACAGGAATGTATCAGTCACAGTCATCGCGCTGTAACTTCTGTTGAAGGTTTAACAGTAGGCAGTGGTTGGTGAGGAATCAGACTCAATTGCAATGCCAAATGCAGTGAACAAATGAGGCACTCACCGTGGCTGATGTGCATGGAAGCATACCTTAACGGAAGACAGAGACTACAGGCAAGGAACATAGGAACAGGGGGAGGTTGTCTTCTTGAATCTTTTTGCCATTCAATTTCTCAACAGTTTGACTTGTATCTTAGATATATCTATTTATCCAATAAATAATGCTAATACATTTACTACAAAAGTCTACCCATTTTAGTTCTGAAATTTTCACCTTGCCCCTGAGAGAGAGATTTCTGGAGAGAGTTCCAAATTTCCCCTCCCTTTTGTGTTAGTAAGTGCTTCCTGATATCACACCTGAATGACTCCAATTTTAAGTTTATAAACCTTTGTTTTGGGATCACACACGAGAGGAAATAGCTTCTTTTGATCCTAATTCTCAAAAATCCTTCAATTCCTGTAAACAGCTTAATTTAATCATCTCTTAATCTTCTATATTCAGGAAAATAAAAACGTGGGCTTTAAGCAATCAGTCCTCATGACGTAATCCTTTACAAGTCCACTGTAACTCATATCCTCCCTGGGCAACACATCCTTTTTGAGATGAGATGTCCAGAATTGAATGCAGTTCACCAGGTATGGCTACCTTGCCCCCCCCCCCAAACAGCTGTAACATTACTTATTCCTTGTTATTATTAAGATAAAGGCCTACAATCCATTGGCATTTTGAATTATTCTCTTTTCCTGTTCACTAACTTTCAGTGGTAGTAAGAGAAAATATGGGTGGAGGTGAAAAACAAATACAGTCTCTCTCTTTTGAGGTTCCTTTCCCAACAAAGTATTGCAAGTGGAATTAATTTGGAAAAAATGATCATAGCTGAAAAATGTATTGCTGGAAAAGCGCAGCAGGTCAGGCAGCATCAAAGGAGAAGGAGAATCGACGTTTTGGGAATAAGCCCTTCTTCAGGAATGAGGAGGATGTGCCAAGCAGGCTAAGATAAAAGGTAGGGAGGAGGGACTTGGGGGAGGGGCGTTGGGAATGCGATAGGTGGAAGGAGGTTAAGGTGAGGGTGATAGGCCGGAGAGGGGGTGGGGGGCGGAGAGGTCGGGAAGAAGATTGCAGGTCAAGAAGGCGGTGCTGAGTCTGAGGATTGGGACTGAGAAAAGGTGGGGGGAGGGGAAATGAGGAAGCTGGAGAAATCTGCATTCATCCCTTGCAACACATTTTTCAGCTCTGATCCCCAGCATCTCTTAGAAAATGATAGCCTGGATCAGCAGAACAAAAAAGCTAAAGGACCCACTGCACAACATGTGCAAGTGTATTATAAGTTATTTTATATATGTTCTCTATAGGGGTCTTTTGCATTTACATATGCACAATCACAATCACACATAAGCCTTTTTTGCACACTTGAATCAATTTTTTCTCTACAAGATTTGACTACATGATCTAGGCTGACAATCCTCGAGCTCAGGTAAATCATCACACAAAACCAGGTTATAGCCCGACAGGTGTATTTGGAACTACATAGCTTTCGGAGTGCTGCTCCCTCACCTGGTAGCACTCCAAAAGCTAGTGCTTCCAAATAAACCTGGTGTTGTGCGGTTTTTAACTTTGTGCACCCAGTCCAACACGTCAATCCTAGAACTGAGGGAGTGCTGCACTATTCAGGATGTCACCTTGTGGGAGAGACTGCCCTCTGAAGTGGGTGCATGATGTTATTGAAGAGGAGAGGGCACAGTTCTCCTCCATTTGCTCTATAACTTAGTTATATTAACAGCCAACCTACATCACTGAAGCAGCTAAACCATTGGTCATTACCACATTATTGTTTGTAAGACCTTGCTGTGTGTAAATTAGCCAGTGTGTTTCCTACATGACAACAGTGACAACGTGTCAAAACTACTTCACTGACCAGGAAGAGCTTTGGAATATCCTAAGTTTATGAAGGGCCCTAGATAAATTCAAATTTTCTTTTTATTTCAATATAAACAGTTAGAGCCTTGATACAACTGATTGAAAATGACGACAGGCTGTTGTAGTTTGTTAATGAAAAAGACCATTACCTTCAGGCAGGGAGGAACGACTTGCGCTCGAGCTTGGCACAAAGTTTTGACTCAGCCTTGTTGTGATCTGGTTCGTTAGGACGACCTGCAGAGAGGGAAAGGAGAGTTACAGCAAGGCGCCTTCACATCTTCCTCAGAAGCATCTTTCCTTTCAGGAGCACTGGAAGGAATTTGGCACCCTTTCTCATTGGCAAGTGTGGTGGTGAGGGGCATTTAATGAGACAGGTGAGAACCCCATCCTTTGCTCATCTTCAAAGTTGGGATGGCCATGGATGCCAACTTAAACTTTTAGAGTGGCAATGTCTGCTCAAGGGGCTCTTCCAGTTGTTGGCACTAACTTGGCACAGGTGCTAGACCCCCTAGCTATGCTGCAAATTCCCTAGTCTATAGCGCCTATGGTGTGATCACCATCCTGCATCACCTATCTCTGGCCTAGCATTGGTAGCAGTAGCCACCTCCTTCTCGATTGTGAGGCTGTTCAAAGAATTGCTGGCCTCTGATTGGCCAGCAGCTCTTGGCGAGCAGGACCTCCACTCTTGAGGAGGACCCACTGCTTCACCGTTAAATGTAGCCAGCGGGTAAGACCACTGCCGCCTCCATTAAATATAACATCCAGAGTCAGTACCCAGACTCCCAGATTTGGTGCAGCACAGGGCAAATGCCAAGTATAGCTCCCTCTGGGAGGCTTCGCCTGGAGGTCCACTGAAGATCTTGCCTAGTAGGGTGATAAAACGTCTGGAAATGAACCTTGCAGCACAGTGAGCAAACCTACATCCAGAACCTCAACCTGAGCTACAAATCTTCTCAAAACTCGCTATAGCTCCCTCTTCCTAGTCTCCATCAAATACTCCCAGGGCAGATACAGCCTAGGATTTGATACAGAGTAAAGATTCCTCTACACTGTCCCATTAAACAGTCCCAGGGCAGATACACCACAGATTAGACACAATGTAAAACTCCATCTATACCAATAGTGCTTGAAGGCCAGATAATGGACAGGGCAAATGCAAAGTAAATCTCCACTTCTGCTGCCTAGGTCCATTATAACATTATAGGTTAGACTCAACAGTAAAGCTTTCCCTTCTTCACTGCATCAGGTATTAAGTACTAACACAGAGTATGCTGGAGAAACCTAGCAGGTTTGGCAGTACCTGTTCAGAGGGAATCAGAATTAACGTTTTGAGTCTGGTATGACACTTCTTCAGAACTGAAAGTTGTTAGAAAATGCCTGCTTTATACTTTGACAGAAGCAGAGATCCAGTGCAAAAGACAAAGGTGCTGTTTTGTTATGGAGAAACGGAAAGAGAGAGATAAAATGGATGGAGGGTTGTCTCTACCAAGAGCAAAGTAAACAGGACACAAACAAGACAAACCTGAGTGGCATGTGCTGGAGGATAAGAAAAATGGAGAACAGACATAATGCGGTCAGTTTTTGAAATTATAGAATTCAATTTTGAGACCTCGAGGCAGTAAAGAAACTAAACAGAAAAGTGGGATGTTTTTCTTCAAACTTCTGTTGTGCTTTGTTGGAACATTGCAACAGGCCCAGAACAGATATATCAGTATGACAGCCAGGTGATTTACTGAAATGACAAGCAACTGGGACGTCGGGATCATTCCTACAGACAGAGTCGAGATGCTCCACAAAGTGGTCACCCAGTCTGCATTTTGTCCTGCCAACATAAAGGAGACCACATTGTGAGCAGCGAATGCAGTAGATGGGCTTGAACTACCTGTAAAATTATGAGATAAGGTAGACAGGAAGAAACCTTTCCACTTTCTGGAAAGACCAGGGGCATAGATTTAAGGTAAAGGGCAGAAGGTTCAGAGGAGACATGAGGAAAGACGGAGTTTTTTGAAGAACTAACAAAGAGGATTGATGAGGGCAGAGCGGTAGATGTGATCTATATGGACTTCAGTAAGGCGTTCAACAAGGTTCCCTATGGGAGACTGATTAGCAAGGTTAGATCTCACGAGATACAGGGAGAACTAGCCATTTGGATACAGAACTGGCTCAAAGGTAGAAGACAGAGGGTGGTGGTGGAGGGATGTTTTTCAGACTGGAGGCCTGTGACCAGTGGAGTGCCACAAGGATCGGTGCTGGACCCACTATTTTTCATCATTTATATAAATGATTTGGATGTGAGAATAAGATGTGAAGTTGGCATTTGGGTGGGTATATGAATAGGAAGGGTTTGGAGGGATATGGGATGGGTGCTGGCAGGTGGGACTGGATTGGGTTGGGATATCTGGTCGGCATGGACGGGTTGGACTGAAGGGTCTGCTTCCATGTTGTACATCTCTATGACATCAGAGGGTGGTGGGAATCTGGAACTCACTGCTTCTAAGGATGGGAGAGGCAGAAACCCTCACAAACATTTAGATGTGTACTTGTGATGCCAAGGCTATGTGCCAAATTCCAAAAAATGGGATTGGAATAATTCGGCAGTTGTTTTTGACTGGCGTGGAATTGGTGAGCTGAAGGGCCTTTTCTGTGCTGGCAATCTCTGACTAAGCGGAACAGAAATTCTGCCTGGGTGTAAGAGCCTGGAGGGAACCCATTCTCTTCTTTTCATACCTTACTTTATACGAATTTTACATCTCCTTTTCTCTTTACCCACCATTAACAACACCGAGGTCTTTTGCATTTGGCCATGCCTCTGTCAAAGGTAGAGAAGAAAAGTTTTTCAACACCTTTCAGCTCCAAAAAACAGTCACCCTGGACTCGAAACATTAATGCTGTTTCTTGATTGATGTTGCCAGACCTGCTGAGTTCCTCCAGCACTCTCCTCATTTCAGATTTCCAGCATCCAAAAGATTTCATTTTTACTCAATACTGAGTAAACATTTCTCTATATTCTGTCACCAAAATGCTTCAACATTCAAATGCAAATCAAACATAGGAACAGAAGTAAGCCACTCAGTCCCTTGAGCCTGGTCTGTCTGCTTTCAATGAAATCATGGTAGGTGTAACCCTCAACCCTAATGATTTTGACCCATATCCCTTAATACCTTTGCTTAACAAAAACTTATCTATCACAGATTCCGCATCCACTGCATCTTGTGGAAGTGTGTTCCAAACCTCTATTCTATGCTGTAATCCTCCAAGGCCAACATATCTCTCCTAAGGTATAATGTCCTGATCTGTTCTCAGTGCTATAGCATAATTTCTGCATTCTTATACTCCCGCCCTCCAGATATAAAGGCCACCTCTCTCAAAAAGCATACCATGACCTGAGCGGGATGATAATTTGGAGAAAATTCCATCCTGGTGGACTTGTATCCAACCGGATATGGGCTGAGACTGACTAATTTATTTCACACAAAATCATTTTAAACGTCTGCTATTAAAAACAATTACCTATTAGATTAGATTAGATTCCCTACAGTGTGGAAACAGGCCCTTCGGCCCAACAAGTCCACACTGACCCTCTGAAGAGTAACCCACCCAGACTCATTTCCCTCTGACTAATGCACCTAACACTACGGGCAATTTAGCATGGCCAATTCACCCGACCTGCACATCTTTGTGACTGTGGGAGGAAACTGGAGCACCCGGAGGAAACCCACGCAGACACGGGGAGAATGTGCAAACTCCACACAGTCAGTCACCCAAGGCTGGAATCGAACCCGGGTCCCTAGTGCTGTGAGGCAGCAGTGCTAACCACCGAGCCACCTTATTTTCTATCAATGCTACTTAACTCTATGATCTGCCTGTACTGCTCGCAAGACAAAGCTATTCACTGTGCCTTGGTACACACGACAATAAATTCAATTCAACAACAACTTGCATTTATAACACAGCTTTAACATGGTAAGACTTCTCAGAAGTCATTATCAGTCAAACATTTGACACAGTGCCTTTAAGATTATATTAGAATAAGTGATCATTTGATTAAAAAAAAGTAGAGCTTACGAAAGAGGCAGCACAATGGCTCAGTAATGAGCACTGTTGCCTCTTACCACTAGAAACTGGGTTTAATTCTACCTTTGAGTCACTGTCTGTGTGGGGTTTGCATATTCTCCCCGTGTCTACGTGGTACCCTCCGGCTGCTTTGGTTTCTTTCCACAGTCCAAAGCTGTGCAGGTTAGGTGGCTTGACCATGCTAAGTTGCCCATAGTGTCCTGGTATGTGTAGGTTAGGTGGATTAGCCATGGTTTGCAGGGATAGGGTGGGTCTGGGCGAGATGCTGTTCAGAGGGTTGGCGTGGACCCAATGGGCTGAATGGCCTGTAGGGATTCTGAGGATCTTAAAGCAGGCTAGAGACAGAGAGGTTGAGGAGTTAAGAAGGAATTTCAAAGATTATGCACTAGACAGCTGAAACTAACTGGCATTGGTGGATTATTGAGATATTCAAGTTGCTAGAACTGGAGAGATGCGACTGGAGTTTAGAAAGGAAGGCATAGGTCACATGGATTTTAGTAAGGCATTTGATAAGGTTCCCCATGGTAGGTTTATGCGGAAAGTCAGGAGGCATGGGATAGAGGGAAATTTGGTCAATTGGATAGAAAACTGGCTAACCGGTCGAAGTCAGAGAGTGGTGGTAGATGGTAAATATTCAGCCTGGAGCCCAGCTACAAGTGGAGTTCCGCAGGGATCAGTCCTGGGTCCTCTGCTGTTCGTAATTTTTATTAATGACTTGGATGAGGGAGTCAAAGGGTGGGTCAGTAAATTTGCAGATGATACAAAGATTGGTGGAGTTGTGGATAGTGAGCAGGGCTGTTGTTGGCTGCAAAGGGACTTAGATATGATGCAGAGCAGGGCTGAGGAGTGGCAGATGGAGTTCAACCCTGCCAAGTGTAAGGTTGTCCATTTTGGAA
>NC_057719.1:83914474-83963495 GCF_004010195.1 Chiloscyllium plagiosum
ATGTCAGGGGTGGGTTCTTTACCCAGAGAGTGGTGGGGGCATGGAATGTGCTGCCTGTGGGTGTGGCAAAGTCAGAATCTTTGGTGACCTTTAAGCGGCAATTGGATAGGTACATGGATAGATGCTTAAGCTAGGACAAATGTTCGGCACAACATCGTGGGCTGAAGGGCCTGTTCTGTGCTGTATTGTTCTATGTTCTATGTGCAGTGCAACTTCTATTAGATTAGATTACTTACAGTGTAGAAACAGGCCCTTCGGCCCAACAAGTCCACACCGCCCCGCCAAAGCGCAACCCACCCATACCCCTACATTTACCCCTTACCTAACACTACGGGCAATTTAGCATGGCCAATTCACCTGACCTGTACATCTTTAGACTGTGGGAGGCAACCGGAGCACCCGGAGGAAACCCACGCAGACACGGGGAGAACGTGCAAACTCCACACAGTCAGTCGCCTGAGGCGGGAATTGATCCCGGGTCTCTGGCGCTGTGAGGCAGTAGTGCTAACCACTGCGCCACCGTGCCGCCCATAATTCTAATTGACAACCTCAGGAAATCTGACAGATGAAAGTCATTTTTTGCACACAATTCAACAGATGTCATGGACACTAAAGCAAACTGCGTAGCTGAAAGCCTCACCACTCAAAGCATGAAACTACTGACACCAAACAAGAGCGAAGGTGGAAACTGTGCGGCTTTGCAAATGGAGCACATTTGTGCCCACAATACACAGTTGAGAAAGAGAAACCAAGCCAAAGTAACTTGACTGCTTCTACATCACTGCTCATTGTGTTTGTCAAAAAATAACAAACAAAATAGTTTACCTAGTCTGCTTCCTGGTCAGGGTGCTACTCCTCTTCTTAAATAGGTATGGACTCAGTCGTATACAGTGCAGGAGGCCATTCAGCCCATTGTGTCAGCACCAGTCAACAAAGATCTGATTACACTAATCCCATTTTCCAGTTTTTGGCCCATAGCCATGGAAGCCATGGCAACACAAGTGAATATCTAAATATTGTTTCAGTATCAAGAGTGTTTCACTCTTTCAGGCAGCAAGTTCCAAACTCTCACTACCCTGTGAATGGAAAAAAGTTCTCATCAATTCACCTCTGAGTCTTACCTTAAATCTCTGCCCAGAGTTATTCACCACTTTACTAATGACTTAGATTTGGATTTTATCATCAATGGAAAAAGTGCCTTTGTTCGGAGGGATATGGGCCAAGCGCAGGCAGGTGTGACTAGATTAGTTTGGAATTATGGTTGGCATGGTCAGGTTGGACCGAAGGGTCTGTTTCCATGCTATATAACTCTACCCATTCTATCTATGCCCCTTATCATGTGCACCTCTGTCATGTTCCCACTCAACATTCATTGAGCAAGGAAAACAATCCGGATATATCCATTCTTTCCTCACAGCTCAGACCCTCCAGCCCAGACAACATCCGGTCAATTTCTGCACCTTTTCTAGTGCAATCACATCCTTCCTGAAACATAATAAATAAAATTGCACACAATACTCCAGCTGTGGCCTAACCAGTGTTTTTTTTCAGTTCCAGCATAATCCACTTGCTTTTGGATTCTATGTTCAGATATGGGTGGCACAGTGGCTCAGTGGTTAGCACTGCTGCCTCACAGTGCCAGGGCCCTGGGTCAGATTCCAGCCTCGGGTGACTGTCTGTGTGGAGTTTGCACATTCTCCTCCTGTCTGTACGGGTTTCCTCCGGGTGCTCTGGTTTCCTCCCACAATCCAAAGGTGTGCAGGTTAGGTGAATTGACCATGGGAAATTGCCCATAGTGTTCAGGGATGTGTAGGTGAGGTGCATTACTCACCTACACATCCCTGTAGGTGAGTAATGCACCTAATAAGGTAGGGGAATGGGTCTGGGTGGATACTCTTCGGAGAGTTGGTGTGGACTTGTTGAGCCAAATGGCCTGTTCCCACACTGCAGGGATTCTGTGAACAAAGGCACCTTCTCCTTGTGCATTACCTCACAGTGTTTTGGGTTGAATTCCATTTGTCACTGATCTACCCAGCCGCCCAGTCAACTGATACTGTCCCTCAGTTTACAGCTATCCTCCCCACTATTTAGCACCCAACCAATTTTCATGTCATCCGTGAACTTCTCAATTTGATATATTCTCCCTCCAATTTGCATTTATATTAAACTTTTAACAAAGTAAACTATTACAATGGACTTCAACTGAATTAGTCTTGTGAAATTTTTTGTTATATTCCCTCTCAAGCATGTGCTTTCTTGCTTAGGAGACCAAAACTGTACACAACGCTCCAAGAGTGATCTCACCAAAGCCCTGTAAAACTGCAGTAACACTTCTTTACTCTTATACTCTAATACTTTTATCTTGAATGCTCACATACTAATTGCTTTCCTATTTAATTGCTCTACCTGCACGCCAACCTTCTGTGATTCATCTCCAAAGTCATTCAGATCCCGCCGTGTATCAATATGCCCATGAACAATTAAAAATATCTTGCTTTTCTATTTTTCCAGTGAAAATGGATAATTTTATGCTTTCACATATTATACTCTATTTTTCACATGTTTGTCCAATCACTTAAATGGTCTACAGTTCTCTACTGTATATGCCATGCCTCCAAGCTACACAGAAATTACATATTTGCTTATTTATGTGCAATAGGAATTTATTTACAAGAGTTGTATTTTATTGTCTGCCCTCTGTTGTTTCCAGCGAATTCTACAGTTTGTTTGCCTGTAATCTGAGTCTATATCTAGGCCCAACCAATCAAATATCGTGAGCATCAATAGTAAACAGACTCGCATCTTCAAACACATGACAAGTGCCCAATTGAACACCACAGTAGCCTTCTCGCATCCTCTTCATAACTCACTTTCCCATCTGGCTTGTACCTGGATAAATTAAAAACAACAAAACAGAAATTGCTGGAAAATCCCAGGTCTGGCTCCATCTGTGGAGGGAAAGCAGAATTAACATTTTAGGTCTAGTGACCCTTCAGAACTGAAGATTTCTTTCTCTCCACAGATGCTGCCAATCCTGCTGCGCTTTTCCAGCAATTTTTGCTCATTTCTCATTTCCAGCATTTGTAATTCGTTCTTTTCCTGGTTAAATTATGCACTGTTTCCTCATTGAACTCATTAGTACAAATTCTAAGCAACTAACACTCGAGCACCAATCCACTAGCCACAAGTTAAGCTTTGTCATCACAAACTATTATGTTTACTTCTACTCTCGATTTTGGTCTGTTTAACAACCCTTAATCCGCGGTAATTTGTTACACAATTCCATTGCCCTGCCCTTGTGAAAAAAAATCTGTGTGAGGCCTAATAGAAAATTTTCTTTAAATATAAGTGATACACGACCTGTCACGATTCCCCAAAAAGAAGGGATATTAAAAACAGGAATACAGAGGACAAACGCCAGTACTGTGAGGATCAGTCTCTGAGCATACTTAAGTCAGAAATCAATGGATGTCTGCATATGAATTACATCGATGTAAAGCCCTCACCTGTCATTTCTCATGTTCATACCAGAGAGTCCCTGCAGTGCGGAAGGAGGCCATTTGGTCCACAGAGTCTGTACTGGCCCTCCGAAGAGCATCCCTCACAGACTCAGAACCCTATTATTTCCCATAAACCCACATTTTCCATGGCTAATCCACCTAGCCTATAAATCCATGGACACTACGGACAATTTTAGCATGGCCAATCCACCTGACCTGCACATCTCTGGATTGTGGGGAGGAAACTGCAGCACCCAGCGAAAACCCACGCAGACACGGGGAAAATGTGCAAACTCCACACAGTCACCTGAGGCTGTAATTGAACCTGGGTCCTTGGCACTGTGACGTAGTAGTGTTAACCAGAGAGCCACTGTGTTGTCCAATTGATAGCTGCCCTCCCTTACACTATGTATAAGTCCCTGAATGTTCACTTTTGTTTATTAACCTGTATCCTACTCACCAATGAGTCACTTCTATTAACATTGAGTCAGAGGGTCAGCCATTGCAATGCCATGACCAGTTGCCCTAATTGCAGAGGAGATAAAGAATTATTTGTGGAGTGTCACGTGACCCTTCTTATGGAGTAGCCTGATTGGGCTACTGAACGTCAGGGTAATCGGTCCATTCCCTTAAAGATCTTCTCAGGGTGAATACCAGTGCAGAACCATGCCTCCTCCAAATGAAATGGTCAGTTTTTAAATTAAAGACCTCCTCTGAGGTGATAAGGTCAGCCTGCAGTGTATCATCAAGATTCAGGATAAACATCCTTCACTGGTTTTACTTACCATCTGAGGTGGATCGTCACAGTTTCTCTTTTGCCTATTCTGACCTCTGACAGTTGCACACATTGCTGGAATCTACCTGCTCCTGGTTCTGCCAGTTCTTCCTACTGTCAGGGTCTGCCTGGTCCAGGATCTGCTAGTCTGCCCTCTCACCTGAATTCATCTGTTCTGATCTCTGTCAGATTCTTTAATGGCCTGAGTTTTGCTGTGTCAATTCCAGCCGGTTTCATGCACCTCATTGATCTGCCCAAAGCATGTTCTGCTAGTCTCACTTCAGTGTCAGATCATGGATGCTGCTGCTTTGCTTTGCTTACATTTTAATGACAGTGTAGGGCGGTGCTGGGTATGCTCAGGAGAATAATTTTTCAATTTTACCACTATCATAACGTTGTGAAACATGCTCAGCGATGGTCTTGAAGTAAGTTGTTAAACCAGGACCATTTATGCACAGTAGACGTCAAGTTGTGAAAGTCCCAGAGGTCCAAAGGAGCTTTTTAAGACATTTCAATAAAAGATCATTCATGGGATGGGGGCATCACCGGCTAGGCCAACATTTATTGCTTATCCCTAACTGCCCAGAGGGCAGTTAAGAATAAACCACATTCCTGTGGGTCTGGATTCACATGTAGGCCAGACCAGGTAAGGATGACAGTTCCCTTCCCTAAAAGACATTAGTGAACCAGGTGGGTTTTTCTAAAAAGCAACAATGGATTCATGGTCATCATTAGACTCTTAATTCCAGATTTTCATTGAATTCAAATTCTACCACGTGTGGTGGGATTAACATTCCAATGATAAAACCAGTAGGCCATCACCTCTCATTTGAGAGGGAGCAAGAGAGACGACTGGGGCAGGGGCGAGGTTGAGAAGACAGGATCTTCATGCTAACCTCAACCTAGTGCTGGACTTGAACCTGATCAAATGGCTGCACTCTGCATTGCAAACCAGCCATCCAAGATAACCGACTCTCTCACCAGCAAAATATAAAGCTTGCAGGGAGAGACACCAAAATGTTCATCTTACAGCAAAGTGTTCTGACCACTGCCCATCACATAACCTGATGTCTAGAAATGCTAGACATGTCATCAATCATCTATTGATAACTGCTTCATTGGTACAACAGCAATTTGCAAAAGGAGCATTACAAAGATTTGAAAAAAGGCTACTGGGGAGGGAAATTGAGTTGTGGGACCATTGGATAGCTCATTCTATAAGCCCACATTGGCACGACAGGCTGAATGGCCTCACTTTTTGCGGTAGGTTGCAGTGTATTGCTTTAGCGCATTCCTGAAAAATAAACAGGAAGCAATTTGCTTGCCAAAAGCTGTTAGGAAATTAATTAGTTTACATATCAACATAAGTAAATAAATCACTGCACTCAAGAAGGAACAACAGCCCTTTTCTATCCATATGTTTAGTTTCACGAACAAATTAAAACCAACTTTAATACACCAGTGGTGTACCAGAGGATCAGTGCCTGGGCTCCAGCTGTTCACAATTTCACTGTGAGAACCAATTGTAATATCTGCAAGTTTGCAGATGACACAGAACTTGGGAATGTGAATTGTGAGAAGAATGTGAAGAGGATTTTGGCAGGCTGAGTGGACAAGGGTGTGGCAGATAGAATATACTTTGTGAATATAGTGAATATATTAGTGCGAGGTTATCCATTTTGGTCAAAAGCATGAAGGGGCAGGGTATTTCTAGAAAGGTAAGAGGTTTGAAAGTGTTGATGCCCAAAGTGACCAAGATGTCCTTGCTCATAATTAACTGAAAACTAGCATGTAGGTACAGTAACAAGTTTGCAAACGATCATTTGCCTTTTTCTCACAGTGATCTGAGTAAAGGTACAAAGAAGTTTTGCTTCAATGGTACAGTACTCTGGCTCAACCTCATATGGAGTATTGTGTGCCGAACTGGTCCCCTTGCCTTACAAACCATATATTTGCCTCAGAAGTTCAGTGGAGGTGTACTGATTACTGGTACGGTAGAACTACATTATGAGGAAAGATTGAGGAGACTGTGCCTGTGTTCTCTCAAATTAAGGGGAGAAGTGATCTCATAAAATCTACAAAGTCCCTGAAGGAATAGACAGACTCGATGCAGAAAGTATGTTTTCCCTGGCCGTGAGGTGCTCAACCAAGAAACACTGTTTCAGAATAAATGGTAAGCCATTTAGACAGATGAAGAAGAATGTCTTCGCACAGAGCTTAGTGAATTGGTGGAATTCTCTGCCCAAGACAGTTGTGGAAGCTCAGCCATTAGACCAGTTCAGATTGTTAGTTACTACTTTTTACTCACAAATTATATCAAAGGAGAGAGTGGTGGGTGCGCGGAATGCATTGCCAGCAGTGGTAGCACAGTCAGGTACATTAGGAACATTTAAGCGACTCTTGGATAGGCACATAGATGACAGTAGAATGAGGGATATGGAGGTTAGTTTGATCTTAGAGTAGGATAAAAGGTCGGCACAACATCGCGGGCTGAAAGGCCTGTACTGCACTGGGAGAAAGTTAGGACTGCAGATGCTGGAAATCAGTCGAGAGTGTGGTGCTGGAAAAGCACAGCAGTGTCAGGCAGCATCTGAGGAGGAGAATTGGCATTTTGAATAACAGCCCTTCATCAGAAATGAAGCTTGTAAGCTGAAGGGGCTGAGAGATACATGGAGGGGGTTGGGAACCCTTCATTCCTGATGCAGGCCTCTTGCCCGAAATGTCGATTCTCCTGCTCCTCGGATGCTGCCTAACCTGCTGTGCTTTTCCAGCACCACACTCTGTGCTGTGCTATGCTGTTCTATGTTCTAAATGTCGATAGCATGGAAATACATGAGGTAGATGACCACCAATGATGTAGAATGATGGATCAGGCAGGACAAATGATCTTCTCCAGCTCCTATGTTCCTATAGTTGACAATTATTTTTAAAATACATTAAACAACCGAAAAAAAGACGGATGCTGTAATCTCATGACCGGACTTCAAAGAAACCTTCCAGAAGTTTGTCAGAAGTCAAAAGTCAGCCTGAAAATCGATCCTTCATGTACCTCCTTGATGGGACTAGAATTCTAAACATTGTAATTATAAACTGCCAGGGTGACATCGTCTCGAAGAAAAAAAAAGCATAATTAATGGTATTACAGGTTCTCCTCATTCAGAAGGAAGATGTGATAATGACATTCCACTTAACCAATGGGTTAGTGACAGTCATTTATTTGTGATGCAAACCATTGTCTTAATAGTAAACCCCCACCCTTTACTTCAACATCCACCTCCTCCCCACTACCACCACCACCACCACCAAAATCTCCAACCAAAGAAAGCTTGGTAATCTGACTCCCACAGTGACATAATTTTTAAATAGCAGTCAGTTATGGCAGACAATACTGCTTCTTACAGCGTTTACTGAGGATACCAAGCACAAACACCAGGCTATAAAGAAGAAAGAAATTCTAGCTAGTATCTGTGTTCTCTACAAAGCAGAAACAATATCCATATTAGAAGAACTTTGAATGAGAAAAAATTGTCTCCAACTCCTGAATTGCTGGCCAGCCAATCATCCAGTGTCTCAAAGCCCCTCTTAAAGTAAATTCATTATTAAATTCATCTCCCCGACTGGGTTTGTACTTAGGTTGCTGTAAATTGAATAATCTATTTGCCCTTTTTGAGTAGGTTTAACATTTCCACACTGTCCTTAACAGTGTGTGGCTTTCACACACAAAGAAGATAACGAAATCAACGAAAGGCCAGTGCAAATTTGTACTTTACTTTCTTCAACACGTCTCACTTGGCTTAACAAAATCCACATTGAAATCGACAAAAACATTATCATTTGATTGATGCTTCACAGCTTTCCGCCATTAATGTAGAGTTCAACAACTTTAGATCATAACTATTAAAAAGCATGCAGAATCCTTCAAGTCAAATACAAAAGCTGGACAGTTATTCTAATGCTTTATAAACCAGAGATGGGTTCCAGTACTGTGCCTGATTAGGGGCAGGGAAGGATGTCCAGGCTTTGCATTGGAAACTAGAAATAAATCAATAGCGTGACACCAGTTATATGAACGGATAAAATAAACCCTTTACAACACAGAAGATTCAGGAGAGATTTAATGGAAGTGTTCAAATTTTTGAGGAGGTTTAGTCAAGGCGGTGTGAAGAAATTTCTGTTGTCCACAGAATACCAATTTGATGAAACTGGCAAGAGTGAACGATGGGATGAGGAAAATTGTTTTTACACGGTGAGTCATGGTTACAACTGCACAGCCTGAAAGGGCAGATTCAGTAGGAATTTTCTAAAGCAAATTTGATTAATACTGGCCAAGGAGAATATTTGCAGGGCGATGGGGAAATAGCAGGGGTCGAGACTAATTGGAAGTGCTTTCAGAGGTCTGCCATGTGGACTTAATGATCTTTCTCTGTGCTCTATGATTCTAACCATTTCCTCCCATTTTGTTGAGCAGCAGCTGGCAATAATGATTCTGCTGTAAACATTTACACCTCCCCGGACACATTTTTGTTTCTTTACCCGTCCCACAATCCCTTTACCATCTACCATCATCCCTCCATCCTTTGTTCTTCAATTTCACTTGGCTATTCATTCCAGTTCCAATGAAAGGTATTTAAACTTTATAAAAATAAATTAATATGTGGGAATGTGGTGCTTCAGGCAAGATATTCATTGACGAGTGCTAACTGCCCTTATTTGAGGCACTGGGCCACTGCAGACCACATAGGTATGGCCTCAGTTAGAAAGAGAATACCAGAATTTTGAGCCAGCAACAATGGAAGAAATTAATTTCCCTCAAGTGTGAGTCTGATTTCCTTTTTTAAATCATTATTCTTTGCCATTTCCACCATCTTCTTGGGAAAGGGGCTCCAGGTCATTATCGCACAATGGTGCATAAAATGCTTCTTCCTCATGTTCCTCTGTATCTTCTGCTGAAAGCTAAACTCTGTGTACCCCAGTGATTGTACCATCAGCTAACGGGGACGGCTACGAACAAATAATGGACAGGAAAAAGGTCTCTAGTCCATTCAGGCTGTCTAATACAATATGTGCACGCTCTACATTATCTTCTGGGTTATGCATAATCAAAAACTAGATTTTATATTTAAAAAAGGCAAATTTGGGAGGAAAAGTATGACTTCTTCAATGTCATTAGGGGGAAATCAAACTAGGTCTTGCAAATTACATGTTTTAACTTTCAGCTGAAGAGTTCATGCCTCAACATCCACTGATGTTTGTATTAAAAAAAGTGCTATTTTTCAGTACTTTTCCAGAAGTTTTGTTCTCTCACAAGTTTTCACCGGAGGTGAAGGAACACAAAGAACATGTACATGCCAATTTTGCTGTCGATCACCAGAAAACATTTGAGAAGTCACTTGAACTGATTCATGCAGAGGGTCAAATCTCTTAAGTCAGCAGTTTTCTATACCGCAAGTTGAACAGTCTATTTGCTTTAAAGTTGATTCATGCAAGACCTATGAGGTCTTGAGGCACTGTGAAAATAACCATACTGCTGGGCCAAATGCTCCAGGTTCACATACCACATTGGCCTTGATAGCCATGGAAAGTTTGTCATAAAGTAACCAAACAGGCTAATTTTCTTTCAGTAAATCCGTCTGAAGCACCTATGGGTACTGGCAAGAGCAGAAGAGTTTCCTGGTCAGCCAGAACCGTGTAGTAGCAGCAGCATAACAGCCTCCCCAAGTTAAAATATTTCACATTGGTTCTTGCCATGAGTAAGCATCATCGTCATTCTGAGGGACTACCAGATACAGACCTCCTTATTTCATTACGATTTGCTGCTGATCTGTAAATTTGAAATTTGCATTGCTTATGTGCTACCCAATATAGATTAATCCCAATATTTGTGCAATGCTGTAGATAAAGACTCCAGCCTATGTTTTATCCTGCATCTAGTGTGCAGCCTGTGTTTTCAATAACACGTAGTACCATTCTATACATAACAAATCCACTGCAAGCTAAATCTAAATGTGCAGATGGAATTAGACCCAAGAGAGAAATGCACACTCGCCAAGATAAAAATTTAAAGGAATTTCACCTCGTGCAGATCCTCTCGCCTCCCACCTCCCACCAAACTTTTCTGAGTTTTGGCTGACTGAATTACAGCATCCCATAAAATTCCTGCTGACACAACGCTCTGTCTTTTCTTGAATAAGAGAAATACTCCGGAGTTTTTCAGCGAGTAACAGGACTTTACAAAATGATTTCAGCTCACACTGACAAATTTCTGGGGCTCAGTAAGGTTACACAACACCACACATCTTCCTGCCTGGGAAGGGTACAAGGCTGCATCTCCAGAAGCAATGTATAGGAATGGGAGCAGGAGTCATAGAGTCATAGAGATGTACAGCATGGAAACAGACCCTTCGGTCCAACCAGTCTATGCCGACCAGATATCCCAACACAATCTAGTCCCACCTGCCAGCACCCGGCCCATATCCCTCCAAACCCTTCCTATTCATATACCCATCCAAATGCCTCTTAAATGTTGTAATTGTACCAGCCTCCACCACATCCTCTGGCAGCTCATTCCAAAGACATACCACCCTCTGCGTGAAAAAGTTGGCCCTTAGGTCTCTTTTATATCTTTCCCCTCTCACCCTAAACCTATGCCCTCTAGTTCTGGACTTCCCGACCCCAGGAAAAATACTTTGTATATTTCTCCTATCCATGCCCCTCATAATTTTGTAATAATCTATAAGGTCACCCCTCAGCCTCCGATGCTCCAAGGAAAATAGTCCCAGACTTTTCAGCCTCTCCCTGTAGCTCAGATCCTCCAACCCTGGCAACATCCTTGTAAATCTTTTCTGAACCCTTTCAAGTTTCACAACATCTTTCCGATAGGAAGGAGACCAGAATTGCACGCAATATTCCAACAGTGGCCTAACCAATGTCCTGTACAACCGCAACATGACCTCCCAACCCCTGTACTCAATACTCTGACCAATAAAGGAAAGCATACCAAACGCCTTCTTCACTATCCTATCTACCAGTGACTCTACTTTCAAGGAGCTAGGAACCTGTACTCCAAGGTCTCTTTGTTCAGCAACACTCCCTAGGACCTTACCATCAGTCACTAATAAATCCAATGAGGAATTCAGAAGAAATCTCCTTATTCAGAGCATGATCCAAATGTAGAACATGCTACAACATGCAAGAATTAAAATGTCACATTCCTGACTTGTGCCTTAGATCCTCCAGATCCTCCTGAAGCCGCTATCTTCCTCAAAGCACACATTCCCACTTAGTTTCATATCTTCTGCAAATTTGAAATGTTGCATGTGGTCTTCACCTCCAGTTCACTGACATATATTGTGAACAGGTGGGACCCAAGTATTGATCCTCGGGGTACCCCACTAGTCACAGCTTGCCAACATGAGAATGGCCGAGGCATTAACATTGACTAGAAACTGAAGTGGACGAGTTATATGAACACTGTGGTTACAAGAGCAGGACAAAAGCTGGAATTTTACAATGATAAGCTCGCTACTTGACTCTGCAAAGCCTGCTCATCTATTCACCATACACACAGAAGTCAGGCACAAGTCAGGGAGAACACTCTCCACTTAACTGGATAAAGATACATCCAACAAAACTCAAAAAGCTCAACACCATCCACAACACATAGTCCAGAGATGTGCAGGCTAGGTGAATTAGCGGTGTGGGTCTGGGTGGGATGCTCTTTGGAGAGTTGGTTTAACCTGATGGGCTGAATGGCCTGCTTCCACACTGTAGGGATTCTATAATTCTATAACACAGCTACACGTTTAACTGGCATGCCATCCACCATCTTGAACACTGATTCACTCCACCGCTAACACACAGCGGCAGCAGTGCATGCCATCAAAGATGTACCCAAAGTTGTACAACATACTGCCTGTACACTGCATTCCAGCCTACCAAAGGGTGCCATGGTCAAAATACAGGTAAGACGAAGTGACCAATTCTGTAAGGAGTTGTTCCTCTAATCAGAGCCAATAGCTCTCACATTTGCTGCTGATAGCCTCATTGGGGGATGAGGTCGCTGCATGGAGGTGGGGAGGGGAGAGGCTTCCTACTTGAGGGTTGGAGGGTAAATGTGGAGGGTGAGGCTGGAAGCAGGACTCTCAGTTGCACAGGAAGATTCAAGATCATGAGGATTGTCAGTGACAACAACAGGGAGACTCAGGAAAGTGGAAAGGGAGTGGAGAAAGCACATTTTGGTGCCTTTCCAGCCAAAACACATTTCTCCTCAGCGATATTAATCTTAAAGCAGCTTGAGTCTGGTTAACTGGAATCTATGCCAATGCGTGCCCAGCTCTCTCTCAGTGTGACAGTGGGTGAGAGTGAATGGACGAGAGACCCAGGTGTGCGCGCGCACACAGACGGACAGTTCACACATGCGCTCACAAACACTCCTCCCCATTCTCCCTGTCTGAAAACCTATCCTTGCACAAACCAGGTTGGGAGAGGACGAAAACTCAGGCTGAATGTCAACCTGTTTCTGACCTCACTTTTGTAAGAATTCTAGCGAGGCTAGCTCAGAATCTGTACCACCAGATGCAAACACAAGGTTAGTCAACATAACTGTTAGACTTTGCCCTCATTCCCTTCCTCACTTGGTGATAAAACTTGGTGCCTCATCTATTTCTCTGAAACCTGGGACTGTTAGCATACCTGCCCTTGCCCTCCCCCAACCCCACGCTCCCACCACCACCCCCCAAAAGATAATGGCGAGAATAAAAGGGAGAATGTTTATTTCTGACTGCAATACAAAAAAAAACCTCAATTTCTAGTCTCGGTAGTGTAGGCAGTGCATTGCCTACCTAATTACCAGAGAACAGAAAGCCCAAGGTTCAATGTCTGCTCTGTATAAGCCAGCAGATTTTTTGACATTTTCTAGGGCTATAACTAACTTTAAGACCTTGGACCTTGAGGTGGGTCTCCCACTCCCAAGCATCAATATTGAGTGTGCATGCTGGAAAGCTTCACATCCAGTATTCTGACCTCTGCAATAAAGAAATATGCCAGCACTATATGCTCATAAGGGACAAGGCATTGCAAAATCCACAGAAGCCAATTAACTTGCATGACAATTGACAAGCAGTGAATGGTCGGGGGAGGGTGGGGTGGTAGAGAGAACAATTGGTAGGGAGAAAAAGGAATTAAGATGGATTCCTTTGACCTTGGCGGTGATGTGACCAAGTAAGATAATCCCACCTGCTGCCTGCAAATGTATCACATGACCCAAATGAAAATGGGCGATGACAAGAGCAGAACAGCCCTGACCCCCGAGTACCAGACCAAACACACCTTTACTACTCTATTAATTCCAGCACTGGAATGCACAGTCCAAAGATGTGCAGGTTAGGTGAACTGGCCACACTCAGGGTGGCACGGTGGCACAGTGGTTAGCACTGCTGCCTCGCAGCGCCAGAGACCCGGGTTCAATTCCCGCCTCAGGCGATTGACTGTGTGGAGTTTGCACATTCTCCACGTGTCTGCGTGGGTTTCCTCCAGGAGCTCCGGTTTCCTCCCAGAATCCAACTATGTGCAGGTCAGGTGAATTGGCCATGCTAAATTGCCCGTAAATGTAGGGGTAAATGTAGGAGAATAGGCCTGGCTGGGTTGCACTTCAGCGGGTCGGTGTGGGCTTATTGGGCTGAAGGGCCTGTTTCCACACTGTAATTAATCTAATCTAATAATCTAATCGAATCTAAATGGCCCAAGCTACGTGGCTTAGCCATTGGAAATGCTGGGTTACAGGAATAGGATGGGATGGTAAGTCTAGGTGGATCGCTCTTCGGAGGGTTGATAGGCCACATGGCATGTTCCCACACTATAGGGATTCGATTATTCTATTCTTTGATTCTATTGTGACAGAAACCATACCACTAAGAGTAGGTAGCTTATTTTTTCTGGTCCTGAGACCCAAAGGTACAAGCCACACAGCTCATTGAGAGTCTTTGAGGTGAGGGCACTCAGTAGTTGGCCTAACATGGATTCAAAGCTTCAACAAAATTATATATTACTGGTGGGCAATGTGCCATCAGCACAAGCTTTATGTGAATGTTTGAATCCCCTCAAACACCATCTCATTCTTATTGCCAGCTCAGGCAGTCAGCACTCCCATGGCAAAGGAAGCAAGTAATCAGAATACAGTTTTGGCATTTCTCCCAAACACTTCTTAGTCATTCACAGCCAGATCATTTTATATACCAGACAGCTACCACCCACACAAATCTCTGCTTCAGTACACAGTTCTTGCAGAGTTATCGAACCTCGGCTGGGATGGTCAAATTGTTGGCAGTGTGTTGACCTAGGGAGAGGAAGAAACTGCCAACATACTTACAATGTAGTGAGCATAGCCTGAGATCACAAGCAATATAGGTACCCCAAAACCCCATGCACTAGACTGGTCTGCTGGCATCCACTAGTTAGATGTACACTTGAGGACATGGATATGAGTGGTATGGTGGCTCAGTGATTAGTATTGCTGACTCACAATACCAGGGACTCAGATTTGATTCTACCCTTGGTGATTGTGTGAAATTTGCATGTTCTTCTTGTCCCTACATGGGTTTCCTTCCACAGTCAAAAAATGTGCAGGTTAGGTGGATTAGCCGTATAATGCACAGTTGCAGTGAGAGGGTAGGGAGATGGGTCTGGATGGGATGCTCTTTCGAGAGCTGGTGTGAACTTGATTGGCTGAATGGCCTGCTTCTACGCTGTAGAGATTCTATAAATCGCAAGGTTACTGCAGCAGCATTTCAGCAGAAAATCGGGTTGGATCCAACTTGAAGAAATTAAAACTTAGGACCGTATAAAGCCCTTTCTGTCAGAAAGGCAGAAGGATAGCAGTGGATGTGAGGCTGACTTGACAACAGCACCTTGTATAGCCTCTTCTTGACCAAGGAGAAAGTGAGGACTGCAGATGCTGGAGATCAGAGCTGAAAATGTGTTGCTGGAAAAGCGCAGCAGGTCAGGCAGCATCCAAGGAGCAGGAGAATCGACGTTTCGGGCATGAGCCCTTCTTCAGGAATCAGTTTCCTGAAGAAGGGCTCATAACCGAAACGTCGATTCTCCTGCTCTTTGGATGCTGCCTGACCGGCTGCGCTTTTCCAGCAACACATTTTCAGCTCTTCTTGACCAAGCCAGGGCAGCCATTCTTGACCTTAGTGGACACGGTGACTCTGAATGTGCTGAAGCTGGATCCGTCACTGCTCTTCCCCCCTCATTTGAAAGGTTCAGATAGGCAAAGTCAGTGGGAATGGAAATGTAACATCTTTCATCCCTTCAATACACCAAGGTATATTCATTTCTCAAATTCTAACCTCTCCACCATTGACAGCTGCGTCTTCCTGTAAATTGACTCCAAACTTTCCCTCCAAAACTCTCCATTTCTTCTCCTTTAAATTTGATTTATTATTGTCACATGCATCAAGACACAGTGAAAAGTAGTTTTGTCTGCTAACCAGACAAACCATCCCTTCCATGATAGAACAGAATGAAGAATATACTTGTTACAGCTACAGAGAAGGCACAAAGATAAACTCTAACCAATGAGAGGTCCGTTCGTAAGTCAGAAAAGAGCGGGCAAGAAGTCGTTCTTGAAGGTAATAGTATGCGTTTTCAAACTTTTGTACTTTCTGCTTGATTTAAGGTGGGCGAGAGTATAGCCAGGGTGGGAGGAGACTTTGATGATGTTGGCTGCTTTCCCCAGTGTAGCCAATGGATGGCAGACTAGTTTTCATGATGGATTGGGCTGCATTCACAAGTTTCTGCAATTTCTTGTGGTCTTGGGCAGAGCAGTTGCCGTACCAAACTGTGACGCTTCTGGATAGGATGCTTTCTATGGCGCATCTATAAAAACTGGTAATAGTCATTGTGGACATGCTGAATTTCTAAGCCTTCTGAGGAAATAGAGGCACTGGTTTACTTTCTTGACTGTATTGTACTGTCGACGTGGATGGACCAGGACAGATAACTGGTGATCATCACTCCGAGAAACTTGTAGTTCTCGACCACCTCCACCATTGATACAGACAAGGGCGCGCACACCACTCCACTTCCTGAAGTTGATGATCAGCAACTTTGCTGAGAATGAGTGAGATATTGTCGTCTTTACACCATGCCATTAAGTTGTTTATCTCCTTCCTGTAGTCTGTCTCATCGTGGTTTAAGATTCGATCCACTACGGTGGTGTCATCAGCAAATGTGTAAAATGGAATTAGACTCCTTTAAGACGTTCTTCAACCAAAACTTCTCCTCCACCACCCACAAAAACCTCAACTCAGCTCTCGGATATCTGACCTAATATTGTCCTACCTGGGTTAGAGATAATTTTATTAAATACTGCACCTACAAAAGTGCATATACTTTGCTAAAATGCAATATAGAGTGAAGATCATTGCTAAGAGTCTCAGTAATTTCACTTGAGTGTGGCAGCCACACCATTCTGGTCTGATTATGAGAGAACCGGGACTTTCTGAGTCAGGTACTTAGTGCTGTATCCTAGCACTTAAACAATAACCAGCTTCATTAGAGTTGAGACTCATGTTATTTGAGAAGTGTACACCTTTGATAGAAGCTGTGCATTATTTATATGATTCCTCTGTAACTGAGATATTATCCTAAACAAAGCCTGCCCTGTTCTCAAAATCAAATTCCCGGTGGCACGTGAGATAATTTAACAATGACGCTGAGGCGACACACAAACCATACTGTACAGACAGGAATACATCATTCCTCTTTATCCAGTATCTGTTGCACATGTACAGCAGCTGACACTGAAAGACACATGGGTTGTATAGTGTCAGACATGAGTGAATTTTTCCCTTTTCCCAGTGTGCACTGTACATGTAAGGAAGCTGACAGTGAGACATATGTAGTCTGTACACTACCACACAGAAGGGAATCATTTTACCCAATGTGTACTTGGCAGGTGTAGGAGTTGATATAGAAGCATGTATAATCTATGCAATATCACACAGAAATGAATCATTTATCTTTCACCTGCTCTATACATGCACAGGAGCTGACACTGAGAAACACATAATCTGTACCAGACAGTCAAGGTAATCAAATCCAAATTTTGGTGAAATACATAAGAGGCACCTTGACTTTGAAGGCTAGGGTGCTGTTCACGAGCTGTCAGTGAGGGTGGGTCAGCTATCATGGCTATCTTGGGATCTGATATGATGCAACACAGAGTTGTCTTGGAGGCTGTGACTTAAGAATAGCTGTGTTATGCTCAAGTTGAGGATCCCGAATTCTTTAAAGTTCCAGTCCAGATACCACAAACCATTAGCTCGTGGGTGAGGCAGGGTGAAGTGGCTCTCCTTCTTTATTAATCTAGCTTCTCCCCTCCCAGTTAAGTATAATAAGGTCAACTTCCAAAGGATTCCAAATGAGCAGACTAAATGAACACTTGCTTTAGACAGGAGCCAAATTAGCTAGAATTTCTTGAATTAACAAAAAGAATAATTTTAGTAATTACTACACGCAAGGGGGAAGATAAACCCAAGAAACAGTTGAGAAGTACGAGGTGAGTTCAAAAAAATAAAAGCTACAAAATGATTATACAGACAGATCTCTGTCCCAGCTGCTCTTCATAAAAAATGCAATGTTGCAGACGTTATTGGTTTGTGTCAGTACGTTGACGTTGGTTGGTAATCAGTCAAAGAGACATAGGGATGTAAAGCACTGAAACAGACCCTTTGGTCTAACTAGTATATGCCGACCAGTTATCTTAACCTCACCTCGTCCCATTTGCCAGCGCTTAGCCCATATCTCTCTAAACTTTTCTTATTCATATACCCGTTCAGATGCCTTTTAAATGCTGTAGATGTACCAGCCTCCACCACTTCCTCTGGCAGCTCATTCCATACACGTACCACCCTCTGCGTGAAAATGTTGCCCCTTAGGTCCCTTTTATATCTTTTCCCTCTCACCCTGAACCTACGCTCTCTTGTTCACAACAGATGTCAAGTTTACTGGTCTATAGTTTCCAGGCTTTTCTTTGCAGCCTTTCTTGAGTAATGGCACAAGATTTGCTACCCTCCAGTCTTCTGGGTTCTCACCCTTGGCTAACAATGACACAAAAATATCAGCCAGAGCCCCACAATTTCTTCTCTGGCCGCTTGCAGTGGTCTTACATATGTCTGGTCAGGACCAGGAAAATGATCCACCTTCATACATTCTAATACATCCAACACCTCCTCTACACTAATATGGACTGTCCCCAAGATGTCACCATTAATTTCCCCAAGTCTTCATGTCTTTCTCCATGGTAAACAACAGAGGAGAAATATTCATTGAGGATCTCGCCCATCTCGTGGTTCTACACATACATGTCCATTTTGGTCCTTAAGTGGCCCTATTCTCTGTCTAGTTATTCTTTTTCCTTCAATATAATTAAAATATCTCTTTGGATTCATCCTAATCTTCTCAGCCCAGGCTATCTTGTGCCCCATTTTCACTTTCCTGATTTCCTTCTTCAGTAAACTCCTGTATTCCCTGGATACCTCCAGGGATTCCCTTGATCCCAGCTGTCAGTCCCGGAGCCATGCCTCCTTTTTTCTGGCCAAAACCTCAATATCTCTTGTCATCCAGGGTTCTCTATTCTTGTCAACCTTGCCCTTCACCCTCACAGGAACATGGAACACAGGAACAGGGCCTTGAACTCTAGCTGTCTCACTTTTAAAGGTCTCCCACTTGCCAGAGGTCGCTCTCCCTGCAAACAAACTACTCCAATCAACCCCTGCAAGCTCATGACTAATTCCTTCAAAATTCACCTTGCCCCAATTTAGAACTTGAAGCGAGGTGAAGTTAGTGGCTTGGCCACGCTAAATTACCAAGTGTTCAGGGATGTGTAGGTTAGGTACGTTAGCCATGGGAAATGTGGGGATACAGGGATAGAGTAGGGGAGTGGTTCTCGGTGCACTTCGGAGGGTTATGTGGACTTAGTGTGTCCAATGGCCTGTTTCCACATGGTAGGGATTCAGTGTTCTACGTTTACTTGCAACACAGGGTAACAAGGTGACAGGTCTACAATTGTGACCTTTGTGACACACTAAAGCTTGAATCCAGGCCAGTACAAGAATGTTAAGTCTCACCAGCATACTCAGTGGAGGTGAAACTGACTTTTTAACCTGTCATTGTATACTCTTCAAAAGGAAAAATATAAAATGTGTCTGCAGTTTAGGACACAATTCATAAGGGGTGGCTTGCTGCTGAGCAGGAGTCATCAGCCCCTTGTTATTTTCTGTCATCACATAATATCACTGTCTAGTCGGTTTTGATTTGCCTCTTCCAACCCTCATATCCTCTTCTTTGAAAGGCTGATGTTTTAAGTTCTTTTTGCATCTATTGTTGTAATAATCATTGGGTTTTCCTCTCTCTCTGAACAGCCACTTACTTCACATCATCAGAGATTTTTGCCTGTATCAGTCCTATTTCTAAAGAGGCAATTTTGGATTTACCAGCTAACAATGTCCACAGTACTTTGGTGTTCCACCCCATCAACCAAACAACTATCATGACGAGGTATCATAATCCTTGTTAACTACAAATGTAGTCAACTTTTAATTCAGGCTTTTCAAAAGAGATACAGGCAAAAGATAACTCTAGATGTGGCTGCATCGAGAGGAACCCTCGAATGTCACACTTGAAGGAAGCTTCAAAGGAAGAAGTGCACTACAAATGAAATATAATCTCCTATGTGGATCTCAAACTGTGGCAGGATGGGAGAACAGATAGCAGTCTGGGTAAGGGACGGGTTTCAATTTTTTCTATTTCAACAATACAAAGAAAGGGATTAAATGTGAATTTTGACCTGGCTGTTTGTTGGGACATAATTTTTAACCGTTTCACCACACAAATGAAATATAATCTCCTATGTGGATCTCAAACTGTGGCAGGATGGGAAAACAGATAGCAGTCTGGGTAAGGGACGGGTTTCAATTTTTTCTATTTCAACAATACAAAGAAAGGGATTAAATGTGAATTTTGACCTGGCTGTTTGTATGCTAGTGAGTTGCATGTGTGTGTGTGTGCGTGCTAGTGAGGTGTAGGTACATGTACGCAAGCCCGCTAGTGAGGTGTGTGTGTGTGTGTGTGCATGTATGTGTGTTCCAGTATTAGCATGCTATGAAAGTTATTATAGAAGAACCATCCATTAGTCACCTCAGCATTGCAGGTAAAGAACACTTTCATTCTGAGTGCTGAAAATCAGTTCAAAAGGAAAAAGAATTTCAGATAACCTGCAAGTCCAAGGATCTCAAAAATTAATATTTCACTATCTACTCTTCAGGAATGACCCATAGATTGATCTGTATATCCTTTTAATTTTTTTTGGACTCACTTCACATTTCAAATCTTTATGCATATATGTTGCATTATTTCTTCTTCTCATGATTTGTAATTGACACATTAATTCTTTAAAAAAGTCTGGTTAAATTTAAAACATAAAGCCAAATGATGGTTTGAATGGCCTCCTTCTGTACTATACGATTCTATGTACAGGAGCTGACACTGAGATGTACAATGGCAGTATAGCACCATTCCTTCTCTTTTATCTAAGGTATACTGTAAATTCACAGGAACCGACACTGAAACTCAGAGGCCTACAGCGTCATATATGAGGGATTAACTTCCTTTTATTCCAGAGTGTACAGAAGCTCACACTGCTCTAGAAAGAGTCAAGAAGCGGAATGACCTTTTCATAATAATATGGCCCAACACAGAAAACAGCCATTTGGCCCATTGTGCCAATGCTGGCTCTTTGAAAGAGTTATCCAATAGTCCCATTTCCCTGCTTTTTCCCCTTAGCCTCTGCAAAGGCCTTTTTTAATAAATGTTTGTTGCAATCTCATTTGATAGTTACCACTTTCACCACCTTTTGAGATCATGATTATTGGTTATGACCTTGATTGCACTATGCAAAAATAACTTTTCATCTCCCCACTGGATCCTTTTTTTCCCTAATAATTATTGTTCCTCAGGGTTAAAAGGGTCTGATATACATGAAGTCTTACAGGCCAAAGGTTTGGAGGAATATGGACCAAACACTGGCAGGTGGGACTAGTTTTAGTTTGGTCAGTATGGACTAGTTGGATTGAAGTGTCTATTTCTATGCTGTATGGCTCTATGACATTGGGTCATGGTCAGTTCAGCTGACTGAATCAAAGAATTCCTACAGTGTGGAAGCAAACCCATTTGGTCTATCAAGTCCACACTGATCTTCCGAAGAACATCCCACCCAGATCCACACCCTTACCCTATCCCTGCACCCCTACATTTCCCATGGCTAATCCATTTAGCCTGCACATCCCTGAACACTGTGGGAAATTTAGCATGGCCAATCCACCTAACTCGCATATCTTTGTGATTGTGGGAGGAACACCGGAACTCCCAGCAGAAAATCTGTTAACAGACACGGCGAGAACGTGCAAACCCCACACAGATAGTTGCCCAAGGGTGGAATCGAACCCGGGTCCCTGGTGCTGAGAGGCAGCAATGCTAACCACTCGGCCACTACGATCTTGGTGTTGGGGCTCTTGATGGGGGCAGAATCAGTTAGGGTGCCATTTGGTGGACTTGCAAAATACAAGTGCCAGGCCCAGACAAAACTACATCTGCTTACAATCCACTGGTTTTCTGGCATCCAATGGAACAGTCAGCAGTTCCAGAATAGGAAAAGATGAGGAGGAACAAGTGGAAATTTGTGGTTAAAAAGAACCCCCATGGAACATTCCAGATAAACAAACCCAACACCACAAAGATTTATGGGCGATGGCTGCAACCAGAATTTGCTCAAATTACCATTTACTCAAATTAAAGCTGCTTGCTGAAATTATCTGACCATTTGATTTTTTTGTTGTGAATTACCATTACTGTGCCATTTATTGGAATTCCTGGCTAATTCACTTGTGTTTAAGTGGAAAAACAAATTTGTTTCAGTAAACTGCAAGTTTAGCAATGTGTCTAACCAAGCACACAGTGTAGTGCTGAATACACAGTCAAGTATGTATGCAGATGCACACACAAACATGACACTCAGAAACAAAAAAGTACTTGTGCACAAAAATACACACAAACACACTTAATTGGAAAGGTAACAGCAGGAACTTGAGGGAAAATCTGAAAACACTGACCAGTTTTGCTGTGCCTGAGTAATTAACCTTGAATCTGTACTAAGAAAATGCAGGTCAAGGCTCTGTAATAACATTCTCATGTTTGAGTCACAGGGTTGTGGTTTCTAGCACGGTAGGTACTTCTGGGGTGAGCTGTTAAATCATCTTTCACAGTCTGCTCTCATATTTGGATATAAAAGACCACACTCTACTATTCTGAAGAATAGAGAAATTTGCCACAGTATCTTAGTCAATGTTTATGCCTAAAGCAATACCATTAAAACAAATCCAGCATCTCAACACTATTTGAGAGAGCTTGCTAAGTGCAAATTGGCTGATGTACTTTACTACAACAGTCAACATGTTTCAAAATTACTTAAATCGATTGTAACGTAGTTTTGGATGTTTTGATAACATGAACGGTGCTATATAAATTCAAATATTTTCCTACTCTAAAATAAATCAACAACAATTTACATTTATAGACAGTGCTTCTATCACAGTAAAATATCACAAAGCCATAATTCAAGAGGAACAAGTGAAGAGGGCACCTTTAAGGGCTGAATTTTGACAAATTCCACCATAGCAGCAGAGACAATCCAGGTTACTCTAAAATGATCAACAACACTCTCAATAAAATAACTAACAAGACACTCCAGAAAGGTTTCGGATCAACACTGTTGCCAAAAACTAACCAGCTGATCATTGGGCAGTACACCTTTCAGTGTACCTGGTTTTGTTGAAAGTTGCCCCTTAGCTTTTGAGATTCATTGATTACAGACAGGGAGGGGTGAAAATATTACCTCTTCCCAGCTTCAGCAGCACAGGGCAATTATCAAAGAAACTTTGACACAAAGACACAAAAGCCTGGTTAAAATGGTTGAAAGAGGGGATAGAGAACTAGAAGGGGATAGCGAGGGAAATGCAGAACACAGTCACAAAATCGAAGGCACCCTGGAAGTCAGAATTGGAGAACATCTTCAATTGGCAAAGGCTATTAAAGATACTTTAAAAAAAAACCTTCAATCTGATACTGAACGTGCAGCTGGATTGGACTAGATCAGTTCAGTACAGGTGCTGTGCACACAGTATCAAACAGCAATAGCAATCCCCAGGGGACCCCACCTACCAAGCACATGCATACACATGCTCAGTTCACAGCTCAATCATAAACATGGCGTATGAAGCAATCTCTGCCTAAACTCAGCTCCGAGCTCATCAGATCAAAGAATCTGCGTTCAAAATTAGACTGGAACAAAGCCAATGTGTACAACCTCCCCACAACTCTCACTCCTACCTGTATTTGCCCCCTGCAATACTGAGGCTATTTTCCACATTTTACTCAGATATCATTCCAAATTAAGTCCAATATTTTTGTGCGTTATGATTTCCATTTTAAATCATACATATTAGAATAGAGTATCTCTGATGTGCTTGCTTGCTACTCCCTTCAAACACCCTAAACCTGTGTCCTCAGGTCACTGACCACCCACCTTGTGAGTGGCAATCAGATGGATTCTCATTTACTCTACTCCTCATGCAACTTGACTGCTTTGACCATCTGTGGATGAGAAAATGCCCACTGCAGCAAAATGGCCTCTTGATCAGTCACACAAACATCTCAGATGTCGGCTAAATCGGCCAACCTTCATTAGGGTGCAAGTTGGAAGGCCACATTTGGCCGCACTCTTAATGGGTTGGGGCGGGGGGGGGAATGAGTGGACTTGAGGGGGAGAAGAGCTGCCAGGACAACCTGGAGTTCAGTTCAGGGGTGGTGACAGCCGAGTGGTATCATCATTGGACTGTTAATCGAGAGTCCCAGGTAATGTTCTGAGGACCTGGGTTCGAATCCCACCACGGCAGATGGTGGAATTGAAGTTAATGAAAACAAGTCCGGAGTTAAGAGAATCCATTGTTGATTGTTGGAAAGACCAATCTGGTTCACTAATGTCCTTCAGGGGAGAAACTGCCAATCTTACCTGGTCTGCTCTACATGTGACTCCAGACCCACAGTAATGTGGTTGACTCTTAACTGCCTTTAGGGTGTTTGGGATAAGCAATAAATGCTGGCCTAGCCAGCGATGTCCAGATTCTGTAAATAAATTTTAAAAAGTTCGTATCCTCTAAATCAAATGGAATGCTGCCATCAAATATCTAATTCAGACATAAAGATGGGCAGTTTGCATGTGATCCTGTTAGGATGCCTGACATTAAGGAGGGAGCACCTTCTGGAGAGTGCATGAGGAAAGTTGCCTGCTAACTTCAAGGTTCTGCATGGAAAAGGCAACAGAGATAGGAATGTACAGCGGATGTAACGTGTATGAGCTTTAGGGAAATTCTGACAAAGTAAGGTACCTTATCAGAAATTAGTTTGGAAAACAGGAGATGACATTGCCTGACCTGCTGCGTATTTCCAGCATTTTCTGGCACTACTTCAGAATCTCATCATCTGCAGTCTCTTGCTTTTCTTTTGTATCAAAGTGCATGGAATTGGAGGGGGGAATAGGCAGAGCAAACAGAAAGCAAGAGTTAATGGTAGATTTTCCTGCAGGGATTGGAAAGGGGCCATGATATCTCCCAGGGTTCAGTTCAGGGCCAGTTTTGTTAACTGTGTAGAAGCCCAAAGGCGTGAGGGCTTGGGTGTTAGCCAAGAGGAAGTGGTACTGAAATGTGTGCAGAAAGTAGCTACGTGGAGGTGTAGTTAAATCTTTTAAAGTCCAAAGGGAGGTTGATACGATGAACGAATGGAGCAAAAAGTGGCAAATGCAATTCAATGCATCAAAAAAGATTATTGAACTTACACTAAACAAAGCCAGTGACATAAGGAGATAGGTCCAGTTCTCTGGAAGAGCAGAGGAATTTGGGGAGGCATGACCTTAAAGAAAGCCTCTCAAGTCAATAATACTGTATAAAATGCAAATAACATTGTATGTTTTAGCTTAATTTGAATAGAGTATTATCTGACTTTAGAAGCAACCACAAAACCATATCTTCAATCAAAGTCCAGACATATGTTCCAGTGTGGGAATTTTCAATGATGAATCATAGATTAGGGTGGCGATGACATTGTCTGATTCATTTTCCACAATGGAAACAGTGGTCCAAGGTTAAAACAGGAATCAAACCTGGGGTCCTCCAATCTGGGCACCCATTCCTCACACACTTAGGAGGAAAACAAAGGGATGTCTCGCTCATTGGTTTCCTTACAGCATCAATGGTAAGCATCAACAGCTGTGAACTAAAGTGACCAAGCAGAGACAGAGTGCAAGGTGCTGCAAGGAGCCAGCATTGTTACTTAACAAACACACCAGCAAACAGGAAATGTGGGGATAGCTCACGAGGTGACATTAGCTTCAGACAGGCATGAAAAGCTGCTCTCTGTTTGCACAGCTCGGTACCTGTTAGCAGCATATAGATCTTATAATAATACCACTTCCTGCTTTGGTCCTGTCACAAAACAAAGGCGTGAGGGCTTGCTGCTAATAAAAAAAGTAAGCTGTGGCGAAGTTACAAGCAACAAGGTGACTGCGTCTATACTAACATGAGGCAAGTAACAGCGCTGGAAAATGCTCTCCTTAGGAAGTTGAGACTTACATGAAGCAGACCATCCTTCCAAGGACTGGGATTAGCTTGCTTCAGAGGGAACAGTCAACAACTACTTGCATTTTTACTGTGATTTAAGCTATTTCAAAGGACTATTATCAAGCAAAATTGTTTTCCATATAAGCAGAAATCAGAGAAAATGATCCAAGTCTGGTCAAAGAAGAAAGCTTTAGAGAACTTGTGAATGGAGGAAATAGAGCTAGGCAGTAGGGAGAGGTTTAGGAATGGAATTCCAGAACTTAGAACTGTAAGACAACAGAAATACCAAATAACAGCCACAGAATTCATGGGCTCAAATTCATTGAAAGCAGAAAATGGGATGTCAGGCAGCAGCACATTGGATGAGTCAAGTCAAGAGGTAGCAAAGGCACAGATGAGGGTTTCAGCAACAGATCAGGGCGAGGTCAAGCAACCTCATCTCAGCTTTAAATGGAATGCACTGAGGTTCCAAACAGTCTGACTGAGTACCAGACCATAGCCTAAGGGAAGGAAGAAGTTGCTGACTTGGGGACAGAGTTTACTGTATGAGTGGAAGGAAATTACTTTGGTCTTCCCTATATTCAGTTAAAAATAACCAATAAATTGGCCATGCTTAAACAATAGTTTAAAAGACTTATATGAGTACCATAACAGCATAAAATATAGGAACAGAATTAGGCCATTCAGTTCATCGAGTCGACTCTGTTATTCACTCATGGCTGATATATTTCTCAATCCATTCTCTTGCCTTCTTCCCATAATCTTTGATTCCCCTTTACTAGTCAATAATCTTTGTCTGAAATAGACTCAATGGCTTGGCTTCCATGGCCCACTGCAACAAGGAGTACCACAGACTCACTCGCGTCTGACTGGAGAAATTCCTCCTCATCTCAGCTCTAAAGGGTTGTCACTCTGAAGCAATACCCTTCAGTCCTTGTCTCTCTGACTAGTGGAGACAAGCTGTGCACATCCACTCCACTCCACCCAGGCCTTTCAATATTCTGAAAATTTCAATGAGATCTCCTCTTCATCCTTCAAAACTCCAATTAGTCATCAACCGTTCCTCAAACGATAGCCCTTAATCCCCAGGGTGATTCTTGTGAACCTCCTCTGGACTCCATCCAAGGCCAGTACATCCATCCTTAGATATGGAGCCCAAAACTGCCCACAATTTTCCAAATGCAATCCGACCAGAGCCTTATACAGATATATTCCTGCTCTTATGTTCTAGCCCGCTCAAAATGAATGCTAACATTGCTTTTGCCTTCCTGACTGCCAACTGAATATGTATGCTAACCTTAAGGAAGTCCTAAACTAGGACTCTTCCCTTTGTGTTTCAGATTTCTAAAGTCTTTCTCCATTTAGAAAATTGTTTATGCTTCTCTTCTCCCTACGAAAGTGCATAACCTCACACTTTCCCACATTGTATTTCTTCTGCCACTGCTTTGCTCACTTTTCTAGCCAGACTAAGTCCTTCTGCAGCCTCACCACTTCCTCAAAACTACCTGTCCTTCCACTCCCTTTGTGTCATCAGCAAACCTGGCAACAATGTCCTTAGTTACTTCATCCAGATCGTTAGTGTATTACATGATCGTTGTGGTCCCAACACTGACCCCTATGGAACCTGATTACTCAATGGTCTTATCCCCACTCTCTGACTTCTGCCAATCAGCCAATCCTCTATCCATGCCAGAAAGTTGCCCATAACACCACATGCTCTTATCTTATTTAGCACTCAAAGGAATAACTGCTGGATAAATTGGTCAATTTTCCTTTGCTTCATTGATCACCAGCACAAAGTGCAAAAGTTCAGTTCGATTAGCAGGTTCCTTGTAAACATGCTGGGACAAGTGTCGCACTGAAATGAACAAACTGAACAGCAAACAGGGCTTTAAACTAATAAAGGAGCGATTGGGAGCATTCCGGAGAGGATAAATTTAGCAACAGCAAGTCAAGGCTCCAAAGCAGACGATCACTCTGGGTAAAAATAAACAAACTGGGTCAGGAAGGAAATGTGAGAGTAAGGGGCACGGGTTCAAATCTCGCCATGACAGCTGGTGGAATTAAAACTTAATCAATCAACCAATCAATCTGAAAAATGAAAGCTAGTCTCAGTAACAATGACCAGTAATCATTGATTGTTGGGATAACACATCAGGTTCACTAACGCCCTTTGGGGAAAGAAATCTGCTGTCCTTACCTGATCTGGTTTACCTGCAACTCCAGGCTCTTAGCAGTGTGGTTGACTTTTAACTGCCTCTGATGTGGCTTGACAGACATTTCTTGGGCAATTAGGGATAGCAAACAAATTCCATGAAATTTATTCCTCCATTGAGATCATTTCACTATCCCTGCTTGGTGCCAATGGCAAAAGATTAGATTTCAGAAACAGGAATTATGGCTGATTTATTCCATTCCCGAGCCTAGGAGTGTTCAGATTAAGTGAAATCCACCGATCATCAACTATCAGCCAACACTGTCCAAGAATTGAATTTGGCACCTGCTGGGCAGTCTTTTTCCCCCAGACCATCATGGGAGTAATTTGGCTTATTTTTAAATAACTGGTGTTAACAAGGACCCTCAAGAAGAGGAGAAGGAGAAAATAATGGGAAACTAGGAGACAGAGGGGAAACAAACTGAGCCAAAATAATTTGCTCTCCCAGTGCTTGCGCCAATGCCAGCAAGTCCAACATTCACACTGTGGCTGAAAATGAAAAAAAGACCAATATTTTCCACATGGGCTTAGCATAATGTTCGATTATATTACAATCCAAATGACAGAGGTGTGCCCCACCCTCTTGGGCTTGACAGATGGGTTATTCAGGGAGCTGTGTTCTTTCAACAAAGTAAGGACATCCACTGCACCCTTGAAAAGGCAGGCTGTCAATCAACCTTAATGCAATTTTTATTTTACAAATATATTTATTAGCAAAACAAAAATGTAAAGTTATTGAAAATATAACAAATACCAGTGAAATTTAAAAAACGCAAATTACAATACAACACTGCCTACTAACTACTAACCTACCCTATAATACAAAACCAAACCAAACACTGTGCAAAGCAACACCAATAAGTAAGTAAGTGACTAATAAATCAAAAAAAAACAACGGAAGAACACACAAGAACACAAAATAACAATGCTCAGCACAAAGCTCCCAGACAAAAACGGGAGGGTTGTATATATACCCATATTAACTCAGGAGTCTCCCCCGCCCCAGGCCCAGGGCTTAGCAAACCTAACCATCCTGGTTAAGATAGCAGGCAGATCTATGTCCAAATAACTCAACAAGGGCTGCCATGGAATTTAAAAAAGATGTGTTGTGTGATGCACCATATTTGTGAAGTAATGTAATGCTTTTAAACAACACTGGCTCACACTTTCCCAGTAGGTAGCAGGCTTCAGAGTACCAGGACCTGCTTGTTCTTGGTGTGGAGCTGGCTGAACTCAGCATGGGCTGTAGTGCAGATCTCAGCATTTAAATTAACAAAGGGGAATGCTAATCAGGATTCATCAGGACCAGAGTATCTCTGTGTGCATGTCGATACATATACATGTGCACAAAGACCCAAAAACAGCCTATCGATACTCACTGGCCTCACACTCAATAGCATTCATTTAAAATTGGAAACTTGTCTTTGGAACTGTAGCAGTCAGCACCTTCATGAGAGATGAGGAAGAAATAAATCTGTGCTGAGGGATGAAGAGCAAAGAGTGAAACTGCCTTGGGATACAACCAAGCTGAGCTCCTCATTCTGTGTTTAGCATGCTCATTCATCAGTGACAGATATAGTAATCAGACAGCTCGATTACGTAAAACACTGGGAACCATCAAGTAAAGGAAGGTTTATACATTCATGGTTGAGTCACACAATCTACAGAAAGATGAGCTCAGTCTGGTCAACTATCACCCTGACCTCTATCCTCCATTTACTTTAACAAGTTACTGTTTAGACATGGTACTCAGCCACAAGTCTTCTCTATTCTTGTCCAAAGAGTATCATCGTCTTAAGAGTGAAATTAATAAATTATCTGAAACCTGGATTTGTCTGCTTCAGTGAAGATAAAAGGTCTACGAGACAAGGAATCAAAAAAAGACCTTGCATTTATAAAGTCATAGAGTGCAGAAAAGGCCCTTCGGCCCATCAAATCTGCTTCAACACAACTACTGCTAAAAGTGCGCTGATCCCAATTTCCTGCACTTGTTCCATATTCTTGAATGTTATGATATTTTAAGAGCTCATCCAAACATTTTTTTTAAAGATTGTAAGGTTTCCAGCCTCCACTACCTTCCCACGCAATGCATTCCAGATTCCCATCTCCCTCTGAGTGCAAAATGTTTTTCTCAAATCCCCTCCGAATCTCCTGCCCCTTAGCACAAAACTACGCCCCCTTGTGATTGACCTCTCAACTCAGGAAACAGCTGCGCCCTACACACTCCTGACTTACTTATCACCACTAAATCTTCACAGCATCTCAAAGTGTTTTCCTCTTGTGTGATGAGTGAACAAAGATGGAATTCATCATCAGGATGAAGAAGGACATAGTTGATTCTGGAACTAGAGTCCTGAACCGAAAGTAAGGATACTATGATGGTATGAGGCACAGGTTGGCTGTGACTGATTGGGGAAGGTTACTTAAAAGGGTGACAGTGGAAATTCAATGGTAAACATTCAAACAGCATATTGGCAAAATACAATGGTTCATTCCTGACTGGTGCAAAAGTAAAATGGGAAAGATAGCCAAACCATGACTTACAAGGGAAATTAGAGACAAAAAAGAAGCATACAAATTGGCCAGAAAATAAATCAGACCTGACGAGTGGGAGTAGTTTAAGATTCAGCCAAGGAGGACAAAGGGATTGAATAAGAAAAGGAAAATAGAATACAAGCGTAAGCTTGTAGGGAACATAAAAACTGAATAAAAGTTTCTATAGATGTGTGAAGAGAACAAAAATCAGTGAAGAAACCAGTGGGATTCTTAAAGGAAGAAACAAGGGAAGTTATAATGGGATACAAAGAAATGGCTGACTAACTAAATACATACTTTAGTTCTGCATATACAAATAACATACCAGAAATGTTGGGGAACACAGGTTTAGTGAGAGGGTGGAACTGAAGGAAATCAGCATGGTGGAGAAATTGTGCTGGGGAAACTAAAGGCCAATAAATTCCCAGGGCTTGATAATCAACATCCCAAAGTACTTAGGGAAGTGGCCTTAGAAATTGTGGATATATTGGCGGTCATTTTCCAAGATTCTTTAGATTGTGGAACAGTTCCTACAGATTAGAGAGTAGCTCATGTAACCCCTCTAGTTAAGGAGGGAGATAGAGAGAATACAAAACTATAGAGCAGTCTGCCTAAAAATTGTGGTGAAAATTCTCGAGTTGATTGGAAAAGATTTAATGGCAAAGGACTTTAAAACAATGGCAAGTCCAGACAGAGTCAGCATGGATTTACTGAAGGGAGGTCATGCTGACAAATCTACTGCAATTCTTCAAGGATGCAACTCCTAGAGTTAGTGAGATGGAGCCAGTGGATGTACTTTATTTGGGCTTCAAAAAGGCTTTTGTCAAAGTCCGACACAAGAAAGTATTGTGTATAATTAAAGTGCATGGGAATGGAGAGTAGCGTATTGAAATGGATAAAAAATAATGGTTGGCAGACAGGAAACAGAGTAGGAATGATTATTTTCCAAATGGCAAACAGTGACTAGTGGTGTGCAGGGATCTGTGCTAAGACCCCAGCTTTTATCACATGTCTTACTGATTTAGATGTGGAAACTAAAGGTAATATCTCCAAACTTGCGGATAGCTCAAAGCTGGTGGGAAGGTAAACTGTAAGGAGGATACAGAGATGCTTCAGTGTGATTTGGACAAGTCGAATGAGTGGGCAGATGTCTGGCAGATGCAGTAAAATTGGATAAATATGAGGTTACCATTTTGGTAGCAAAAACAGGGAGGCAGATTATGATCTTAACAGCTACAAATTGAGGGGAAAACGTGCAAGGAGTCCTGGGTGCTCTCATACATACATACACGCAAGTGGAGCAGACAGTAAAGAAGACAAATGGCAATGTTGGCATATGCTTATAAATACCATAAATAGTATGCTCATAGTGAGAGGATTTGAGTACAGGAGCAGAGATGACTTACTGCGATTATAAAGAGCCTTGGTGAGACCACATCTGAAATATTGTGGGCAGGTTTGGTCTCCCTATCAGAGGAAGGTCATTTTTGCCACAGAGGGAGTGCAGTGAAAGTTTACCAGTCTAATTCCTGGGATGGCAGGATTTATGTATGAGGAGAGGGTGAATTAGTTAGGATTATATTCGTTGGGAGATCATATCCCACTGGGTGGGATATTAAAGGGTGCAGGGAGCGAGAGGGAAAGAGAGGTTAGACTGGGTAGGATATTAAAGGGTGCAGGGAGTGAGGCAGAAATTAGACTAGACTGGCAATCTAATTTGAAGATTTCTGGATTAATCATCAAACACTGTGGAGGTGAGGATAATTCCTGCTTGAAGAAGCTTGTGGAGAGGTAAAGAGTAAGATGCCAGAGAGTACCTTGCTACTGGAAGTCCTGGATGTAAGTTTGCTCACTGAGCTGGAAGGTTTGTTTTCAGACGTTTCATCACCATCCTGGCTAACATCATCAATGAGCCTCCAGTGACCCACTTTCTATTTAATGTGTTTAGGTTTTGTTGGGTCAGTGATGTCATTTCCTGTGGTGGTGTAATTTCCCGTTCTTTTTCTCAGAGGGTGGTTAATGGGGTCTAACTCGACGTGTTTGTTGACAAGAGTTCCGACTGGAATGCCATGCTTCTAGGAATTCTCGTGCATATCTCTGCTTGACTTGTCTTAGGATGGATGTGTTGTCCCAATCAAAGTGGTGTCCTTCCTTGTCTGCATGTGAGGATACTAGTGAGACTGGGTCATGTCTTTTTATGGCTAGTTGATTCATGTATCCTGGTGGCTAGTTTTCTGCCTGTTTGTCCAGTGTAGTGTTTGTTACAGTTCTTGCAAGGTATTTTGTAAATAACATTAGTTTTGCTTGTTGTCTGTGTGGCCTCTTTCAAGTTCCTTCGCTGCTGTTTTAGTGTGTTGGTGGGTTTGTGGGCTACCATGATGCCAAGAGGTCTGAGTATTCTGACAGTCATTTCCGACAAACAGGCAGAAAACTAGCCACCAGGATACATGAACATCAACTAGCCACAAAAAGACATGACCCACTCTCACTAGTATCCTTACATACAGATGAGGAAGGACACCACTTTGACTGGGACAACACATACATCCTAAGACAAGCCAAACAGAGACATGCACAAGAACTCCTAGAAGCACTGCATTCCAACTGGAACTCTATCAACAAGCACGTCGACTTGGACCCCATTGACTACCTTCTGAGAAAATGAACAGGAAATGACATCACCACAGGAAATGACATCACCAGCCCAAGGAAACCTAAGTTCATAAATAGAAAGCGGATCACTAACACCAGTGCTTCACTGGAGCCCCTTGATGACATTAGCTAGTATGCTGATGAAACGTCTGAAAACAAACCTTCCAGCTCAGCGAGCAAACTTACATCCAGGACCTCAACCTGAGCTACAAACCTTCTCAAAGCTCACTGGAAGTCCATTTGTTTGCACTCAGAAGATTGAGTAAAGCAACATAATTTAATAAAACACAAAATGATTCACCCTCATTGGGCAGGGAAAGGAAGCACTGTCAAAGTCAGGATATACCTAGAACTTTATACACCAGACTCTATTTCTACTAAGAGCGTTGTATAGTATATAAACATAGTGTGGAGTTTTAAATCGTGTTAAGAAGTTAATGGCGAATATCTTTTCTATAATTTAGTGTATTAGTTGCTTACATAGTAATGCTTATTCAATGTTGATTTTATTTTGTAGTATAAGTCTTAAAACATGATATATTGTTTCAAAATGGGAAATGCAATTTTGTTTGAAGTTATCGGTTTCTTCGGGGGATTGGAGTAAATCTTTGTATTTTAAGAGACGTTGGTTGAGGAAGGGCACTGACAAATTCTTCTAATTTCTCACGAAAATCTACGCTCAAGGGACTATCTTCTCCTCATGCTCAGGATTCTACTTTGATAAGTGTTGTAGTTATTCAAAACGCTCTAACTGCTCCTTTAGTCTCTCCATGTAATTCCATTGAATTCCATCAATCTGGTACCAATCTGGTAAATCTCTTCCGCACTCTTTCCAAGGCTTTGACACCAATTCAACACTAGCAATGCTACACATTGAAGTAAATGGACTCTTTATTTATGAAAGGATCTAGGCTCATTGATTCATTGCCCAGATAAACAGCATTAATAATGCCATCCAGATCATAGCAGCTAATAGGTCAGAAACAAAAAAAGCTGCCTGTACTGTAGAGAACATTTGCTCATTAAATCCATGAAGATGACTCATAAAAAGGAGGAATTTTATTAAAAAGTAATAGGCACAATATGTGAAGTTAAGCCACAAAGTCGGTATTTAAAAATAAAAATACTACAATATTAGCTTCCCACACAACCACCTTCAATCAGTTTTGCTAAGGGGCTTTAAGCCAAGTCCCTCCCCCTTACCTACTTGAGTCAATGAAAAACTATTTCAAAAGTAAAAAAAAAATCAGTATCCAAACTCTTTTTGTTAAGTTCAATCTATTTAAGGTCTCCCAAAACTACCAGTAACTAAAAATAATGAAACGCTTGGCAAGTATCTCTTTTCACTCGGGTGGTCAAAAATAAAAGAGGATTCAGGACAATCAAAAAACAAGGCATGGAAGGTTCTGGAACATTAAAAGGAACATATTTTCACAAAGAAACAGAATGCATCCTCAAGTTACCAAGTGGAAAATGTACCATCCACTGAGCTGCTGAGTAGAGTCCGTGCATGAGTTAGTTGCTCTCAGTTAGATTTATAATCAGGGCACTTACTCCAGACTCTGGCTGTAGGACTAGAAATATGAGCCAGGGTTCCCACATACTGTCCAGCCATCAAATCTACTGAAAATGGTGAGTATACTGCTTTTCATGGGTCAATAGTCTGTCAACACTATCTCGGATCACCATTAGAAATGGGTACTTGGGTGAGGTTCCGCACACCAGCATAAGTTCTCCATTTGATTACATCAATCATTCGCCACCTCACAAGAGTGCCATACATCTTGCCACAAACAAGCAGGTCTGTCAGTAACTCTAAATCGCCCAAGCCCTTTCTTGACAAACGGTACCCCGGTTATTATTTTATTAACTGGCTTGAAATGGAGTAGCTTTTCTGACAAATCTCAGATTTATGGGGGGAAATTCTCAGGATTAAATAAGAGTAAACCTTTTCCATCGGCAAAGGTTGGTAACTAGGTGACACCGATTTAAGATAACTGATGAAAACAAATGCCAGAGGAGAATTAGGACCGTTATTTTACACTGCAGAGTTGTTGTGGTCGGGAATGTGCGGCAAGAGGGCACTAGTTGCAGATTCAAACATAACTTTGAAAAGGGAGTCATGTAGGTGAGATGAGGACTCGGGGGGGCATGGTCTCAAGATTAGGGGGAGTAGACTTAGGAGAGAGATGAGGAGGAACTGCTTTTCCCAGACAGTAGTGAATCTATGGAACTCTCTGCCCAAGGAAGCAGTAGAGGCAGCTTCATTAGATATATTCAATACAAAGTTGGATGGGTTTTGCATGGTTGGAGAGTTAAGGGTTATGGGGATAATGCAGATAGGAGGCGCTGAGACCTGATCTTAATGAATGGAGGGGCAGGCTCGACAGGCCAAATGGCCGACTCCTGCTTCCATTGCTATGAAGCTATGAAATACCTGAATATGATTAATTTATAACATTAGGGTGAAACAGGAAGTGTAAAGACAATTGGGATAGCTCTTTTGAAGAGCCAGTGCAGGAATATGGGCCAAGTGGTCTCCTACTACATTGTATGATTCTATTACCTTCAATGTACAACCTCAGTTGGCGAATAAAATTTGGAATTCTGTCCGAGGCTGGTGAAACAGGTCATCAGATTCTGTTCCTCGTTGGCCAGATTTATAGCCAGTAAGTGGAGATCAGAGTTGAGAGTGTGGTGCTGGAAAAGCACAGCAAGTCAGGCAGCATCTGAGGAGCAGGAAAATCGACATAACTGCCCAAACTGTAGCCTGAAGACCACACTCAGCCTTGGGGGGCTCCAGCAAACAATGTCACAAAGCACCCCCGTATCCAGTCCTGTAATGCATTCAAAGAGCAATGTTGAGCATCAAAGTAGATTTGTGCTTTTTCATTATAAAATTAAATTTTAAGTTAAAGCTATTAATTAGCTTACAGGAGTCAGGGGTATTTTAAGTCAGAGAGTCATACAAGCATAGAAACAGACCTTTGGTCTAATCAGTTCATGCTGACCATAATCTCAGACTATACCAGCCTCACTTGCCTGTGCTTGTCCCATATCTCTCCAAACATTTCTTATTCATGTAGTTACCTAAGCATCTTTTAAACACTGTAACTGTATCTGCATCCACTACTTCCTCTGGAAGTACACTCCACCACACATGAACTCTCTGTGTAGAAAATGTTGCCTCTCATGTCTTTTTAAAAAATCTTTCTCCTCTCACCTTAAAAATATGCCCCCAGTCTGGAAATTCCCCACCCTTGGGAAAAGACACCTCCTATTCACCTTATCTATGCCCCTCATGATTTTATAAACCTGAATAACATCATCCCTTAGTCTCCTAAGCTCCCAAGAAAAAAGTCCCAGCCTATCCAGCCTCTCCCCATAACTCAATCTTACTAAATTTGTTAGTGTGTACAAGCAGCTGAAAATGTGTTGCTGGAAAAGCGCAGCAGGTCAGGCAGCATCCAAGGAACAGGAGAATCGACGTTTCGGGCATAAGCCCTTCTTCAGGAATGCTTATGCCCGAAACGTCCAATCTCCTGTTCCTTGGATGCTGCCTGACCTGCTGCGCTTTTCCAGCAACACATTTTCAGCTCTGATCTCCAGCATCTGCAGTCCTCACTTTCTTCTCGAAGTGTGTACAAGCACTTAGATACTGTTAATTAATCCCTATGGTATGTAATTAAAGGCAGAAATATGATATACTTTTGCCCTCTTGTGCACAGCTATTATTATTGAAAAAATGTCTCAACTGCGTTTTTCTTTCACAACAATTGTAATCCCCTCCCAACCCTTTTCAGAAGTGATGATATTGAACTGAGATTTACGTCAATGGCATAAATCTCCAGCTGCAACCAAATATTAAACTTAGATAGATTCACCGTGGACAACCTTGAGAAAAACCCCATCATGTTAGGTTTTGGAATGCTGCCAGCTAGGTGAGACCAATGTCTGTGGCAATGCTATTGTCTGTGGCACCACTAATAGCACTAAGCTCATACAATGTTAAAAGTTGCAATGCTTTTTTATTTAGTTCACTCATAAGATGTTCACACCAATACCTGGTCCAACATTTATTGCCTGCCGCTTCTTACCCTTGAGAAAGTGGCAGTGAACTGCCGTGTTGAACCGCTGCAGCCCATGAATTGTATATTGACCCACAATGCATTTGGGAAGGAATTCCAAGATTATGATCCAATGACCGTCGAGATGTATCATCATTCCTTCACTGTAATGGGGTCAAAGTCCGGGAGTTGCCTCTCTGATGGCATTGTGAACTTACCTTCAACACATGGACTGCAACATTTCAAGAAGGCAGGTCACCGCTACCTTCTGCCGCATAGAACCAGGGTCCCGGGTTCGGTTCCATCCTAGGGAGGTGTATGCGTGTGTGTGTGCGGTCTCCCAGTATCTACGTGGAATTCCTTCAGGGGCTCCAGTTTTCTCCCACAATCCAAAGATGCGCAGGTTAGATGAATTAGCCATGCTAAATTGCCCATAGTGTTCAGGGATGTGTAGGTTAGGGTGCATCAGTCAGGAATAAGTATAGGGTAGGAGAATGAGTCTGGATGGGTTACTCTTCAGAGGGTCGGTGTGAACTTGTTAGGTCGAAGGGCCTATTCCCACACTGTAGGGATTCTAAATCTAAAAGTGTATTGTGGCACACCGTCATTGTTACCTTGCCCAGTAAAGTCAGGTTTTGATTCACATAGAATCTCAGAGTCATATAGCACGAAAACAGACCTTTCGGTCCATCCAGTCCATGCTGAACATAATCCCAAACTAGACTAGACTCACCCGCCTGCTCCTGGCCCATATCCCTCCAAACCTTCCTAGACATGTAGTTATCCAAATATCTTTTAAAAGTTGTAATTGTACCCGCATCCATCACTTTATCAGAAAATTCATTCCACATGCGAATCACCCGATGTGTAAAGAATTTGCCCCATGTCTTTTTTTAGATCTCTCTCCTCTCACCTTAAAAATGTACCTAGTCTTGAAAGCCTCCATCCTAGGGAAAAGACAACTATCATTAACTCTGTCAAACCTCTCATTATTTTATAAACTTCTATCAGATTGCATCTCAACCATCAACATTGCAGCCTATCCAACCTTTCTTTATAATTCAAACCTTTCATACCTGGCTACATCCTGGTAAATCTCTTCTCCAGCTTGATAATATCTTTTGTAAAGTTGGGCGACTAGAACTGGACACAGGACGCCAGAAGAGGCTTCACCAATGTCTTATACAACTTCAACGTGACTTCCCAAATCCTATACTCAAAGGACAGAGCAACGAAGGAAAACATGCCAAATATCTTTTTAACTACCCTGTCAAGTGAGACACAAACTTCAGAGAATTATGTAACTGCACCCCCTAGGTCCCTCCATTTTATAACATTACCAAGGTCCGACCATTAATTGTATAAGCCCTACCCAAGGTTTTTGTATCAAAATGCTAAACCTCGCATTTATCCAGATTGAACTCCATCTGCCATTTTTCAGCCAATTGACCCATTTAGATCATAAGACATAAGCGTGCAAGCAAGGCCATTCGGCCCAACGAGGTAACTCCACCATTTAATCATGGCTGATAGGTATTTCAATTCCACTTGCCCGCACTGTCCCCGTAGCCCTTAATTCCTTGCAAGATCAAGAATTTATCGATCACTGCCTTGAAGACATCCAGAATCCCAGCTTCCACTGCACTCTGTGGCAACGAATTCCACAGGTCCACCACTCTCTGGCTGAAGAAATGTCTCCTCATTTCCATTCTAAGTTGACCCCCTCTAATTTTAAGGCTATCCCCACGGGTCTTAGCCTCCCCACCTAATGGAAACAATTTCCCAGCATCTACCCTTTCTAAACCTTGTATTATAGAGTCATAGAGATGTAAAGCGCGGAAACAGACCCTTCGGTCCAACTCGTCCATGCTGACCAGATATTCCAATCGAATCTCGTCCCACCTGCGAGCATCCGGCCCATATCCCTCCAAACGCTTCCTATTCATATAGGCATCCAGATACCTTTTAAATGTTGCAATTGTACCAGCCTCCACCACTTCCTCTCGCCGCTCATTCCATACACGTACCACCGTCTGCCCCTTAGGTCTCTCTCTTATCTTTTCCCTATCACCCTAAACCTATGCCCTTTAATTCTGGACTCACCAACCCCAGGGAAAAGACTTTGAGTATTTATCCTGTCCATGCCCCTCATGATTTTATAAATCTCTACAAGGTCACCTCTCAGCCTCCAACACTCCAGAGAAAACAGCCCTAACCTATTCAACCTCTCCCAAAGCTCAAATCCTCCAACCCTGGTAACATTCCTGTAAATCTTTTCTGAACCCTTTCAAGTTTCATAACATCTTTCCGATAGGAAGGAGACCATAATTGCAAGCAATATTCCAACAGTGGCCTAACTAATGTCCTGTACAGGTGCAACATGACTTCCCCACTCCTGTACTTAATATTCTGTCCAATAAAGGAACGTATACCAAACACCTTCTTCACTATCCTATCCGCCTGAGACTCCACTTTCTTATGAGTTTAAAACATGCTGGAAATGAATGAAAATGATATTGAATAACCTGAAATTTAGTTTCCATTTCAGATAATTGGCTTACTTCCAAAAATATTATTTAAGTATAGAGAAGGAATTTAGTGCTTCACCAGTACTAAAGCATTATGTCTTCTCAAAGGCATTGATGCCTCTCCACAGTGCCAATGGAAACATTTAATGTTGAGGTAAATTGGCAAGAACATGAGTAGTGTACACAGTACCTTACCAAAACAAAGCTTGATGTACAAGTTTGGAAGTGTTTATCTGTGCCTCACTGAGACCAAATTCTAACATTTCCAGAGACTTGCGGATCATGTTGGATTTCTCTTCAACCAAGTTCACCTCATCATCTTTCTTCAGACATTTCAGGGTTGTGCTCATTTTTTAAGGCTTTCAAGTCCTTGGATCACTTGCTTTGTCTTGCCAATAATCTCTTCTTGTGACAGCTTTTCCAGTTTATCTTCCTTTAAATACATCACTGTGGACATGGTACCATACATCCGTTTGCTTCAAATTTTTCTTGTAAGTTTCTGTTAGATCTCCCCATAACCTTCTAACCTCGATTGAATACAATCTCAGGATCCTCAGCCGATCATCATATGTTAGGCCTACGATCCCAGGGATCATCCATGTGAATCTCTGCTGGACATGCTCCAGTGCCAGTATGTCCTTCCTGAGGTGTGGGGCCCAAAATTGGACACAGTATTCTAAATGGAGCCTAACTAGAGCTTTACAAAGTCTCATTTTGATCAAGAACCCTTTGTAATCTTACAAAACCTTCTTCACTGTCACCTACAAATGTACTAGTCATGCCTCTGTATTCTCATCCACATCATATATATAAATGAAATAATTTGTTATAGAAGTTGACTTTTACAGAGATCTCAGTAAAGGGCATGGGAAGTAGCTTGAATTAAGAAATGTTCATAGAGTCCCTCCACAGTGGAAGCAGGCCATTTGAACCATCAAGTCTACACTAGCCCTCCAGACAGCATCCCACCCAGACCCAACCCCTACCCTGTTCCTGTAACCCTGCATTTCCCATGGCTATTGCATCTAGCTGGCACATCCCTGGATACTACAGGGCAATTTCCCACGGCCAATCAACCTAAACTGCACAAAGAGTCATAGAGATGTACGGCATGGAAACAGACCATTTGGTCCAACTCGTCCATTCTAACCAGATATCCTAAATTAATCTAGTCACATTTGCCAACACTGCTCTAAACCCTACCTATTCATATGCCCATCCAGATGCCTTTTAAATGCTGCAATTGTACCAGCCTCCACCACTTCCACTGGTAGCTCATTCCAAACATGTGCCACCCTCTGTGTGAAAAAGTTGTTCCTTCGGTCCCTTTTAAATCGTTACTCTCTCACCCTAACTCTGGCTCTGGACTCCCCCACGCCAGGGAAAAGGCTTTGTCTATTGACCCTATCCATGCCTTTTCTAAGGTCACCCCTCAGATTCTGATGCTCCGGGGAAATAGGGCCAGTCTATTCAGCCTCTCCCTATAGCTTAAATCCTCCAACCCTGGCAACATTCTTGTAATTCTTTTCTGAATCCTTTCAAGTTTCACAACATCTTTCCGATAGGAAGGAGACCAGAATTGCAAGCAATATTCCAACAGTGGCCTAACCAATGTCCTGTACAGCTGCAACATGACCTCCCAACTCCTGTACTCAATACTTTGACCAATAAAGGACAGCAAACAAATTCTTCATTGCCCTATCTATCTGTGACTCCATTTTCACGGAACTATAAACCTGCACTCCAAGGTCTCTTTGTTCAGCAACACTCCCTAGGGCCTTACCATTAACTGTATAATTCCTGCTCTGATCTGCCTTTCCAAAATGCAGCACCTCATATTTATCTAAATGAAACACCATCTACCACTCCTTAGCCCATTGGCCCAACTGATCAAGATCCTGTTGTACTCTGAGGTAACCTTCTTCACTGTCTGCTACACCTCCAAGTTTGGCGTCATCTGCAAACTTACTAAACATTCCTCCTATGCTGACATCCAAATCATTTACATAAATGACGAAAAGCAGTGGACCCAGTGCTGATCCTTGTGGAACATTGCAGGTCACAGGCCTCCAGTCTGAAAAACAACCCTCCACCACCACCCTCTGTCTTCTACCTTCAAGTCAGTTCTGTATTGAAATGGCTAGTTCTCTCTGGACTCCTGTGATCTAACCTTGCCAACCAGTCTACCATGAGGAACCTTGTGAACGCTTTACTGAAAGTCCATATCGATCACGTCCACCGCTCTGCCCTCATCAATCCTCTTCGTTACTTCCTCAAAAAACTCAATCAAGTTGGTGAGACATGATTTCCCACACACAAAACCATGTTGACTATTTCTAATCAATCCTTGCCTTTCCAAATACATATAAATCTTGTCCCTCAGGATTCCTTCTAACAACTTGCCCACCACAGATGTCACGCTCACCAGTCTACAGATTCCTGACTTTTCCTTATCATCTTTCTTAAATAATTCTTTGGACTATGGGAGTTTTTGAGGGACATTGTAAAATATTGCACAGAAAAATCAATAATTGACCTTACCAACAACAGTCTCTCTTGTTTGTGTCCCTTTTAAATGTTTTGTGTGGCTACACAGAGGTAACATAGAGGCAAATGTACACATAGCTCATGAGACGGCCTTTGGGTAGCTGCATGGCCTTTTATAGGGAACACTGCTCACAAGGGATCAGTAGACCCATAGTAAATAAAGAACCCGCATGTGTTTCATATCTTATATGATCGCTGAAGAAAGTTTTAAAAGTAGAGACTGTTGTAATGTAGGCAAGTCTGGCAGGCAATACGTGCAGAGCAAGCTCCCACAAACAACAACTAATGATGAGCAGATAATCTGTTTTAGTGATGCTGCTTGAAGGATTAGCCAGAGCACCCAAGTTGAAACTTGCATAAGTATAACTTGTTTCCTTCCAAATGCATGCCAATACCCGACCGACCTTGTTGTCAACAGATTCACAGTGACAGATTCTTCATAAGTATGCTCTATAATTATCCTATAATCTTTTCCCTTGCTAATCGACACCATTTTACATAACACACAGCAGCCTGACATTTATATCCATGTTAAAATCCATTTGCTATTTCTCAGCCCATCTGCTTGATTCCTCTAAATCCCAGAGGATTACTGTGAATCCTCTCACTACTTACTAACCCTATACAATGTTGTGTTCATCACTAAATACTGCAGTAACCTGCTTCACATCAATCACAAACAGTGTGAGCAGCAGGGGCCCAGAGCTAATCCCTGCAGACCTCCTGTGGTCACTACAGAATCTTCCTTGTTTATATCCACACTCGGCCAATTTTTAATGCAGTTAAATAAAATATATTCCATTCCATGATTCAATGAGGATAATGGGTCAGGTATAGTAGACTGAATGCACATGTAAAATTCAACTGCATCCCATCATTACAGATCAAATTACATAACTATACACATACATATTAACCCTTAAATGCAACAAAAGTGACACAAGATTGATAACAATGTGCTGTCACCATTACTGGGCATCACAGAAAATCCCTATTAAATTTCAAGGAAAATGTTTTAAAAAATTATCTATGCGAAGGAAGATGAAGAAAATTAACCAATGTTTTCCATCCCTCACTTTCGAAAAAGCAGACTGAAACCCCACAGCCTATCTGCCTCAATGAATTTGGCCAGTAAAATAATTCAGTATTCAATATCATCTATTTTTGAGAGCTAGATCTGCATCTGCCTTAACGCCCAACCAGTGGTAGGAATGAAACATTTTCCCAATGCCAACATTCGGTGCCAGCATTAAACATTCCCAGGATAGGAACAGCACACAATGGATACAGAGTCACTTTCCCGAACAATGTGGCTCAGCTTCAACCTCAAAACAGCATCTTCCCCCTACGTGGACTTTCTTCCATTCAGATCTGTCATAACTCTCTTACGTTTGTTAAAAAGTGAGAAAACGATGTTTTTAATTGCCGCATACCTATTGGAACAGCTTGAACTTGTTTCAACTTTGAGCCAGCAATGAGAAGAAGCTTTAAAATGTCAGTCTGGCCTAGATTTTGCTCCAGCCAGTTCAAATCTGTTACCTCATACCAAGGGGACAGAACAAAAAGAATTAGAGAAAGATAGAAGATATGAAGGTGGAGGGACAAGGAGATGGATAAAAAGAGGTAGAAATGGTTTTGATGCCAAATTTAACAACCCACCAGTTATCAAGAGGAATCAACAGTCTCCCCAAGAAAACAGTGTAGAAATATCCCTTTGATGATTTATTTGGTTATATAAATGGACAAACAAACAACCGCAATGATTATGAGAGGGATCAGGCCTGTTAGTATGTGCTAGAAGACACTGGACAAATGTTTAGCTCAGTAAAAAACAAACGTACCAAACTAAGAAATATAATCTGCAAACAGCAAACATACAGGCCCGGATCTCCTATTTAATCCAATAAACAGAATTCTGCACCAGGATCAAAGGGTGGAAATTGGCTGTGTTCTTTCAGTTACATTGTAATTGAAGCCAACCAACACTTAATGCTTCATGCAACTAACAGCAACACAAACACAATATCAAACTGTCCATACAGATGAGATTGAGTTTTGACCCAAACTTGTGTGGAACGGAGGTGTTAATGACATACAACCACATTCCAAGTGAGCAAAGGAACATGGTACTTATGAAAGCAGCAGAGAATAATGAAACAGAAGTTATCACTTTAGATTTTACAGTCGACAAGTGAACGCTGACAATTCTCAGAATTTTCCCTGGAGTATCTATATCATTCCTTCAGTATCCACTTAATCCCTGGAATGTTGTTGCTTGATTAATGTTCTTCAGTGCTGGGCATCTAACTCCACTTCAAAGAGATGTAATCAATCCTGTGGATACTATGTGAGCCGGATAATCTTCAGTCATCTGGCAATCAAGGAGTTAACGCCATTGCTATCTGCTTTCCTCTCCACCCATCCCATCCCTTCGAAAATTACACTGTTTGCAACAATCCTTCGCTCACATGTCCATGCCCTCGTCAGACCACTGTACAAACCTCATTAATGGTAGTTATTGGACTTTTTGATCAATTAAGAGTCATTTCACCAATAGTTGTTCGAGTAAACACAATCCTAATATTAAGCAACCATTCCTAGAAGTTTCCAATCCCATTCATAGGTGTTCTTTTGTTCATTCACGGGATGTGGGTGCTACTGCAGGGCCACCACTTCTGTCAATTCTAACTTGCTTTGAGGAAGTGAGGGTGAACGACTTGCAGGTACATCCGTATTGCCTTTAAAGGGGTTAAATCAATAAGAACAATGGAAGTGCGTGGTCTGTGCTGGCTACTGCAATGTTTACACAGGAGCATACAACTTTGCTGGATGATGGATTTTGATACTTTTATATTGCACCAAATGTCTATAACTGCCTAACAACAGATTTTAAATATCTTTAAAGAAGTAGTTTGACAATGAACTGAGGGGAGAGAAAGCAGTTGAGACACAGACTTCCGAAAAAAACTCGTAAGCAAGCCAGACTCTACTCTCACTATTTTTTTTTGTTAAAATCGAAAAGAAATAACACTCAAAGTCTTCACAAAAAGAAAGAAAACTCCTCATTCAAGACAACATCTAAGTCTAACTGGCCAGCCACCAGAATTGAGGATCTCCATTGTTAACAGTGTAATATTATTTACAAAAACCAAACCAAAGTTTGTCAGAAAGTCACCTGATTTCCCCTTTTGGCTTGAACTTTGATCTACAGACTTTGTGCCTTTTTTGCCTATAATTTCTACCCACAATATTCCTAAAAAGATTGTTCGCCTTATCTGTCTGCCCATTTTATTTGTGAGAGAGAGTGTGTGTGTGTGTGTATGTGTATGCGTGTGTAAATGCATGTTTTGCGCTCGGAGCATAAAATTATGTTTGCATATTAGTAATTAATAATAATTTTGCCACATGATGGAAGATGAGTTCATTACAATTAGATCTTATTTGTTGATTAAACCTGCTGGGAGTTTCTTTTTTCTTAGACAGTGGCCATTAACCATCCTAGAGTCTAATCTGGTCATATTTCACACTCATGGAATTGTGGGGTTTGACTTCCAGAGCACTCGTCCGATCAGAGTCGTGACAGGAGTTCCAAATGGAATAGAACATTCAATCATCAGAAAACAACACGACTTTTGACCTTTTGATGAAGCCAGCTGAAAATGCATAAAATCCCTACAGTGTGGAAACAGGCCCTTCGGTCCAATAAGTCCACACCAACCCCCCCAAAGAGTATCCCGCCCAAACCTGTTCCCTGTTACTCTACCTTTACTCCGACTAATGCACCTAACCTACACATCCCTGAATACTACGGGCAATTTAGCATGGCCAATTCACCTAATCTGCACATCTGTGGATTGTGGGAGGAAACCGGAGTACCCGGAGGACACCCACGCAGACACGGGGTGAATGTGCAAACTCCACACAGACAATCGTCCAAGAATGGAATCAAACCCGGGTCCCTGGTGCTGAGAGGCAGCAGTGCTAACCACTGAGCCACCGTGCTGTCTCAAATGGTTGAGGCTATGACTCTGCACTGAGCATTTTGAGACATGAGGCCTGGGTTCAAGACCCATTCTGCTCCAAAGACGTATAATAACATCTGAAAGGACTGATAAAAGGAAAATCTGCAGTGAAGATCTCCTATAGAGATGCCCTGAGATTGACATGATTAGCCTTAAAAACACAACCATCTTCCTTTGTGCTATTTATGACTCAAGCTGAAGAAGAGTGGCCACCAATCCAATTTTAATTCTCAAAGCGGTCACTGTCACTGCTCCTCTGCAATTCAGCTGATTTCACGTTATGAGGTCTGAAGCTGAGTTGCCCTGGCAGAATCCAAACTCAATATTGGTAATCAGATTACTGTCAAGTGAGTGTCATTTAATAACTCCGTCAATAACACTTTCTGTTACTGATAATCAAACATGGAATACAGGGCAAATGTCTGCCAGATTGGATTTGTCCTGCTTTTAGTCGACAAAGAAAGACTTGGACAATTTTTCATACTGTCAGGTAAATGCCAGCATTGTAGCTGCCCTAGAATGCCATGGTGAAGGAGTGCAGGGAGTTCTGGAATACAAATCTCCAGTTCTCAGTGTTCATACCTTCAGTACCTATCCAGTACACTCAGCCATTTCTCAATATCATGTAGAGTTAATCAAATTGACTAAAGCATGGCACACCTTCTAGGCATGACAGGAGGATCACTCACTCAGCACTTCTATTCAGAGAGGGTTGCAAATGTTTTAACCTTTTTCTATTTCCCATGCAACCAAATTTTGGGCAGCACGGTGGCTCAGTGGTTAGCACTGCTGCCTCACAGCACCAGGGTCTCAGGTTCGATTCCAGCCTCGGGCGACTGTCTGTGTGGAGTTTACACATTCTCCCCGTGTTTGCGTGGGTTTCCTCCCACAGTACGAAGATGTGCAGGGCAGGTGAATTGGCCGTGCTAAATTGCCCATAGTGTTAGGTGCACTAGTCAGAAGGAAATGGGTCTGGGTGGGTTTCCACACTGTAGGGAATCTAAGCTAATCTAACCTTCTCTTTCACACTGATATTTTGACACTGACCTCATTGAGAATAGGTATTTGCATGGAGTCTCCACCTGCCCAATTAATTGATTAATTATGCACCACCATTCACAATTAGATACAGCAGGATTGCAGAGCATGGATCATATTTGACAGTCGTGGGGGCTTACTCGCTATGTATATCGCATGCTTTTTCCACGATTGAACATGCATGTATGTTCTGTGCTGGCTGGTCAGCATCTCAGTTCCTCTCATGCTCTCCCGACTTGATGTTAGTGATACAGTGAGTGGTGTATCCACATAAACATAATACAGATTGTGACTGAATACAACTCTGCTGTTTTTGGTTCTTGGCATTCTACGAATGCTTGCTATTGATGCATGCATCCTGAACTGTTCTGATTTAGTACAGTGGTAATGTCACAATATATCCTCAGTATGAATGCAGCTTCATCTCCCCAACAAGTGTTGGGGTAATCACTAAAGAGTCAGAGCCTTCACAATTCAATGTTTGGAACATAGACAGGAAGTGGGGAGAGGGAGTGTACAAGAGAGAAAGACACACAAGAGCTAGGTAGAATGGTAACAAGATACGGAGAGGGAGAACAAGAGAAGCAGCTGAATTGGAGAGACAGAGGTGCAAGAGTGAGGTAGAAGAAGACTGCAAAGAAAAAAGAGAAAAGCAGGCAAAGAGAGGGAGAGACAGAAGCAGATGAAGGTGAGGAAGAGCATGGAGTAACAAGGGGAACAAAGAGGGAAGCAGATGCTAGCAGCAGTGCTGAGTCCTGCTCGCACAGACTACAGAGGAGCAGTGAGAGCCTGCCACCATCAGCATTTTGTTGAAAATGTATAAACCGGAACATTGTAGAAATGTCTGCTACCCCAAAAAGCAGTGAAATAAGGACGGCATTGACAGGTCAGTTTCTGTGTGAGCTTGACAACGAGTCAGCAAAGCATTAACAATATCCAATGACCTCTTACAGTACTTTTGCTGGCACTTATCCTAATAGTCTCCTAGACAAAACAAACTGAATCATAACACACAAAACAGGGGCATTGGGTAAGAACTGGTTTCACCTGATTCTGTTAAAGTGCAACCCAAATACCAAATGCCATCAATTATTAACCTGCTGGCTAGTACACTGGGTCAATACCCTGGTCAGAGGACATTAATGAGCTTGACTCCATGTGGAGGATACAAAGCATCTTTGTAACCTCTGGGGAGGGATTGGAGGCCCACACAGGGCTAGAGGCCAGCAAGTTAATTAATTTTCTTTTCAGCTTCTGACTTTGATCAAGAGGGGAACAATGTTTTCTGTTGTGTGCAACAGTGCATAGCTCAATGCAGGGTACACAAGTTCATTCAGATAGTGAGCCTGCTAAAACGACTAGCGTGGTAAAAGTTACGGGGTGGGGGGGGGGGGGGGCGGGGGAGGGGTAG